>NC_050096.1:247850685-248152560 GCF_902167145.1 Zea mays | reverse complement strand
CATTCCCCATGACGCTTCTCAGGGCAGCATGGTGCCCAAAGATCCCGCCATGGATATCTTCTAGGAGTTGCTTTCCCTGCTCGATTGGAATGCACAACTACCTTATTTTTCATTGTGCCCCTTCTTGTAGAGGTCTTTCCTAGTTACAACGAAGGAATTGGCCCACCAATGAAGCCTTTGTAGTTCTGTTTCGTCTCGGGGCAGCAAACTGTTGGTCAAGAAGTCATGATACTGTGTTCTCCAGCCGCCCACGGGGTCAGCTGGGGTGTCGGTTTCCTCCACGATGGCGATCGGTTCCAAGGTCGGCGTTTCCATGCCCGCGAGCTGCCTACCCGTCTGGTGGGCTTCGTCATATTGGATAGTTGGTTTAAAAAGGTCAGTCGCAAAGATCCCCAGTGGGACACTCGCTCGTCCCAACGCTATTTTCGCAAGCGTGTATGTTGTTTCATTGTCTAGCCAAGGGATGTGGTTCAGTTTGAGGCCATCGAATCGCTCCTCTAAGCGTCGTACCTCTTGGTAGTATGCCACCATCTTGGGATCGTGGCATTCTGAATCTTTCATTACTTGCCCTACGATGAGCCCAGAGTCCCCTCGGACGTCTAGACGTCGGACACCCAGCTCCACAACAGCGTACAACCTGTTTACAAGGGCTTTGTACTCGGACACATTATTAGAAGCTTGAAGTGGAGTTGCACCATGTACCGAAGTCGTTCCCCTGAAGGCGACGTAAAAACGATGTCGCCATCGGCTCCCCGATTTGTCATTGACCCATCAAAATGCATGATCCAACATTTCTAGGTGGTTTGTGCTGGCTCTAATTGGGTCTCAGTCCACTGCGCGACGAAGTTGGCAAGGACTTGTGATTTAATCGTTGTTCACGGGGTGTAGGAGATCGCATACCTCATCAATTCAAGAGGCCATTTGGCGATCCTGACAGAAATGTCCGGATTGCGGGTAACATCGCCCAGGTGGAACGAAGTCACTATGGTAACAGGATGTGATTCAAAACAATTCCTAAGCTTCCTTTTAGTAATTAGAATGGCATACAATAACTTTTGCATCTGAGGGTAGAGAGTTTTTGCACCGGTGAGGACTTCAATTATGAAGTAGAAAGGATGTTGAATCGGGCGTGTGCCTTCTTCTTCCTACCTCTCCACGATGAGCACTGAGCTGACCACTTGGGTTGTCCCCGCGACATAGAGTAGGAGCAACTCCTTGTCCTTCGGTGGGACTAGGATGAGGGCTCGAGTCAAAATGCTTTTGAGACCGTCAAGCGCCTCCTGTGCCTCCACCGACCACTCGAAGCGGTCGACTTTCCTCAGTAGCTTGTAGAGTTGTAACCCGCGCTCCCCGAGGCGCAACATGAAGCACCTGAGAGAAGCCAAGCACCCCGTGACCCACTGGATGCCTTTGAGGTCATGTATGGTCCCCATGTTTGTGATGACGAAAACCTTTTCCAGATTCACCTTGATTCCTCGCCCGGAAACCAAGAAACCGAGCAGCATGCCTCCAGGAACACCGAAGACACACTTTTCCGTGTTCAACTTGATTTCATTGGCCTTTAGCTTGTCGAATGTCTCTCTCAGGGCATGGACAAGGCTATCAGTCTGTCGAATCTTGACCATGATGTTGTTGTCGTACACCTCCACAGACCTTTCGATCAGATCACTAAAACATTTGATCATACATCACTAGTACGTGGCTATACGTTCTTCAGACCGAAGGACATTGTCACATAGCAGTATGAGCCGAAAGGGGTGATGAAGCAGGTCACAGGCTGGTCGTATTCCTTCATCGCGATCTGGTGATAGCCTAAGTAGGCATCGAGGAAGCTCAAGGCCTTGCAACTAGATGTTGAATCGACCACCTAGTCGATACGCGGGAGGGGAAACAGATCCTTCAGGCATGCCTTGTTCAGGCTGGTGTAATCGACACACATACTCCATTTCCCGCTTTTCATTCATACCAATACAGGGTTGGCCAGCCATTCAGGGTGGTTAATTTCTTAGATGAATTCGACAGTGAAAAGCTTATCGATCTCTTCCCCAATGGCCTTACGTTTTTCTTCGTCAAAGCGGCGCACCCACTGTTTCACCGGGTTGGACCCAGGGTTTATTCGTAGAGAATGCTCGACGACTTCCCTCAGGATGCCCTTCATGTCAAAGGGTTTCCAGGAAAAATGTCTTTTTCTATGCGGAGGAAGTCGATAAGTGCACTTTCCTATTTTGGAGGAAGGCTAGAGCTAATGCATACCGCCCGCCCATCGGCGTACTCAGGGTCTAGGGGTATTTCCTTCACATCATTCACTGGCTTGAAGGTCTCACCTGTCCTTTTCGTGTCTGGCGGTTGCTCGTCTGTGGCCTGCAGTATCCCCGAGATTTCCTGTGGCGGTTGAAAGGGAAATAGGGTCAAACCTTTTCCTATATGAATTTTGCTGGTTGAATTGCCCAACACAAATTAATTGGACTAACTAGTTTGCTCTAGATTATGAGTTACACAGGTGCCAAAGGTTCAACACAAACCAATAAAAGTCCAAGAAAGGGTTCAAATAAAAAGAGCAAAAGACAACCCAAAGGCAGCCCTGGTCTGGCGCACCGGACTGTCCGGTGTGCCACCAGACAGTGTCCGGTGCACCAGGGAACCCAACTCCAAACTTGCCACCTTCAGGAATTCTAGGAGCCGCTCCGCTATAATTCACCGGACTGACCGGTGCACCACCGGACTGTCTCGTGTGCCAACAAAGTAACGGCTACACAGCGCCAACGGTCGTCTGCAACGGAAAAGTGAACAGTGCATGCCTACGCGCAGAAGTCAGAGCAGCGCCAGAAGGCGCACCGGACAGTGAATAGTGACTGTCCGGTGCACCACCGGACTATTCGGTGGCCCAGTTGTCAGAAGCTCCAACGGTCGGAACCCAACGGCCTGGTGACGTGGCTGGCGCACCGGACTGTCCAGTGCGCCATACGACAGAAGCCCTTACCAACGGTTCTTTTGGTGGTTGGGGCTATAAATACCCCTGAAAGGGAAATGTGCCCTTGGGCCATTTCTAAGTATTTTGGTGATTAAGTGCCCAACACAAATGGTTTAAGTGTAAATTGTGCAAAATGGTGGATGAAGTGCAAATCATCAATAAGGTATGATTCTAGACTTAGTACATTGTTTTTTGTGTACTAACATATTTGTCTAAGTGCTAGAATCAGAGAAAATACAAAAGGAAAAAGACTTGGCTGGGGCAGACAAGACTCTACACAGTCTGGGTGCACCAGACAGTGTCCGGTGCGCCAGGCTGGCGTCTGGTCAACTGGCCGCTCTCGGGAATTCGTCGGCGGCATACGGCTAAAATTCACCGGACTGTCTGGTGAGCCAACGGTCGGCCGCGCAATCCGCGCGTGACGCGTGGCCGAGCCAACGGTCTGATGGGGGCACCGAACTGTCCGGTGCGCCAACGGCTCCAAATCTTCAATGGTCGGCTGCGCTAATTTAGGAAAGCAATCTGCACCGGACACTGAACAGTGCCTGTCCGGTGCACCACCCGACAGAAGGCAAGAATTGCCTTCCTGGATTGCTCTCAACGGCTCCTAGCTGCCTTGGGGCTATAAAAGGGACCCCTAGGCGCATGGAGGAGAACACAAAGCATACTCTGAACATTCTAAGACTCCCACACTCCATCCTCGCACACTCGATTGACATTCTTAGTGATTTGAGCTCCGTTCTAGTGGTGAACTTGTTGTGTTTCATTTGAGCTCAAGTCTTGGCTTGTGTGTGTGCGTATTGCTGGGATTTGTGTGTGTTTCTTCCCTCCCTTACTCTAGTGCTTTCACTTTGATATTTGTTGTAAGGGCGAGAGACTCCAACTTGTGAAGATTCCTCGCAAACGAGAAAAGTGATAAGAAAAAGGAACACCGTGGTATTCAAGTTGATCATTGGATCACTTGAGAGGGGTTGAGTGCAACCCTTGTCCATTGGGACGCCACAACATGGAGTAGGCAAGTTTTGTACTTGGCCAAACCACGGGATAAACCATTGTGTCTACTGTGTTGTTTCTCTCTGTGGTTTCTGTGTTTCACAAGTACTCCTCTCCAGCTACTTGATCCTATTGCACTAACACTTAACCAAGTTTTGTGGCAATAAGTTTTAAGTTTTACAGGATCACCTATTCACCCCCTCTAGTTGCTCTCAATTGGTATCAGAGCCGTTCTCTTCATAAAAGGGACTAATCGCCCGAAGAGATGGATCCTAAGGGAAAGGGGATGGTGGTCAACGATAAGGAGAAGGAGTCCATCTTCAACGAGCCGAGGGATGACAAAGCCAATGACTCCGGCTCGAGTCAAAAGAATAAGGACGGGAAGAAGAAGAGACGCATCAAGAAGATAGTCTACTACGACAGCGACGAGTCTTCTTCTTCCCAAAGAGACGATGACGATGAGAAAAAGAAAACGGTCAACTCAAACTTCTCTTTTGATTATTCTTGCATTCTGCATAATTCGAATGCTCATTTGCTTTCCATTACTCTTGGTAAACCCCCACACTTTGATGGAGAGGACTACGGATTTTGGAGTCACAAAATGCGTAGCCACTTGTTCTCTCTTCATCCATGTATATGGGAGATAGTAGAGAATGGAATGCAATTTGATAGTACGGATAATCCCATGTTTATCAATGAACAAATTCACAAAAATGCACAAGCTACCACTGTTCTATTAGCATCCTTGTGCAGGGAAGAGTACCATAAGGTGAGCGGCTTGGATAACGCCAAGCAGATTTGGGACACCCTCAAGATCTCGCATGAGGGGAATGATGCCACCATGATCACCAAGATGGAGTTAGTGGAGGGTGAACTGGGAAGGTTCGCAATGATCAGGGGGAGGAGCCAACCCAAACGTACAACAGGCTCAAGACCCTGGTCAACAAAATCAAGAGCTATGGAAGCACGAGATGGACGGACCACGACATCGTCCGGCTTATGCTAAGGTCCTTCACTGTCCTTGATCCTCATCTTGTAAACTCTATTCGTGAAAAATCCTAGGTACACCAAGATGACGCCTGAGGAAATACTCGGAAAGTTTGTAAGCGGGCGAATGATGATCAAGGAGGCAAGATATGTTGATGAGGCGTTGAATGGCCCAATGCCGATCCACGAGCCTCAAACCGTTGCTCTCAAAGCAACAAGTAGCAGGGAGGCATTACCTAGCAAGGTGGCGCAAGTTGAGGCGGCCGGGCTAAATGAGGAAGAAATGGCCCTCATCATCAAGCGCTTCAAGACGGAGCTCAAAGGTCGCAAGGAGCATCCCAACAAGAGCAAGACGAAGGGAAAGCGCTCCTGCTTCAAGTGTGGTAAGATTGGTCACTTTATTGCTAACTGTCCCGATAATGATAGTGACCAGGAACAAGGAAAGAATGGGAAGAGATAGAACAAGAAGGTTTACAAGAAGGCTAAGGGCGAGGCACACCTTGGAAAAGAGTGGGACTCGGATTGTTCTTCGTCCGACTCCGACGACGAAGGACTCGCCGCCACGGCTTTCAACAAATCGTCTCCCTTCCCCAACGAGCATCACACCTGCCTCATGGCAAAGGAGAAGAAGGTAAGCACTCGAAATACTATTACATATGCTTCTTCAAGTGATGATGAATCTAGTGATGATGAAGTAGACTACGCAAGTTTATTCAAAGGTTTAGATAGAACTAAAATTGATAAGATCAATGAATTAATTGATGCTTTGAATGAGAAGAATAGATTGTTAGAAAAGCAAGAGGATCTTTTATATGAAGAGCATGATAAATTTGTAAGTGTGCAAAAGTCTATTGCTTTAGAAGTTAAAAGAAATGAAATGCTTTCATGTGAATTATCTACTTGTCATGAGTCTATTTTTAGTCTAAAGAGTATCAATGATGACTTAAACGCTAAGTTAGAAGTAGCTAATAAATCTAGCTCATGTATTGAACATGTAGTAATTTGTAATAGGTGTAAGGACTTTAATGTTGATGCATGTGTTGAGCACCTTACTTCTATTGTGAAATTAAATGGTGAAGTGGCTAGTCTTAATGCCCAACTTAAGACTAGCAAAAATGACTTTGATAAACTAAAATTTGCAAGGGATGCTTACAGTATTGGTAGACACCCCTCTATTAAGGATGGACTTGGCTTTCAAAGGGAAGCCAAGAACTTTACAAGTCATAAGTCTCCCATCTCCGCCAAGGAGAAAGGGAAGGCCCCTATGGCTAATAGTGGTCAAAAGAATCATGCTTTCATTTATAGTGATAGAAAATTCTCTAGAAATGCTTATAGGAACTATGCTTATGATTCACATGCTATGACTGCTTCTAGTTCCTCTATTGTGCATGGTAGAAATATGCCTAGGAAAAATGTTGTTCATATGCCTAAGAAAGTAAGTAATGAACCGTCTACAATTTACCATGCTTGTAATGCTTCCTTTGCAATTTATAGTAAGAATAAGAAAGTAATTGCTAGGAAGTTGGGGGCCAAGTGCAAGGAAGACAAGACCTGCATTTGGGTCCCAAAGACGATTATAACTAACCTTGTAGGACCCAACAAGAGTTGGGTACCTAAAACCCAAGCCTAATTTGCCTTGCAGGTTTATGCATCCGGGGGCTCAAGCTGGATTATCGACAGCGGATGCACAAACCACATGACAGGGGAGAAGAAGATGTTCACCTCCTACGTCAGGAACAAAGATTCCCAAGATTCAATCATATTCGGTGATGGGAATCAAGGCAAGGTTAAAGGATTAGGAAAGATAGCTATTTCATCCGAGCATTCCATATCTAATGTGTTTTTAGTAGAATCGCTCGGGTATAATTTGTTGTCTATTAGTCAATTATGTAATATGGGTTACAATTGTTTATTTACAAATGTAGATGTGTCTATCTTTAGAAGGACTAATGGTTCATTAGCTTTTAAGGGTGTACTAGACGACAAACTCTATTTAGTTGACTTTTCGAAGGAGGAGGCTGGTCTAGATGCATGCTTAATTGCTAAGACTAGCATGGGCTGGCTGTGGCATCGCCGTCTAGCACATGTGGGGATGAAGAACCTTCACAAACTTCTAAAGGGAGAACATGTGTTAGGTTTAACAAATGTGACTTTCGAAAAAGATAGACCTTGTGCAGCTTGTCAAGCAGGTAAACAAGTGGGAAGTGCTCATCACAACAAGAATGTGATGACCACATCAAGACCTTTGGAGCTACTTCATATGGATCTCTTCGGACCCGTCGCCTACCTCAGCATCGGGGGAAGTAAGTATGGTCTTGTTATAGTCGATGATTTTTCCCGCTTCACTTGGGTATTCTTCTTGCAGGATAAATCAGAAACCCAAGGGACCCTCAAACGCTTCCTAAGGAGAGCTCAAAATGAATTTGAGCTCAAGGTGAAAAAGATAAGAAGCGACAACGGGTCCGAGTTCAAGAACCTTCAAGTGGAAGAGTACCTTGAGGAGGAAGGAGTCAAGCACGAGTTCTCCGCTCCCTACACACCACAACAAAATGGTGTGGTAGAGAGGAAGAACATGACTCTTTTAGACATGGCGAGGACGATGCTTGGTGAATTCTAGACGCCCGAACGGTTTTGGATGGAAGCCGTGAACACGGCTTGCCACGCCATAAACCGGGTCTACCTTCATCACCTCCTCAAGAAAACATCGTACAAACTTCTAACCGGTAACAAACCCAACGTTTCGTATTTTCGTGTATTTGGGAGTAAATGTTACATTCTAGTGAAGAAAGGTAGGAATTCCAAATTTGCTCCCAAAGCTATAGAAGGGTTTTTGTTAGGTTATGACTCAAATACAAAGGCGTATAGAGTCTTCAACAAATCATCGGGTTTGGTTGAAGTATCTAGCGACATTGTATTTGATGAGACTAATGGCTCTTCAAGAGAGCAAGTTGATCTTGATGATGTAGATGAAGAAGATGTTCCAACGGCCGCAATACGCACCATGGCGATTGGAGATGTGCGATCACAGGAACAAAAGGAGCAAGATCAACCTTGTTCCTCAACAATGGTGCACCCCCCAACTCAAGATGATGAACAGGTTCATCAAGAAGAGGCGTGTGATCAAGGGGGAGCACAAGATGATCATGTTATGGAGGAAGAAGCACCACAGGCCCCTCCAACTCAAGTCCGAGCAACGATTCAAAGGAATCATCCCGTCGACCAGATTTTGGGTGATATAAGCAAGGGAGTAACTACTCGCTCTAGATTAGCTAATTTTTGTGAGCATTACTCTTTTGTCTCTTCTATTGAGCCTTTCAGGGTAGAAGAGGCCTTGCTAGATCCGGACTGGGTGTTGGCCTGCAGGAAGAGCTTAATAACTTCAAGCGAAATAAAGTTTGGACACTGGTGCCACGTCCCAAGCAAAACGTTGTGGGAACCAAGTGGTTGTTCCACAACAAACAGGATGAGCACGGGGTAGTGACAAGGAACAAGGCTAGACTTGTGGCAAAAGGTTATGCCCAAGTCGCAGGTTTGGTCTTTGAGGAGAATTTTGCTCCTGTGGCTAGGCTAGAGTCTATTCGTATTTTGTTAGCCTATGCCGCTCACCATTCTTTCAGGTTGTTCCAAATGGATGTGAAGAGCGCTTTCCTCAACGGGCCAATCAAGAAGGAGGTGTACGTAGAGCAACCCCCTGGCTTTGAGGATGAACGGTACCCCGACTACGTGTGTAAGCTCTCTAAGGACTTAAGCAAGCCCCAAGAGCATGGTATGAATGCCTTAGAGACTTTCTAATTGCTAATGCTTTCAAGGTTGGGAAAGCCGATCCAACTTTATTCACTAAGACTTGTGATGGTGACTTATTTGTGTGCCAAATTTATGTCGATGACATAATATTTGGCTCTACTAACCAAAAGTCTTGTGAAGAGTTTAGCAGGGTGATGACTAAAAAATTTGAGATGTCGATGATGGGCGAGTTGAACTACTTCCTTGGATTCCAAGTGAAGCAACTCAAGGACGGCACCTCATCTCCCAAACAAAGTACACGCAAGATTTGATCAAGCGGTTTGGGATGAAGGACGCCAAGCCCGCAAAGACTCCAATGGGAACCGATGGACATGTCGACCTCAACAAAGGAGGTAAGTCCGTTGATCAAAAGGCATACCAGTCTATGATAGGTTCTTTGCTTTACTTATGTGCTAGTAGACCGGATATTATGCTGAGCGTATGCATGTGTGCTAGATTTCAATCCGACCCAAGGGAGTGTCACCTTGTGGCCGTTAAGCGAATACTTAGATATTTAGTTGCTACGCCTTGCTTCAGGATCTGGTATCCAAAGGGGTCAACCTTTGACTTAATTGGATATTCAGACTCCGATTATGCTGGATGCAAGGTTGATAGGAAGAGTACATCAGGGACGTGCCAATTCTTAGGAAGGTCCCTGGTGTCTTGGAGTTCCAAGAAACAAACTTCCGTTGCCCTATCCACCGCTGAGGCCGAGTATGTTGCCGCAGGACAGTGTTGTGCGCAACTACTCTGGATGAGGCAAACCCTCACGGACTTTGGCTACAATCTGAGCAAAGTCCCACTCCTTTGTGACAATGAGAGTGCAATCCGCATGGCGGATAATCCTGTTGAACACAGCCGCACGAAGCACATAGACATCCGACATCACTTTTTGAGAGACCACCAGCAAAAGGGAGATATCGAAGTGTTTTATGTTAGCACCGAGAACCAGCTAGCCGATATCTTTACCAAGCCTCTAGATGAGTCAAACTTTTGCAGGCTGCGTAGTGAGCTAAATGTCTTAGATTCGCGTAACTTGGATTGATCTATAGCATACATGTGTTTATGTCTTTGATCATGTCTTTTATGCATATTGTTGCTTATTTATGGTGCTCAAGTTGTACACATGATCCTCGGACCTCACAAGTCCATTTGCAAGTGATGCACTTATTTAGGGGGAGGCATGCTACAACTTGACACTTTAAGACTAACCCTGTGTTTGAGTTTACTTGTTTTAGTCTCAAAAGTGGATTGAAAGGGAAAGGTGGACTTGGACCATGAAAGACTTCCACTGCACTCCGATGAAAGGGTAATTTACTCCAAGTTCATCTCCATGCTCTTATTGCCTTTTACTCCTAAATGAAGATTTTGGTGAGGCAATGAGGTTAAAGGGCCAACAATGATTCCGTTTTGGTGCTTGATGCCAAAGGGGGAGAAATCAAGGCTAAAGCAAATGGATCAGCTACCACTTGAGAATTTTGAAAATAGTAGAGTTAGAACTTTTGATTTGTCAAAATACTCTAAGTATCTCTTTTTGTCAAAAGTTGGTCTCTTGTGGGGAGAATGTTTGATTATGGGAAAAGGGGAGTTTTTGGATCTTTGATCAATTTCTCTTAGAATACCTCTCTTTATGCCTCAACAAGTGTGTTTGACTTAGAGATAGGAAATTGAAGTTGATTTGCAAAAACAAACCAAGTGGTGACAAAGGATGATCCAAATATGCCAAATTTGAATCAAAAATAATTCTTGTTCAAAATTGGATTAATGTTGCACTTCTTTTAGTTGCTTTTTGTTGTGTTGGCATAAATCACCAAAAAGGGAGAGAATGAAAGGGAAATGTGCCCTTGGGCCATTTCTAAGTATTTTGGTGATTAAGTGCCCAACACAAATGGTTTAAGTGTAAATTGTGCAAAATGGTGGATGAAGTGCAAATCATCAATAAGGTACGATTCTAGACTTAGTACATTGTTTTTTGTGTACTAACATATTTGTCTAAGTGCTAGAATCAGAGAAAATACAAAAGGAAAAAGACTTGGCTGGGGCAGACAAGACTCTGCGCAGTCTGGGTGCACCGGACTGTCCGGTGGTGCACCGGACAGTGTCCGGTGCGCCAGGCTGGCGCCTGGTCAACTGGCCGCTCTCGGGAATTCGTCGGCGGCGTACGGCTAAAATTCACCGGACTGTCCGGTGGTACACCGGACTGTCCGGTGAGCCAACGGTCGGCCGCGCAATCCGTGCGTGATGCATGGCTGAGCCAACGGTCTGATGGGGGCACCGGACTGTCTGGTGTGCACCGGACAGTGTCCGGTGCGCCAACGGCTCCAAATCTTCAACGATCGGCTGCACCAATTTAGGAAAGTAATCTGCACCGGACACTGAACAGTGCCTGTCCGGTGGCACACCGGATTGTCCGGTGTACCACCCGACAGAAGGCAAGAATTGCCTTCCTGGATTGCTCTCAACGGCTCCTAGCTGCCTTGGGGCTATAAAAGGGACCCCTAGGCGCATCGAGGAGAACACCAAGCATACTCTGAACATTCTAAGACTCCCACACTCCATCCTCGCACACTCGATTGACATTCTTAGTGATTTGAGCTCCGTTCTAGTGGTGAACTTGTTGTGTTTCATTTGAGCTCAAGTCTTGGCTTGTGTGTGTGCGTATTGCTGGGATTTGTGTGTGTTTCTTCCCTCACTTACTCTAGTGCTTTCACTTTGATATTTGTTGTAAGGGCGAGAGACTCCAACTTGTGAAGATTCCTCGCAAACGAGAAAAGTGATAAGAAAAAGGAACACCGTGGTATTCAAGTTGATCATTGGATCACTTGAGAGGGGTTGAGTGCAACCCTTGTCCATTGGGACGCCACAACGTGGAGTAGGCAAGTTTTGTACTTGGCCAAACCATGGGATAAACCATTGTGTCTACTGTGTTGTTTCTCTCTGTGGTTTCTGTGTTTCACAAGTACTCCTCTCCAGCTACTTGATCCTATTGCACTAACACTTAACCAAGTTTTTGTGGCAATAAGTTTTAAGTTTTACAGGATCACCTATTCACCCCCCCCCCTCTAGTTGCTCTCAATTGGTATCAGAGCCGTTCTCTTCATAAAAGGGACTAATCGCCCGAAGAGATGGATCCTAAGGGAAAGGGGATGGTGGTCAACGATAAGGAGAAGGAGTCCATCTTCAACGAGCCGAGGGATGACAAAGCCAATGACTCCGGCTCGAGTCAAAAGAATAAGGACGGGAAGAAGAAGAGACGCATCAAGAAGATAGTCTACTACGACAGCGACGAGTCTTCTTCTTCCCAAAGAGACGATGACGATGAGAAAAAGAAAACGGTCAACTCAAACTTCTCTTTTGATTATTCTTGCATTCTGCATAATTCGAATGCTCATTTGCTTTCCATTACTCTTGGTAAACCCCCACACTTTGATGGAGAGGACTACGGATTTTGGAGTCACAAAATGCGTAGCCACTTGTTCTCTCTTCATCCATGTATATGGGAGATAGTAGAGAATGGAATGCAATTTGATAGTACGGATAATCCCATGTTTATCAATGAACAAATTTACAAAAATGCACAAGCTACCACTGTTCTATTAGCATCCTTGTGCAGGGAAGAGTACCATAAGGTGAGCGGCTTGGATAACGCCAAGCAGATTTGGGACACCCTCAAGATCTCGCATGAGGGGAATGATGCCACCATGATCACCAAGATGGAGTTAGTGGAGGGTGAACTGGGAAGGTTCGCAATGATCAGGGGGGAGGAGCCAACCCAAACGTACAACGGTCGGCCGAGCCAACGGTCGGCCGCGCAATCCGTGCGTGATGCATGGCTGAGCCAACGGTCTGATGGGGGCACCGGACTGTCTGGTGTGCACCGGACAGTGTCCGGTGCGCCAACGGCTCCAAATCTTCAACGATCGGCTGTGCCAATTTAGGAAAGTAATCTGCACCGGACACTGAACAGTGCCTGTCCGGTGGCACACCGGATTGTCCGGTGCACCACCCGACAGAAGGCAAGAATTGCCTTCCTGGATTGCTCTCAACGGCTCCTAGCTGCCTTGGGGCTATAAAAGGGACCCCTAGGCGCATCGAGGAGAACACCAAGCATACTCTGAACATTCTAAGACTCCCGCACTCCATCCTCGCACACTCGATTGACATTCTTAGTGATTTGAGCTCCGTTCTAGTGGTGAACTTGTTGTGTTTCATTTGAGCTCAAGTCTTGGCTTGTGTGTGTGCGTATTGCTGGGATTTGTGTGTGTTTCTTCCCTCACTTACTCTAGTGCTTTCACTTTGATATTTGTTGTAAGGGCGAGAGACTCCAACTTGTGAAGATTCCTCGCAAACGAGAAAAGTGATAAGAAAAAGGAACACCGTGGTATTCAAGTTGATCATTGGATCACTTGAGAGGGGTTGAGTGCAACCCTTGTCCATTGGGACGCCACAACGTGGAGTAGGCAAGTTTTGTACTTGGCCAAACCATGGGATAAACCATTGTGTCTACTGTGTTGTTTCTCTCTGTGGTTTCTGTGTTTCACAAGTACTCCTCTCCAGCTACTTGATCCTATTGCACTAACACTTAACCAAGTTTTGTGGCAATAAGTTTTAAGTTTTACAGGATCACCTATTCACCCCCCCTCTAGTTGCTCTCAATTGGTATCAGAGCCGTTCTCTTCATAAAAGGGACTAATCGCCCGAAGAGATGGATCCTAAGGGAAAGGGGATGGTGGTCAACGATAAGGAGAAGGAGTCCATCTTCAACGAGCCGAGGGATGACAAAGCCAATGACTCCGGCTCGAGTCAAAAGAATAAGGACGGGAAGAAGAAGAGACGCATCAAGAAGATAGTCTACTACGACAGCGACGAGTCTTCTTCTTCCCAAAGAGACGATGACGATGAGAAAAAGAAAACGGTCAACTCAAACTTCTCTTTTGATTATTCTTGCATTCTGCATAATTCGAATGCTCATTTGCTTTCCATTACTCTTGGTAAACCCCCACACTTTGATGGAGAGGACTACGGATTTTGGAGTCACAAAATGCGTAGCCACTTGTTCTCTCTTCATCCATGTATATGGGAGATAGTAGAGAATGGAATGCAATTTGATAGTACGGATAATCCCATGTTTATCAATGAACAAATTTACAAAAATGCACAAGCTACCACTGTTCTATTAGCATCCTTGTGCAGGGAAGAGTACCATAAGGTGAGCGGCTTGGATAACGCCAAGCAGATTTGGGACACCCTCAAGATCTCGCATGAGGGGAATGATGCCACCATGATCACCAAGATGGAGTTAGTGGAGGGTGAACTGGGAAGGTTCGCAATGATCAGGGGGGAGGAGCCAACCCAAACGTACAACGGTCGGCCGAGCCAACGGTCGGCCGCGCAATCCGTGCGTGATGCATGGCTGAGCCAACGGTCTGATGGGGGCACCGGACTGTCTGGTGTGCACCGGACAGTGTCCGGTGCGCCAACGGCTCCAAATCTTCAACGATCGGCTGTGCCAATTTAGGAAAGTAATCTGCACCGGACACTGAACAGTGCCTGTCCGGTGGCACACCGGATTGTCCGGTGCACCACCCGACAGAAGGCAAGAATTGCCTTCCTGGATTGCTCTCAACGGCTCCTAGCTGCCTTGGGGCTATAAAAGGGACCCCTAGGCGCATCGAGGAGAACACCAAGCATACTCTGAACATTCTAAGACTCCCGCACTCCATCCTCGCACACTCGATTGACATTCTTAGTGATTTGAGCTCCGTTCTAGTGGTGAACTTGTTGTGTTTCATTTGAGCTCAAGTCTTGGCTTGTGTGTGTGCGTATTGCTGGGATTTGTGTGTGTTTCTTCCCTCACTTACTCTAGTGCTTTCACTTTGATATTTGTTGTAAGGGCGAGAGACTCCAACTTGTGAAGATTCCTCGCAAACGAGAAAAGTGATAAGAAAAAGGAACACCGTGGTATTCAAGTTGATCATTGGATCACTTGAGAGGGGTTGAGTGCAACCCTTGTCCATTGGGACGCCACAACGTGGAGTAGGCAAGTTTTGTACTTGGCCAAACCATGGGATAAACCATTGTGTCTATTGTGTTGTTTCTCTCTGTGGTTTCTGTGTTTCACAAGTACTCCTCTCCAGCTACTTGATCCTATTGCACTAACACTTAACCAAGTTTTGTGGCAATAAGTTTTAAGTTTTACAGGATCACCTATTCACCCCCCCTCTAGTTGCTCTCAATTGGTATCAGAGCCGTTCTCTTCATAAAAGGGACTAATCGCCCGAAGAGATGGATCCTAAGGGAAAGGGGATGGTGGTCAACGATAAGGAGAAGGAGTCCATCTTCAACGAGCCGAGGGATGACAAAGCCAATGACTCCGGCTCGAGTCAAAAGAATAAGGACGGGAAGAAGAAGAGACGCATCAAGAAGATAGTCTACTACGACAGCGACGAGTCTTCTTCTTCCCAAAGAGACGATGACGATGAGAAAAAGAAAACGGTCAACTCAAACTTCTCTTTTGATTATTCTTGCATTCTGCATAATTCGAATGCTCATTTGCTTTCCATTACTCTTGGTAAACCCCCACACTTTGATGGAGAGGACTACGGATTTTGGAGTCACAAAATGCGTAGCCACTTGTTCTCTCTTCATCCATGTATATGGGAGATAGTAGAGAATGGAATGCAATTTGATAGTACGGATAATCCCATGTTTATCAATGAACAAATTTACAAAAATGCACAAGCTACCACTGTTCTATTAGCATCCTTGTGCAGGGAAGAGTACCATAAGGTGAGCGGCTTGGATAACGCCAAGCAGATTTGGGACACCCTCAAGATCTCGCATGAGGGGAATGATGCCACCATGATCACCAAGATGGAGTTAGTGGAGGGTGAACTGGGAAGGTTCGCAATGATCAGGGGGGAGGAGCCAACCCAAACGTACAACGGTCGGCCGAGCCAACGGTCGGCCGCGCAATCCGTGCGTGATGCATGGCTGAGCCAACGGTCTGATGGGGGCACCGGACTGTCTGGTGTGCACCGGACAGTGTCCGGTGCGCCAACGGCTCCAAATCTTCAACGATCGGCTGTGCCAATTTAGGAAAGTAATCTGCACCGGACACTGAACAGTGCCTGTCCGGTGGCACACCGGATTGTCCGGTGCACCACCCGACAGAAGGCAAGAATTGCCTTCCTGGATTGCTCTCAACGGCTCCTAGCTGCCTTGGGGCTATAAAAGGGACCCCTAGGCGCATCGAGGAGAACACCAAGCATACTCTGAACATTCTAAGACTCCCGCACTCCATCCTCGCACACTCGATTGACATTCTTAGTGATTTGAGCTCCGTTCTAGTGGTGAACTTGTTGTGTTTCATTTGAGCTCAAGTCTTGGCTTGTGTGTGTGCGTATTGCTGGGATTTGTGTGTGTTGCTTCCCTCCCTTACTCTAGTGCTTTCACTTTGATATTTGTTGTAAGGGCGAGAGACTCCAACTTGTGAAGATTCCTCGCAAACGAGAAAAGTGATAAGAAAAAGGAACACCGTGGTATTCAAGTTGATCATTGGATCACTTGAGAGGGGTTGAGTGCAACCCTTGTCCATTGGGACGCCACAACGTGGAGTAGGCAAGTTTTGTACTTGGCCAAACCACGGGATAAACCATTGTGTCTACTGTGTTGTTTCTCTCTGTGGTTTCTGTGTTTCACAAGTACTCCTCTCCAGCTACTTGATCCTATTGCACTAACACTTAACCAAGTTTTGTGGCAATAAGTTTTAAGTTTTACAGGATCACCTATTCACCCCCCCTCTAGTTGCTCTCAATTGGTATCAGAGCCGTTCTCTTCATAAAAGGGACTAATCGCCCGAAGAGATGGATCCTAAGGGAAAGGGGATGGTGGTCAACGATAAGGAGAAGGAGTCCATCTTCAACGAGCCGAGGGATGACAAAGCCAATGACTCCGGCTCGAGTCAAAAGAATAAGGACGGGAAGAAGAAGAGACGCATCAAGAAGATAGTCTACTACGACAGCGACGAGTCTTCTTCTTCCCAAAGAGACGATGACGATGAGAAAAAGAAAACGGTCAACTCAAACTTCTCTTTTGATTATTCTTGCATTCTGCATAATTCGAATGCTCATTTGCTTTCCATTACTCTTGGTAAACCCCCACACTTTGATGGAGAGGACTACGGATTTTGGAGTCACAAAATGCGTAGCCACTTGTTCTCTCTTCATCCATGTATATGGGAGATAGTAGAGAATGGAATGCAATTTGATAGTACGGATAATCCCATGTTTATCAATGAACAAATTTACAAAAATGCACAAGCTACCACTGTTCTATTAGCATCCTTGTGCAGGGAAGAGTACCATAAGGTGAGCGGCTTGGATAACGCCAAGCAGATTTGGGACACCCTCAAGATCTCGCATGAGGGGAATGATGCCACCATGATCACCAAGATGGAGTTAGTGGAGGGTGAACTGGGAAGGTTCGCAATGATCAGGGGGGAGGAGCCAACCCAAACGTACAACGGTCGGCCGAGCCAACGGTCGGCCGCGCAATCCGTGCGTGATGCATGGCTGAGCCAACGGTCTGATGGGGGCACCGGACTGTCTGGTGTGCACCGGACAGTGTCCGGTGCGCCAACGGCTCCAAATCTTCAACGATCGGCTGTGCCAATTTAGGAAAGTAATCTGCACCGGACACTGAACAGTGCCTGTCCGGTGGCACACCGGATTGTCCGGTGCACCACCCGACAGAAGGCAAGAATTGCCTTCCTGGATTGCTCTCAACGGCTCCTAGCTGCCTTGGGGCTATAAAAGGGACCCCTAGGCGCATCGAGGAGAACACCAAGCATACTCTGAACATTCTAAGACTCCCGCACTCCATCCTCGCACACTCGATTGACATTCTTAGTGATTTGAGCTCCGTTCTAGTGGTGAACTTGTTGTGTTTCATTTGAGCTCAAGTCTTGGCTTGTGTGTGTGCGTATTGCTGGGATTTGTGTGTGTTGCTTCCCTCCCTTACTCTAGTGCTTTCACTTTGATATTTGTTGTAAGGGCGAGAGACTCCAACTTGTGAAGATTCCTCGCAAACGAGAAAAGTGATAAGAAAAAGGAACACCGTGGTATTCAAGTTGATCATTGGATCACTTGAGAGGGGTTGAGTGCAACCCTTGTCCATTGGGACGCCACAACGTGGAGTAGGCAAGTTTTGTACTTGGCCAAACCACGGGATAAACCATTGTGTCTACTGTGTTGTTTCTCTCTGTGGTTTCTGTGTTTCACAAGTACTCCTCTCCAGCTACTTGATCCTATTGCACTAACACTTAACCAAGTTTTGTGGCAATAAGTTTTAAGTTTTACAGGATCACCTATTCACCCCCCCCTCTAGTTGCTCTCAATTGGTATCAGAGCCGTTCTCTTCATAAAAGGGACTAATCGCCCGAAGAGATGGATCCTAAGGGAAAGGGGATGGTGGTCAATGATAAGGAGAAGGAGTCCATCTTCAACGAGCCGAGGGATGACAAAGCCAATGACTCCGGCTCGAGTCAAAAGAATAAGGACGGGAAGAAGAAGAGACGCATCAAGAAGATAGTCTACTACGACAGCGACGAGTCTTCTTCTTCCCAAAGAGACGATGACGATGAGAAAAAGAAAACGGTCAACTCAAACTTCTCTTTTGATTATTCTTGCATTCTGCATAATTCAAATGCTCATTTGCTTTCCATTACTCTTGGTAAACCCCCACACTTTGATGGAGAGGACTACGGATTTTGGAGTCACAAAATGCGTAGCCACTTGTTCTCTCTTCATCCATGTATATGGGAGATAGTAGAGAATGGAATGCAATTTGATAGTACGGATAATCCCATGTTTATCAATGAACAAATTTACAAAAATGCACAAGCTACCACTGTTCTATTAGCATCCTTGTGCAGGGAAGAGTACCATAAGGTGAGCGGCTTGGATAACGCCAAGCAGATTTGGGACACCCTCAAGATCTCGCATGAGGGGAATGATGCCACCATGATCACCAAGATGGAGTTAGTGGAGGGTGAACTGGGAAGGTTCGCAATGATCAGGGGGGAGGAGCCAACCCAAACGTACAACGGTCGGCCGAGCCAACGGTCGGCCGCGCAATCCGTGCGTGATGCATGGCTGAGCCAACGGTCTGATGGGGGCACCGGACTGTCTGGTGTGCACCGGACAGTGTCCGGTGCGCCAACGGCTCCAAATCTTCAACGATCGGCTGTGCCAATTTAGGAAAGTAATCTGCACCGGACACTGAACAGTGCCTGTCCGGTGGCACACCGGATTGTTCGGTGCACCACCCGACAGAAGGCAAGAATTGCCTTCCTGGATTGCTCTCAACGGCTCCTAGCTGCCTTGGGGCTATAAAAGGGACCCCTAGGCGCATCGAGGAGAACACCAAGCATACTCTGAACATTCTAAGACTCCCGCACTCCATCCTCGCACACTCGATTGACATTCTTAGTGATTTGAGCTCCGTTCTAGTGGTGAACTTGTTGTGTTTCATTTGAGCTCAAGTCTTGGCTTGTGTGTGTGCGTATTGCTGGGATTTGTGTGTGTTGCTTCCCTCCCTTACTCTAGTGCTTTCACTTTGATATTTGTTGTAAGGGCGAGAGACTCCAACTTGTGAAGATTCCTCGCAAACGAGAAAAGTGATAAGAAAAAGGAACACCGTGGTATTCAAGTTGATCATTGGATCACTTGAGAGGGGTTGAGTGCAACCCTTGTCCATTGGGACGCCACAACGTGGAGTAGGCAAGTTTTGTACTTGGCCAAACCACGGGATAAACCATTGTGTCTACTGTGTTGTTTCTCTCTGTGGTTTCTGTGTTTCACAAGTACTCCTCTCCAGCTACTTGATCCTATTGCACTAACACTTAACCAAGTTTTGTGGCAATAAGTTTTAAGTTTTACAGGATCACCTATTCACCCCCCCCCTCTAGTTGCTCTCAATTGGTATCAGAGCCGTTCTCTTCATAAAAGGGACTAATCGCCCGAAGAGATGGATCCTAAGGGAAAGGGGATGGTGGTCAACGATAAGGAGAAGGAGTCCATCTTCAACGAGCCGAGGGATGACAAAGCCAATGACTCCGGCTCGAGTCAAAAGAATAAGGACGGGAAGAAGAAGAGACGCATCAAGAAGATAGTCTACTACGACAGCGACGAGTCTTCTTCTTCCCAAAGAGACGATGACGATGAGAAAAAGAAAACGGTCAACTCAAACTTCTCTTTTGATTATTCTTGCATTCTGCATAATTCGAATGCTCATTTGCTTTCCATTACTCTTGGTAAACCCCCACACTTTGATGGAGAGGACTACGGATTTTGGAGTCACAAAATGCGTAGCCACTTGTTCTCTCTTCATCCATGTATATGGGAGATAGTAGAGAATGGAATGCAATTTGATAGCACGGATAATCCCATGTTTATCAATGAAAAAATTCACAAAAATGCACAAGCTACCACTGTTCTATTAGCATCCTTGTGCAGGGAAGAGTACCATAAGGTGAGCGGCTTGGATAACGCCAAGCAGATTTGGGACACCCTCAAGATCTCGCATGAGGGGAATGATGCCACCATGATCACCAAGATGGAGTTAGTGGAGGGTGAACTGGGAAGGTTCGCAATGATCAGGGGGGAGGAGCCAACCCAAACGTACAACGGTCGGCTGAGCCAACGGTCGGCCGCGCAATCCGTGCGTGATGCATGGCCGAGCCAACGGTCTGATGGGGGCACCGGACTGTCTGGTGTGCACCGGACAGTGTCCGGTGCGCCAACGGCTCCAAATCTTCAACGATCGGCTGCGCCAATTTAGGAAAGTAATCTGCACCGGACACTGAACAGTGCCTGTCCGGTGGCACACCGGATTGTCCGGTGCACCACCCGACAGAAGGCAAGAATTGCCTTCCTGGATTGCTCTCAACGGCTCCTAGCTGCCTTGGGGCTATAAAAGGGACCCCTAGGCGCATCGAGGAGAACACCAAGCATACTCTGAACATTCTAAGACTCCCGCACTCCATCCTCGCACACTCGATTGACATTCTTAGTGATTTGAGCTCCGTTCTAGTGGTGAACTTGTTGTGTTTCATTTGAGCTCAAGTCTTGGTTTGTGTGTGTGCGTATTGCTGGGATTTGTGTGTGTTGCTTCCCTCCCTTACTCTAGTGCTTTCACTTTGATATTTGTTGTAAGGGCGAGAGACTCCAACTTGTGGAGATTCCTCGCAAACGGGAAAAGTGATAAGAAAAAGGAACACCATGGTTTTCAAGTTGATCATTGGATCACTTGAGAGGGGTTGAGTGCAACCCTCGTCCATTGGGACGCCACAACGTGGAGTAGGCAAGTTTTTGTACTTGGCCGAACCACGGGATAAACCACTGTGTCTACTGTGTTGTTTCTCTCTGTGGTTTCTGTGTTTCACAAGTACTCCTCTCCAGCTACTTGATCCTATTGCACTAACACTTAACCAAGTTTTTGTGGCAATAAGTTTTAAGTTTTACAGGATCACCTATTCACCCCCCCTCTAGGTGCTCTCAACCCCCCAACCACCACACTTCAATGCATCCAAGTTTTCAGCCATCAAACCTCATACAAGAGCTCTAGACTTCATTCAAACACACAAACAAGAGATCAAATCCTCTCCCAAGTCCAAAGATCATTCCAATCAAATAGTGACTAGTGAGAGAGACATTTGTGTTCATTTGAGCTCTTGCGCTTGGATTGCTTTTCTTCTTCCTTCTTTCTTGTTTCCAACTCAATTGTAATCAAGGAAAGAGACACCAATTGTGTGGTGGTCCTTGTGGGGACTTAGTGTCCCGATTGATTGAGAAGAGAAGCTCAATCGGTCTAGGTGACCGTTTGAGAGAGGGAAAGGGTTGAAAGAGACCGGGTCTTTGTGACCACCTCAACGGGGAGTAGGTTTGCAAGAACCGAACCTCGGTAAAACAAATCGCCGTGTCATCTGCTCTTATTCGCTTGTGATTTGTTTTCACCCTCTCTTTCGGACTCGTTTATATTTCTAACGCTAACCCCGGCTTGTAGCTGTGCTTAAACTTTATAAATTTCAGATTTGCCTATTCACCCCCCCCCCCCCTCTAGGTGACTTTCAATTGGTATTAGAGCCGGTACTTCATTAGAGCCTAACCACTCGAAGTGATGTCGGGAGCATCCACCATGAGGGAGATCGGGACCGGCGGAGACAAGTCCGCAAGCTCAGGGAGAACACACTCAAGGGAGTCCGCCCACAAGCACAAGGAGGAACCCTCTTCCTCCATCAAGTCCCAATGGAAGGGTGACAAGAAGAAGAAGATGAAGAAGGTGGTCTACTATGAGACTGACTCTTCGTCACCCTCCACCTCCGGCTCGGAATCGGCATCCGCCACTTCTAAGCGCCATGAGCGCAAGAAGTATAGTAAGATGCCCCTTCATTACCCTCGTATTTCAAAACGCACTCCATTACTTTCTGTTCCATTAGGCAAACCACCTATGTTTGAAGGTGAAGATTATTCTATGTGGAGTGATAAAATGATGCATCACCTAACCTCACTCCACAAAAGCATATGAGATATTGTTGAGTATGGAGCGCAGGTACCAAAGAAGGGGGACAAGGATTATGATTCGGAGGAGGTCGAACAAATCCAACACTTCAACTCCCAAGCCACTACTATACTCCTCGCCTCTCTAAGTCGAGAGGAGTATAATAAGGTGCAAGGGTTGAAGAGTGCAAAGGAGATTTGGGACGTGCTCAAGACTGCGCACGAAGGAGACGAGGTGACCAAGATCACCAAGCGGGAGACGATCGAGGGGGAGCTCTGCCACTTCATGCTTCACCAAGGGGAGGAGCCACAAGCGATGTACAACCGGCTCAAGACCTTGGTGAACCAAGTGCGCAACCTCAGGAGCACCAAATGGGATGACCATGAGATGGTCAAGGTTATTCTAAGATCACTTGTATTTCTTAATCCCACTCAAGTTCAATTAATTCGTGGTGATCTTAGATACAAGCTAATGTCTCCTGAGGAAGTTATAGGAAAATTTGTGAGCTTTGAATTGATGATCAAAGGCTCAAAGAAAATCATCGAGCAAGGTGCCTCCTCCGTACCCGAGGCACAACCCGTTGCATTCAAGGCAACGGAGGAGAAGAAAGAAGACTCTACACCAAGTAGGGTCCCCATCGACGCCTCCAAGCTCGACAATGAGGAGATGGCGCTCATCATCAAGAGCTTTCGCCAAATCCTTAAGCAAAGGAGGGGGGAAGGACTACAAGCCCCGCTCCAAGAAAGTTTGCTACAAGTGTGGTAAGTCCGGTCATTTCATTGCTAAATGTCCATTATCTAGTGATAGTGACAGGGGCGACGCAAGAAGGGAAAGAGAAGAGAAAAGAAGAGATATTACAAGAAGAAGGGCGGCGATGCCCATGTTTGCCGGGAGTGGGACTCCGACGAGAGCTCCACCGACTCCTCCTCCGATGAGGATGCCACAAACATTGCCGTCACCAAAGGCCTTCTCTTCCCCAACGCCGGCCACAAGTGCCTCATGGCAAAGGACGACAAGAAGAAGAAGGTAAAATCAAGATCCTCCACTAAGTATGCAACCTCTAGTGATGAGGATAATTCTAGTGATGATGAGGATAACTTGCTCACTCGTTTTGCCAACTTAAACATGCAACAAAAGGAAAAATTAAATGAATTAATTAGTGCCATTCATGAGAAGGATGAACTCTTGGATAGCCAAGAAGACTTCCTTATTAAAGAAAATAAGAAGCATGTTAAAGTTAAAAATGCTTATGCTCAGGAGAAAGAAAATGTGAAAAATTAACTAGTGAGCTAAGCACTTTCCATGATGTCATTTCCAACCTTAGAAATGAGAATGCTAAATTAATTGCTAAGGTTGAGAAATCAAATGTATTTGATGATTCTATTGTTAATCTTAGAAATGATAATGCTAGTTTAATTGCTAAGATTGACATGTTGAATGAATCTCTTGCTAGCCTTAAAATTGAGAATGAAAAATTAATTGCTAAGGCTAAAGATTTAAATGTTTGCAATGCTTCTATTTCCAATCTTAGAGATGAGAATGCTATTTTACATGCTAAGATTGTTGAATTAAATACTTGCAAACCCTTTACATCTACCGTTGAGCATGTTGCTATTTGTACTAGATGTAGAGATATTAATGTTGATGCTGTTCATGATCACCTAGCTTTAATTAAGAAACAAAATGATCACATAGCTCAACTTAGTGCCAAAATTAATGAGCATGACTTAGAAAATGAGAAATTTAAATTTGCTAGAAGCATGCTCTATAGTGGGAGACGCCCTGGCATTAAGGGTGGCATTGGCTTCCAACAGGGAGACAATGTCAAGCTTAATGCCCCTCCTAAAAGATTGTCTAACTTTATTAAGGGCAAGGCTCCCATGGTTCAAGATAACGAGGGTTACATTTTATACCCTATCGGTTATCCCGAACACAAAATTAGGAGAATTCATTCTAGGAAGTCTCACTCTGGCTCTCATCATGCTTTTATGTATAAGAGTGAGGCATCTAGTTCTAGGCAATCCACTCGTGCTAAATTGCCTAAAAAGGAAACTCCTGTTGCATCAAATGAACCCAATATTTCATTTAAGACTTTTGATGCATCTTATGTACTCACTAACAAATCAGGGAAAGTAGTTGCCAAATATGTTGGGGGCAAACACAAGGGGTCAAAGACTTGTGTTTGGGTACCCAAGGTGCTTGTTTCTAATGTCAAAGGACCCAAGACCGTTTGGGTACCTAAGAACAAGGCCTAAACTTGTTTTGTAGGTTTATGCATTCGGGGGCTCAAGTTGGATCATTGACAGCGGGTGCACAAACCACATGACTGGGGAGAAAAGGATGTTCTCCTCCTATGAGAAAAACCAAGATCCCCAACGAGCTATCACATTCAGGGATGGAAATCAAGGTTTGGTCAAAGGACTTGGTAAAATTGCTATATCATCTGACCATTCCATTTCCAATGTTTTTCTTGTAGATTCTTTAGATTATAACTTGCTTTCCGTTTCTCAATTATGTAAAATGGGTTACAACTGTCTTTTTACAGATTTAGGTGTTACTGTCTTTAGAAGAAGTGATGATTCAGTAGCATTTAAGGGAGTGTTAGAGGGTCAGCTATACTTAGTTGATTTTAATAGAGCTGAACTAGACACTTGCTTAATTGCTAAGACTAACATGGGTTGGCTCTGGCATCGCCGACTAGCCCACGTTGGAATGAAGAATCTTCACAAACTTCTAAAGGTAGAGCACATTTTGGGACTAACAAATGTTCATTTTGAGAAAGACAGGATTTGTAGCGCATGTCAAGCAGGGAAGCAAGTTGGTGTTCATCATCCACACAAGAACATCATGATGACTGACAGGCCGCTCGAGCTACTCCACATGGACCTATTCGGCCCGATAGATTACATAAGCATCGGCGGGAGTAAGTACTGTCTAGTTATTATGGATGATTATTCTCGCTTCACTTTGGTGTTCTTTTTGCAGGATAAATCTCAAACCCAAGAAACCTTAAAGGGATTCTTGAGATGGGCTCAAAATGAGTTTGGCTTAAGGATCAAAATGATTAGAAGCGACAACGGGACAGAGTTCAAGAACTCACAAATAGAAGGCTTTCTTGAGGAGGAGGGCATCAAGCATGAGTTCTCTTCTCCCTGCACGCCACAACAAAATGGTGTAGTGGAGAGGAAGAATAGAACTCTATTGGACATGGCAAGAACCATGCTTGATGAGTACAAGACTTCAGATCGGTTTTGGGCCGAGGCGGTCAACACTGCTTGCTACGCCATCAACCGGTTATATCTTCACCGAATCCTCAAGAAGACATCATATGAACTCCTAACCGGTAAAAAGCCCAATGTTTCATATTTTAGAGTCTTTGGTATCAAATGATTTATTCTTGTTAAAAGAGGTAGAAAATCTAAATTTGCTCCTAAGGCTGTAGAAGGTTTTTTACTAGGATATGATTCAAACACAAGGGCATATAGAGTCTTTAACAAGTCCACTGGACTAGTTGAAGTTTCTTGTGACATTGTGTTTGATGAGACTAACGACTCTCAAGTAGAGCAAGTTGATCTTGATGAGCTAGATGATGAAGAGGCTCCATGCATCGCGCTAAGGAACATGTCCATTGGGGATGTGTGTCCTAAGGAATCTGAAGAGCATCCACATGCACAAGATCAACCATCATCTTCCTCAATGCAAGTATCTCCACCAACCCAATATTAGGATCAAGCTCAAGAGGATGAAAATGAAGATCAAGAAGATGAGCCACCTCAAGAGGAGGGCAATGATCAAGGGGGAGATGCCAATGATCAAGACAAGGAAGATGATGAGGGTCCAAGGCCGCCACACCCAAGAGTCCACCAAGCAATTCAACGAGATCACCCCGTGAACACCATCCTCGGCGACATTCATAAGGGGGTAACTACTCGATCTCGTGTTGCTCATTTCTATGAACATTACTCTTTTGTTTCCTCTATTGAGCCAAACAGGGTAGAGGAAGCACTTCAAGATTCGGATTGGGTGCTGGCAATGCAAGAGGAGCTCAACAACTTCACAAGGAATGAGGTATGGCATTTAGTTCCACGTCCTAATCAAAATATTGTAGGAACCAAGTGGGTCTTCTACAACAAGCAAGATGAGCATGGTGTGGTGACAAGGAACAAAGCCCGACTTGTGGCCAAGGGATATTCACAAGTCGAAGGTTTGGATTTCGGTGAAACCTATGCACTCGTAGCTAGGCTTGAGTCAATTCGTATATTACTTGCCTATGCTACTTACCATGGCTTCAAGCTTTATCAAATGGACGTGAAAAGTGCCTTCCTCAATGGACCAATCAAGGAGGAGGTCTATGTTGAGCAACCTCCCGGCTTTGAAGATAGTGAGTACCCTAACCATTTGTATAAACTCTCTAAGGCGCTTTATGGGCTCAAGCAAGCCCCAAGAGCATGGTATGAATGCCTAAGAGACTTTCTTATCGCTAATGGCTTCAAAGTCGGAAAAGTCGATCCTACTCTCTTTACTAAAACAATTGCTAATGATTTGTTTGTATGCCAAATTTATGTTATTGATATTATATTTGGGTCTACTACCAAATCTACTTGTGAAGAGTTTAGTAGGATAATGGTTCAAAAATTCGAGATGTCAATGATGGGGGAGTTGAAGTATTTCTTAGGATTTCAAGTCAAGCAACTCCAAGAGGGCACCTTCATTAGCCAAACGAAGTACATTCAAGATATTCTTGCCAAGTTTGGGATGAAGGATGCCAAGCCCATCAAGACACCCATGGGAACCAATGGGCATCTCGACCTTGACACGGTAGGTAAATCCGTAGATCAAAAGGTATACCGGTCGATGATAGGATCTCTACTCTATTTATGTGCATCTCGACCGGATATTATGCTTTCCGTATGCATGTATGCAAGATTCCAAGCCGATCCTAAGGAAGTTCACCTTAGGGCCGTAAAACGAATCTTGAGATATTTAGTTTATACTCCTAAGTTTGGCCTTTGGTACCCCAGGGGATCCACATTTGATTTAATTGGTTATTCAGATGCTGATTGGGCAGGGTGTAAGATTGATAGAAAGAGCACATCAGGGACTTGCCAGTTCTTGGGAAGATCTCTGGTGTCTTGGGCTTCTAAGAAACAAAAAAGGGCTTATATTTCACTCACAAGTATCCATTTTTGGTGATTCATGACAAAGGGGGAGAAAGTATTAGCCCAAAGCAAAAGGACTGCACCACCATCAATTTCAAAAATGAAGTCTTTCAAATTTGTGTTAAGAGAAGATTTTTCAATTGGTATCTTATTTTTGATAAAATTTTCAAATTGGTATACCCTCTTCAAAATTAATAACTAAAAACCCTCTTGAACACTAAGAGGAGTATTTCATTGAGGGGGAGTTTTGTTTAGTCAAAGGAAAAGCATTTGAAATAGGGGGAGAAAATTTTATACCTTGAAAATGCTTCTCAAAATCTTATTCATATACCTTTGACTATTTTGCAAAAGACTTTGAAAAGAATTTCCAAAACATTTGCAAAACAAAACAAATGGTGCAAGAGTGGTCCAAAATTTTAAATAAGAAGAAAAACCATCCATGCATATCTTATGAAATAAATATTGGTTTAATTCCAAGAAATCTTTGCACTTACCTTATGCAAACTAGTTCAATTCTGCACTTTTATATTTGCTTTGGTTTGTGTTGGCATCAATCACCAAAAAGGGGGAGATTGAAAGGGAAATAGGGTCAAACCTTTTCCTATATGAATTTTGGTGGTTGAATTGCCCAACACAAATTAATTGGACTAACTAGTTTGCTCTAGATTATGAGTTACACAGGTGCCAAAGGTTCAACACAAACCAATAAAAGTCCAAGAAAGGGTTCAAATAAAAAGAGCAAAAGACAACCCAAAGACAGCCCTGGTCTGGCGCACCGGACTGTCCGGTGTGCCACCGGACAGTGTCCGGTGCACCAGGGAACCCAACTCCAAACTTGCCACCTTCGAGAATTCTGTGAGCCGCTCCGCTATAATTCACCGGACTGTATGGTGTGACAGCGGAGTAACGGCTACACAGCGCCAACGGTCGTCTGCAATGGAACAGTAAAAGTGAACAGTGCGCGCCTGCGCGCGCAGAAGTCAGAGCAGCGCCAGAAGGCGCACCGGACAGTGAATAGTGACTGTCCGGTGGCCCAGTTGTGATAAACCCAATGGGTAGAAGGGTGCCCGATCTTTCGATGAGAGATGATGGAGGTGGAAAACTTGTTGGAGAACGACGTTGGCTACCCGACTACCACAACCAAGATGGTGTGGCGCCTTGAGCGATAGGTACATCGTCTCCTGATAACTACGATTTGGGGTGGAGGTCGACGTTGTGCTATCCGACTACAACAACCACAAGGGTGTTCGCCTTAGCGATAGTTACACCGGCTCCTGTTGTTGTTGCTCTTGCCGTGCCAAGAACAGCCTTGAACCTGTAAGCAATCGAGAACAAGCAAGAATAAGATAAAACGCAGACGCTCACAGATCTGATAGAGTTGAGGTTCTGTTTCAAGTATCTGGGTGGTCTAGCCGACACACGCGTTTACAAGGAAGTAGCAAAGGCTAAACTTACATCAAACAAAAACCCAAGTTCTTTGGTGGCTGCTAGTTGCTTAAATAGAGGAATAGAAAGGAGTTCTAATGGAGAACGAAACTCTCTCGGCAGTTTCTGGACGCCTCGTTTGGTTTCTGTCATTGATTCTTCATGCACCTGAAAGTAGACAAAGAGAGCTTTCCAACAAGTAGTTATTTGCACTAAACAACCTTGGGAGTGGAAAGTTATGCTCCATTTAATTTGGTGCATGCTGCAGTTACGAAATTGACTTGGGTAGAGGAGGAGTTCACTCAGCAGTTTCTGGATGCTTAATGTCTGATCTCTCATTGATTCTTGATCCATTAGAAAGTAGATGAAAATACCTTTCCAACAAGTTCTTATTTGCTTTAAACAACCTTGGGAGTTGAAAGATATGCTCCATTTAATTTAGTGCTTGCAGTTACGAAATCACTCGGGCTGGTGGAGTCATGAAGTTGTCTCGGTCGTTCCTGGACGCCTTCGATGCGTTCTCTCCTTGACTCTTGATCTACTAGAAAGTAGACAAATAGACATTTCCAACAAGTGCTTATTTGCATTAAACAACCTTGGGAGCTGAAAGATATGCCCTCTTAAACTTGCACTTGTTGTAGTTTCGAAATCCCCTCAAGTGGAGCAGCTTTTATTGCCTTGTTGCCTTCTCAAATTCTAGATGGTTCACCTCCCAAACACCTTAGCATAAGAAAGTAATCACAAGGTATTTGTACCTCAATTAAGGAATGATTAGCTTCAACAACAAGGAACGAGTTCACCTGATAATTAAATTTACGTGCACGGACTCGTTTCACTAGTCCATGATTAAATGGTGAAGGGGGTCACTAGTGTGGTGTATTGATGGCAGTGATGTCCTCATCATCCTCCCCTTCTTGTAATAGAGTCGTCCTCGACTCTAGTGTATGCTCCTCACCCAAGTATATCTTTAAATTTGATTATGTGCTTGCTTTGTTGGAAATGTTTGAAATATCATTACTTGGTCCCCAATCAACTTCTTTGTTCCTCAATGTCTTTGTAGCAGGAGCCATTAACATGGTCATATCTGTGCGGGTTATGTTCTCATCATTACCCAATGGGTAGAAGGGTGCTCGATCTTTCGATGAGAGATGATGGAGGTGGAAAACTTGTTGGAGAACAACGTTGGCTGCCCGACTACCACAACCAAGATGGTGTGGCACCTTGAGCGACAGGTACACCGTCTCCTGATAACTACGATTTGGGGTGGAGGTCGACGTTGTGCTATCCGACTACAACAACCACGAGGGTGATGCGCCTTAGCGATAGTTACACCGGCTCCTGTTGTTGCTGCTCTTGCCGTGCCAAGAACAGCCTTGAACCTGCAAGCAATCGAGAACAAGCAAGAACAAGATAAAACGCAGACGCTCACAGATCTGATAGAGTTGGGGTTCTGTTTCAAGTATCCGGTGGTCTAGTCGACACACGCGTTTACAAGGAAGTAGCAAAGTCTAAACTTACATCAAACAAAAACCCAAGTTCTTTGGTGGTTGTTAGTTGCTTAAATAGAGGAATAGAAAGGAGTTCTAATGGAGAACGAAACTCTCTCGGCAGTTTCTGGATGCCTCGTTTGGTTTCTGTCATTGATTCTTGATGCACCTGAAAGTAGACGAAGAGAGCTTTCCAACAAGTAGTTATTTGCATTAAACAACCTTGAGAGTGGAAAGTTACGCTCCATTTAATTTGGTGCATGCTGCAGTTACGAAATTGACTTGGGTAAAGCAGGAGTTCACTCGGCAGTTTCTAGACGCTTAGTGTCTGATCTCTCGTTGATTCTTGATCCACTAGAAATTAGACGAAAAGACCTTTCCAACAAGTGCTTATTTGCTTTAAACAACCTTGGGAGTTGAAAGATATGCTCCATTTAATTTAGTGCTTGCAGTTATGAAATCACTCGGGCTGGTGGAGTCATGAAGTTGTCTCGGTCATTCCTGGATGCCTTGGATGCATTCTCTCCTTGACTCTTGATCTACTAGAAAGTAGACAAAGAGATATTTCCAACAAGTGCTTATTTGCATTAAACAACCTTGGGAGCTGAAAGATATGCCCTCTTAAACTTGCACTTGTTGTAGTTTCGAAATCCCCTCAAGTGGAGCAGCTTTTATTGCCTTGTTGCCTTCTCAAATTCTAGATGGTTCACCTCCCAAACACCTTAGCATAATACAGTAATCACAAGGTATTAGTACCTCATTTAAGGAATGATTAGCTTCAACAACAAGGAACGAGTTCACCTGATAATTAAATTTACGTGCACGGACTCGTTTCACTGGTCCATGATTAAATGGTGAAGGGGGTCGCTGGTGTGGTGTATTGATGGCAGTGATGTCCTCATCATCCTCCCCTTCTTGTAATAGAGTCGTCCTCGACTCTAGTGTATGCTCCTCACCCAAGTATATCTTTAAATTTGATTAAGTGCTTGCTTTGTTGGAAATGTTGGAAATATCATTACTTGATCCCCAATCAACTACTTTATTCCTCAATGTCTTTGTAGCATGAGCCATTAACATGGTCATATTTGTGCGGGTTATGTTCTCATCATTCTCCCCTTCTTGACAGCAAACCGTCCTCGGTTTTGCATCATGATTGATGTTGATGACTAAGCTTTTATTAATGTCTTTCAAATATAAACCTGAAACTTCTACTAAAGTACATGGAAACAAGAGATTCTTTTCTTCTTGAGAACATATCAATATCTTATTTGCACAAAGTGAAGAAACAACATATCTATATGAAATAGAAATTCTATGCACAAGAAATTGTCCTATGTTGTTGTACTTGCCAGCAATATAAAATATAACATGAGAAGGACAAGGTATAGTTGATCTAGCAAATAAAATATTTTCCAAATTACCGAGCTCAAAAAGATCATCAAACTCAATATAGCCCCAAGCATTTAAAGAAGAGAGCAAATTTATTTCTTCAGTTTCGTTTGCAATAAAAATTACATGTTCCTTTTTAGCCAAAATGTTTGGTTCGATAACAGATGTAACATGTTCATTTACTAGTTGTTGCCTTAGTACATGTGAATCATTATCCCACAAATCTTCACTATCACAAGTGTCAGCAATCAATTCTTCTTGTGATGATGGAAAAACAACAACTGGTTTCATTATTTTGTGTTCTTGATCAGCATGTAGAGCAGATGCAAAAGAGGAACTATGGCTGACATGTTCAGTGCTTGTATAATTGTATAATAGAATCTCATTTTTAGCTTTACATGCAAGCAAAAACAAGTGAGAAATGTGTTTGTATGCTTCATGCATGACTATAGTCTGAATTTCAGAATTGAGTCCTTTCATGAACCTAGTCATTACATCTTCCATTCATTCATCTAAACGAGCAAACATGGTACAAATTTTAAAATCATAATAATAATATTTCACAGTCCTAGCACCCTGCTTTAAGGTGTCTAATTTAGAAAGCAAATGATCAACATAGTATGCAGGAATGAATGCATCTCTAAAATGAAGTTTGAAGTCTTCCCAAGATTGTGGAACTTTGTTGTGCCTACAAATGTATTTCCATTCCATCAATGCGTGCTCAGTTAACAAATTAGAGGCAATATAAATCTTTTGTTTTTGAGATAGATCATGCTTATCAAATTCCTTATCCACCTTTAGCTCCCAATCAATGTATGCATGAGGATCGAATTTACCGGTATATTAAGGCAAGTGTCGAATGATGCCTTGAATATAATGTTCGGCTGGCTCAAAAATCTCCATATCACTTGCCATGTTTAGTAAAGACAAGAAAACAATAAAAATATCTTTGCTCCTATAAACTACTAGGAATCATTGTTGTAATCTCTCATTTTCAAACTGGTTAAGCAAGTTCTTACAAATTCTCACCACGCAATACAGAAGGTGCCGACAAACAGCAAGAACAACAACAACGGTGGCAGCTAGCACAACCTGGTGGTGTTGTAGAAAATTTTATGGATTTATAGGTAGCTGCAATTTCAATAGTTCCAAGGAATAGCTAGTACCACGTTAGCCACAACAAGTTAAATAAACGTCCTATAATGGTGTTGTGTTGGTCCTAGTCCAAACCGTAATAGAGACGTGAGCCGTTACACAAATAGTATCACCAAAAGCTCAGAACAGCAATCGGATTTCTGAAACTATAAAAAGAAGGCACACAAACTGCCTTTTGTTTTGTCGCACTTACAAATTTTATCTACCAAAATTCAGAACTGGTTTTTCTCTCTCTCTCTCTCTTTTTTTTGCACGTGTCTTTTTTTGTTTTGCTGATTAGTGCGGCTTTTTTTATGCACTCGCCTTTTGCTTTCTCTTCTTTTTTGGTTGAATTGCAGCAAGAGTTCTAAATAGGTGATTGAAAACAAGGTGGCGCGAACTCGAAACTCTAGCGGTAAGAAAACTTTAGACCAGCAACTCGACCCAAATGCAGCAACCGTGAATTCAATAAGTCGAAACTAAGTAGTAAAGCAAAGCTTAAACTGTTTTTAGGTGAATTTCTGCTCTAAATATATCTTTGGGCAAAAGTGGACTGTAGGTAAATAAAACAAGGAAGATTGAGATCTCTCACCGAGCAACCTGAAATTTGATACCACTTGATAAACCCAATGGGTAGAAGGGTGCCCGATCTTTCGATGAGAGATGATGGAGGTGGAAAACTTGTTGGAGAACGACGTTGGCTGCCCGACTACCACAACCAAGATGGTGTGGCGCCTTGAGCGACAGGTACACCGTCTCCTGATAACTACAATTTAGGGTGGAGGTCGACGTTGTGCTATCCGACTACAACAACCACAAGGGTGCTGCGCCTTAGCGATAGTTACACCGGCTCCTGTTGTTGCTGCTCTTGCCGTGCCAAGAACAGCCTTGAACCTGCAAGCAATCTAGAACAAGATAAAACGCAGACGCTCATGGATCTGATAGAGTTGGGGTTCTGTTTCAAGTATCCGGGTGGTCTAGCCGACACACGCGTTCACAAGGAAGTAGCAAAGGCTAAACTTACATCAAACAAAAACCCAAGTTCTTTGGTGGCTGCTAGTTGCTTAAATAGAGGAATAGAAAGGAGTTCTAATGGAGAACGAAACTCTCTCGGCAGTTTCTGGACGCCTCGTTTGGTTTCTGTCATTGATTCTTGATGCACCTGAAAGTAGACGAAGAGAGCTTTCCAACAAGTAGTTATTTGCACTAAACAACCTTGGGAGTGGAAAGTTATGCTCCATTTAATTTGGTGCATGCTGCAGTTACGAAATTGACTCGGGTAGAGCAGGAGTTCACTCGGCAGTTTCTGGACGCTTAGTGTCTGATCTCTCGTTGATTCTTGATCCACTAGAAAGTAGACGAAAAGACCTTTCCAACAAGTGCTTATTTGCTTTAAACAACCTTTGGAGTTGAAAGATATGCTCCATTTAATTTAGTGCTTGCAGTTACAAAATCACTTGGGCTGGTGGAGTCATGAAGTTGTCTCGGCCGTTCCTGGACGCCTTGGATGCGTTCTCTCCTTGACTCTTGATCTACTAGAAAGTAGACAAAGAGACATTTCCAACAAGTGCTTATTTGCATTAAACAACCTTGGGAGCTGAAAGATATGCCCTCTTAAACTTGCACTTGTTGTAGTTTCGAAATCCCCTCAAGTGGAGCAGCTTTTATTGCCTTGTTGCCTTCTCAAATTCTAGATGGTTCACCTCCCAAACACCACAGCATAATAAAGTAATCACAAGGTATTAGTACCTCATTTAAGGAATGATTAGCTTCAACAACAAGGAACGAGTTCACCTGATAATTAAATTTACGTGCACGGACTCGTTTCACTAGTCCATGATTAAATGGTGAAGGGGGTCGCTGGTGTGGTGTATTGATGGCAGTGATGTCCTCATCAAGTTGTCAGAAGCTCCAACGGTCAGAACCCAACGGCCTGGTGACGTGGCTGGCGCACCGGACAGTGTCCGGTGGCGCACCGGACTGTCCGGTGTGCCATACGACAGAAGCCCTCACCAACGGTTCTTTTGGTGGTTGGGGCTATAAATACCCCCCAACCACCACACTTAAGTGCATCCAAGTTTTCAGCCATCAAACCTCATACAAGAGCTCTAGACTTCATTCAAAGTCACAAACAAGATATCAAATCCTCTCCCAAGTCCAAAGATCATTCCAATCAAATAGTGACTAGTGAGAGAGACATTTGTGTTTATTTGAGCTCTTGCGCTTGGATTGCTTTTCTTCTTCCTTCTTTCTTGTTTCCAACTCAATTGTAATCAAGGCAAGAGACACCAATTGTGTGGTGGTCCTTGTGGTGACTTAGTGTCCCGATTGATTGAGAAGAGAAGCTCACTCGGTCTAGGTGACCGTTTGAGAGAGGGAAAGGGTTGAAAGAGACCCGGTATTTGCGACCACCTCAACGGGGAGTAGGTTTGAAAGAACCGAACCTCGGTAAAACAAATCACCATGTCATCCGCTCTTATTCGCTTGTGATTTGTTTTCACCCTCTCTTTTGGACTCGTTTATATTTCTAACGCTAACCCCGGCTTGTAGTTGTGCTTAAACTTTATAAATTTCATATTTGCCTATTCACCCCCCTCTAGGCGACTTTCAGCGGTTCCCTTAGCTAAGTCACAGCACTCGACCTTGCATTCGTACGCGTGGCGTATCGTGGTGCCCATGATGATGGTGCCTGTGGGGCCTGACATTTTGAGCTTTAGGTAAGTGTAGTTGGGGATGGCCATGAACTTCACGTAACATGGTCACCCAAGCATGGCATGATAAGTTCCCTGAAACCTGACAACTTCGAAGGTGAGGGTCTCGGTCCTGAAGTTGGTCGGTGTCCCAAATGTGACCGTGAGGTCGATTCGCCCAAGCAGGGTCGCCCGCTTTCCCGGGATGACCCCGTGGAAGGGTCCTTCTGTCAGTCGGAGGTGATCTCGGTCTAAGCCCATGGCGTTGAGCGTAGCAGAGTAAAGGATGTTGAGCCCGCTTCCTCCATCCATCAACACCTTCGTAAGTCGTACCGACCCTACGATGGGACTAACAATGAGCGGGTATCGTCTAGGTTGGGGGATATGCTCTATGTTGTCGGCACGATCATAGGTGATGGTTTGGTTGGACTAGTTGAGGAAAACCGGAGACGCTTATCGAGCCTGGAGTTTTTGCTCTGTTCTAACTTCCGATGTCTTCTTGGCGCATAGTAATCTAACCCCCAAAGATCAGCAGACATCTGATCTCGTCCTTTCGCTCGCCTCCCTTCCTGGGTTTCGCTCCTGCCTCGTGCGGTGTTCCTCCACCCAAGAACCTTCTCAACAGCTCGCAGTCCTTGTAGGCATGTCAGACCAGGTAGCAGTAGTTCAGATATGGGGCTTTGAGTAGCTTCTCGAAAAGGTGAGTGGCTTCCTTGGTCGGCGGTCTCTTTCCCTTCTGTCCCACCGCTTCCACTAGCATTTCGTCATGCCTCTGTCTTTATTTCTTTCTTTTATCGGGCCACCCTCCAGGTCCCCCTTGGGATCCTTGTCGCGCTTGGCCTTCTGCCTGCGATGATGAAAGATCACACCCACTGCGTCTTCTCCTGATGTGTGAGTGGTTGCAATGTCCAAGAGCTCATTTGTGGTTTGTGGGCTCTTGCGTCCCAGCTTATGGACCAGAGTTTCGCTCATGGTTCCCAAAAAGAATGCATTGATGATGTCGTCGTCGGCAAGGTTTGTTAGTTGGTTGCCTTGCCATGAGAAGAGTCGGATGTTGTCCCTCAAGGTCTCGTCAGGTTTTTGTCGGTAGTTCTTCAGGTCCCACGGGTTGCCAGGGCAAACATACGTGTCTTGAAAGTTCCCAACAAAAATCTTTTCAAGGTTGGCCCACTTTTGAATGCAGTCGGGCCTCAAGTTTTCTAACCACGCCCCGCTGAGTCTGTCAGGTACAGGGGAGATTGTGGATTATGAAGTCGTCGTGATCCACTCGTCATGCATGGCACGCTAGTCGAAAATCCCCAGCGAGAGACTAGGGTTCGACTCTCCTCAATATTTTGCGGTATTGATGGGCGCCCTATATCGTTGCGGCATTGATGCTCGATGGATAAGACGACTGAAGGCCCGAGGCTCCAGTGGTGGTGGGCTCAGGCCCCGGCTCCCATCGTGGTCCAAATAGCTTCTGTGGCGCTATTTGCACCGATGGGAGTCACCCGACCCATCACATCCCTCCTCGTCCCATGGCCAAGCGTGCTCCGTGCGCTTTGACCTAGCTTTTGGGGCTGACGAGGTGGGACCCATGCCACACTTCCTTCCAGCTCGAGAGGTTGCCATGACATGGCATCATTACCATTGGCGTAGATGCAGTGTAGCGGTTGGTCTCCGGTTCGTGACGCCGGGACATGGAGCTCTCCGCTTGTTGCTGGATAGCAAGACCGAGGAGGTCCCAGATCTCTTTGTGAGTCTTCCAATCGCTTGGTGTTTCTGCTTCGGGTTGCTTGTTCAGAAGCACCGCAGCAGCTACGGTGTTTTGGCTCATCCGAGGGAAACGCGGCGCTGCGCCCCTACCATAAACCAGGCAATGGCATGCTTTTATCGTCGTGGCGTGGTGTTGCCCCATTGCTTGGCATGGTCACCCCGTCCCCCCACAGGCTTCCTTGTTTGTCGTGGGGTGTTGTTTGCTTCGCGAGAGGTTCGGGCGTAACTACAGCTCCTGGGGAGGCAGATTGAGCTGATGCGAGGTGGACATCACGGTGCGCTCCATGATGCTAAGCGAGTTCTCGCTGGGGCTCCTCATGTGGGGAAAATGATCTCCTATGGTGTTGGTTGTAAGGCATTCTTGACCAGGGTCGCAGCTTGCCTTGCTAGGCAGGGACGTGAGTCCGTCTTCTGACCCTGACGAGAGCATATCCAGGAATGCCCGGACACAGTCTAGTACTCCTAGTACGTCAGTATGATCGGGTGGTGGCAAGCCCTGCGACCCATGGTTCTCTTGAGGTGCGTCGAGTTGAAGGTCGCCGAGACTTCCGGTACGTCCGACAAGTTGCTTGCCAAGGGAGACGGGTCTATCGAGTCCCTCATCATCTCTGCCTCTTTGTTGATGACGAAATCCAGACTCCCAAAATAAATGGGCGTCCCAGGGGTCTAGACCACGCCACTGTTGTTACTAGCCATCCGAAGCTTGGATGATCTCATCGCGGAACACACAAGTCCCCTACATGGTGCGCCAATTGTCGGTGTTTCGTACCTCGCTCCGACAATTAAATTTATTGTACACGTTCAAGGGTGTGCGTTGAGGGCGCAAGATTTATACTAGCTCAGGTAGAATGTCCCTACTTTCAGTCATCGGTGTCTTGCGCTACCAGCACAATCGATGATCAAACTCGTAGTAGGGATTACAAGTAGTCGAGAGAGTGAGGAGAGGCTCTCATATCTCTTATCGGGATGGAACTGGAGCTTAGGAGCTGCAAGGTGGAGTCCTAGCGAAGTCTTGGCTTGGCGGGGCTTCAGCCTCCTGGTCCTCGTCGGCGCTCCTCATGTTCGTCCTTGTGGGTTCATCTCTGTCTGAAGGCGTCCAGTTGTGTCCAAGAGCTCCCCCTTGCCCTGAGGTGAACCTCTCCCTTTTATAGGCCGGGAATTGGGGTCGGCCAGCGGTGGCTTCTCTATAAAGGAGCCATAAGGCAGGGGTAAAACCATTGTTTTACCCTAGGTGAGACCAAGTGTACTTATGGGGCTCTGGGCTGCCTAGCTGTTGTGTATTTATCGTGGTAGATGATGTGGGGCAGTGATGGTCCCAGGTGCCATCATTCAGGCTATGACAACCCTTGGCTTTCATAGCTAGGGGCTCGGCGTAGCCCATCGTGTAGTGCCCTGTGGGAGGTCTGTGCATTCAGGCCTAGTCTGGTAGACCATAAGTGTGCCACAGGTCGAGGGGTATGCGGGCCATTAATGCACCGCAGTCGGAGGGCACGTAGGTCATGAGCGTTATGCGGTCTGAGGGGTCCATCGATGAGTGGGAAGCAGACCGACGCCCATGTTGTGGCTCGGTGCTAGGCGTGGTTAATGCGACCAGTCATTTATGGAGGGTCAGTCCAGGGCTGGGCGCGGGATCCACTTGAGTGGTTCCATTTCGACACGCCCATTCTCCCTTGTCAGGCTCCGCCATGCCCGACCTAGGACTTGTTTGTCGCAGGGTTCGATCGAGGGTGTGTCCTTCCAGGGCTAGCACACCTGCCTCTTCCGACTGACTAACGAACCCCAGCAATCAGTACCTCTTTCCTCGGTGCACTCACTGGCCGGTGGGTCCTAGGGACCGGGGATCATTTCCTCGACACTATTCAACACATGATAACTAAGTTTACATTCATGATATGCATAATTTGATGGGTTACCTATTCAAATACACCTAACCTTTCCAATCTTATTCCTTGATCAAACCTAGGTATTGTACTTTACTTTAGTAGGTATGCTATTGCTACAACTTTATCTTTATGCAGACACTCCTATTTATGATATTATTGTTCCAAAGATCATGTTACTATTATCATTGCTATTGTAGATGCCTCATTGATTAAACAAGATCATATGAGTCAATTGGAACATGGAGTGACCACCTAAGAAAATAGTGCAACCATGAAAACTATCATGGCTCTTGTCTTGGCTAAATAACTAGGGAAGTCTTATATTGGGTGATAGTCTTGGTCGATTGGAATGGGGATCTGCCATGCTCTTATTTTCCAGCTCAGGTAGATTGGATACATGCATAGTTTCCATGCTTTAAGGTTAGGTTACATCAGCTGACTCTATGGAGTAGCCATTTCCAACATTCACATATTGAGAACTCTAGGGAAAAGTCTCATAGTGAGACCCTAGCCACTCACCTCGGAAGTGAATACGGGAGTGGCAAACCCGAGCTAGAAGGGAATCGCGAGTCATGGGTAAAGTTGTGCCACCACTGCAGAGTGGTAAAACTAATATACCAGCCACGCTCACAGTTAAGAGCAGTCTGGACCCTCACATGATAATTGAACTTTAAGATGAAAATAAATCGTGTTCTATTGCGTTCAAGTAGTTGAGCTTCATGTTGATGATATTTTGGTTCAAGTGGTTCTGAGCTTTATGCTGATGGTATATATTTATATATACTGATCAATATTGCTTCTGCTTAATATGGGTTTGGTATATACTTATACTTAGGTGTTGATAATAAAATATTGACCAACTAAAATGCTAACCACATTGAACCTTAGACTTACGTTGTTAACCTAGCATTTTCACCCTATTTGCTGACCTCCACCGTAAGTGAGCTCACCCCTTGCTTAATTTTGATTGGAAGTTTGCACATGAATATTTTGATGGTGAACTCGATGGATGCTAGTCTAGTGATTTCGCTGGTTATCTTCCTGTTGAAGCATGCCCGTGTTCTGTTGTACTTTGATAAATAAAGGTTAAGACATTATATCGATTCAAAGTGTTATATGTTATTATAATCTTTATTTACACTTTCATGCATTGTTCCTTTAATATATTACACTTGTGACGTCAACATATGTGTGGAAATAGATACTGGCACACATATGTTATGCATTTGGTTTTCCCTTAGAACCGAGTGTGACAGCTGAGCATCAGGTGCCAAAAGTCCAGAGGAAAGGTTTTAATTCAATGGTGATTCTTGTGGCTTGGGGGCTCTGGAAACATAGAAACGCCCGTCTTTGATGGAGCATCCCCAAGCACTAACACCATCCTCCAACACATCCAAGAAGATGCAATACTGTGGGGATTGGCAGGGGCCAGAGCCCTTAGAAGTTTATGGCCTTAACTATCTGTCAGGCATGGGAGAAGCAACAGTTGTGGGAAAAGCCTGGAGTTGTGGGCCTCTCCTCTTTCATGCAGTCACCATCCTTTGTCTCTTAGCTACTTGATGTAGTGGTGTTTGTGTTTTTGTTCTGGTTATTTTTCTTATTTCTTTGCTCTGGGCCTCCCTAAGGGAAGCTCTTGTATCCGGGTCCATGTTGGACCATTCTTTTTCTTTTTAATATAATGATGCTCAGCTTAACTGCGCGTTCGAGAAAAAAATTATTAGAGAGAGTTGTCTGGTAGACAAGGACTTTGAATTGTGTGACCATGATGAGAATTATGTTCCTGAAGTTGGTGAGACATCTGTTGTCGGTGTATTTAGTCAAGAAATTGCCGCCGGTCCAGTTGAAGGTGAAGAGGACCGCAGTATGAATCAATTCCGAGAATGGATAGCTGATGGTTTGTTTAGTAGAATGTAAAATGCATTTTGTGTAATAAATTTGTGTACAGCTGTGGACCGTTTTAATGTTTGAAACACATTTCTGTTGCTGTGGTATTTCGAATATTTGAAATACATCTGTGTTACAATACTTTGTGTAATAAATTTTGTGGACTGGTGCCGTGCTATTTCGAATACGTAACGTGTACTCAATAATTATTTGTACTGGAAAATATGGTGGCGCCAGTATTTTGCTGATGGCGGGTACGAAATTGGCGCGAGTAGTATAATGTTGTTGGCGGGTATGAACATGGGAATTTCGGTCTTTGTAACACGCAAAACAATTGGCGCCAGTAGTATAATCTGTGGTACCATATACGCTTATAACACGCAAAAAAAAGAAAGAGAAAGTGCTCGAGTTCTGAATGAAACAAAAAAAGTTCATGCAAAATAAAATCTGCATATATTTCAGCCTAGTGCTGGGGTTCGTTACAAGAGAAGCTCTCTCATTCCCTATCCCCACCGCCCACAGTGAGATGAAAGTGGATACTAATTCACCAAACGTTACAAACTTATGCAAATATAATGCATCCTCCAACTTAGTTTATTTAAATAGGCTAGAAAGGAGGCATGAACCATGCAGGACCTGCGGCTGCCGGGATCAAACTATGCTGAGGCTGGTATTCTTATCGCCATCATCTGGAGGAGCCATGGCCTATCGACGTCTGGGTCGATAAAAGTGTGCGCAAGGAACTGCTCTGCTTCAACATCCAGCAACTGTCTACACCATGTGACCCGGTTCGATGGGAGGGCGCCTGGCCCTGAGCACCTGCAGAAAAAAAAGAAGTATACTAGTGTTAGCAGTCTGTGCTATCTCTACATCATCCATCTACAAAGCAGTCTTCGATTTCCACAATTTCAGGATGATGTCACTAGCTGATAGTTACATGGAATTGTCCGGTTACCTGTACTCATAAAAGCAAGCAGTTCGCTCGTTCTCGGATTTGTCCCAGTTGTGCCACCCAGAAGGCTTGATGCATCGATCCATGAAAGTGTACGCAAAGACAACCCTTCCAAAGGGCCCCCATGGCCGACCTAGGAACATGTATCCAGCTTCTCCATGTCCAGTAATAGTACACCTGAAGTGTCAAAACAAATAATAAATGAGCAAAAAAAAGTCACATTAATAATGCCAAAAGTGACATTTTTAGATGCTTGGATAAAACAAATCGAGCAAATAAACTTTTTTTTTAAAAAAAAAGAAATATTTGAGTGTCTTATTAAACAAACTACTTAACTACATACACCACCAGACTCACCTCAAGAACACATAGCCAGTAGATTCTGATGTGGACTTCCGGCTATGAGCAGTGATGTATCCCGCTGCTTTGCAATGGATATGGCAATGCTCCATAAGGGCGACAGAGTTACCAAAGATGAAGTCACAATGGCCTTCAATATAACAGTCTCTTAAGTACTGTTTCCCGTAGTGTAAGTATAATGTGTCCTGTTAAATTTTGATTAGAATTAGAGTTTCCAAATGTTACTAAAAATTATATCTGTGGTTGTTGTTGAGTCAGGAGCTAAGGAGACAGACGTACGTACTTGCCAACCGAGGAACCGGCAGTTGTAGAAAGCACACCTATCTGCGGTTACCCGGACTGCAACGGCCTGCCCAGAGCCCTGTGATCATGACTAGTTAGCAAGCACACATCAACTTCCGATCCCATGATCATCTGTTTCTGTTTGTGCCAGGAGAACAAGAAGCGTAGAACCAGTACCTGGGGAGCTGAGTTCTCAAACGTGATATTCTCTGCAATGAAATCTTCCCCCTCAATGATGAACGTACCACAGCCGAATGTTCCAGTTCCTATAACCCTGGATGACTTTATGAGAGAAAAAGAAAACAGCAGCAGTTCATCGTTATGAGATATGTAAATAAGAATTAGTCAAAATATTAAGCACATTTCGAGGAATGAAATTGGTGAAACCATGCAGGAACAGTTTCTTGGTTGTCTCTATATATATGCATATGCACCAGCAGTATTGTGTCTGCTTTTAATGTGAAGACACATGCATCTTATGATAAAACTCCAAACATCTGCATGACTTTGATCAAACTATGTGGCGGAAGCTAAGAAAGGTTTACGTTAATCAGCTCAGCTAAAATCCGATCCTTGGGACCTACTAATCATAGCGACCGTAGCACATGCACACAAGCCTGTCGGGCATTTCGTCGAGCTGGACGCAGGCAGGCGGAGAAGGGAGCAGACGCCGCGGCGTACCTGCGAGTGCCTGATGCGCGTGGCGGTGTTGTCCCATGACACGACGGTGGCCTCGGGCGAGGCCCCCGCGACGGTGATGAAGTTCTTGGTCTTGGCGACGTAGACAGGCTCCCTGTAGACCCCCGGCGCGAGGCGGATGACGACGCGCGCCCGGTTGCCCAGCGGCACCGCGTCGACCGCCGCCTGCACCGTGGGGAAGGATTCCCCGTCCCCCTTCCCCGGCGGTGCCACCTTCAGAATCCGCCGCACCGGCTGCTGCTGCGCCATAGCAAGCTAAGCAATGGGAAACGGGCGGGGCGGATCGGTGGAAGACGAATTCGGCTTGGCGCGCGTGGTTGGTTGGTGTAAGAATCAGGCAGGCAGGCAGGTGTTGGAGCCGCGTGGACCAGCGCCGACGGGAGAAGAGAAAACCGGCGGGGCAAGGGCTTAAATAAGCGGCCGGTCAGCGGTTTTGAATCCACACGGCCACACACCAAAGAACAGAGGTGCGCTTCTGTGGGCGGTGGGTGCCGTCAGCCAAACTTTGCGAGGAACATTTTCTTCCAGCCGCTTCGTTCCAACAGCTATTAGTTCAAACAAACCGTTGACGGGATCGGCTGACAAGTGGGTCAAATTTTGTTACGAGGAGATCAGCGTGTGAATTCTCGCTAGCCAACAAAAGTGGGAAGAATCCACAAAACAACACTAGTTTGAGACAGTATTTAGAAAATATCGCTCGTTTTCCAGCAATTCAAAAAATAGTACCAGTTTCATTAAATAAATTTAGAAAACTACACTCCATCTATATTATTCATTCTTTTATTTTCACCTCACTAGCAAATGGACCAAATTGCCCCTATTTTCCACCCTTGTTTTTTTTCTATTTTATCCATAAGAACGACATAAATGTATACAAATATATGAGCTCTATTTCTATATTATTAAGCATGGTGTTAAACATACAAATAAATTAAACATAGATATTCTATAAAGGACAACGTCTAGCTTTAACCGTTGAATTTTAAAACTATATTTTGGGATAGAGGGAGTAATTTTTATAGAACATATAAATTTTTTGAATGATACAAATGATTGATGTTTTTGAAAAAAAAACACGTCAAATAAAAAAAGAATGGAGGGAGTACAGTCGAAGACCTTGCTGTGAACCAAGTATGTTTACTTTTAATAGTTTGATGCTGAAGATACCTGTGTTTGAAGTTCAACGGTTAAATCTAAGCTTCTTCCTTCGTAAAAAAATATGTGCCTATTTGTATGTTTAACACTATAAAAATGGAGCTCATATATTTTATCTATTTATGTTTTTCTTATGAACAGAAGAGGTAAAAAATATGGTTGTGAAATGAATAGGGGTAATTTGGTCCATTTGTATGTGGTGTAAGTAATAAAGGAATGCAAAATATAGATGGAGTGTTGTTTTCGAATTAATTTAGTGAAACATGTGTTGTTCTACAAATTGCTTGAAAATAGATGCTATTTCCTGAGGCCTCGTTCGTTTCCAGAGGATCATCCCATTCCAGGCCTTGTTCCGGGTGGAACGAATGGGCCTGGTTTGAAATTTGGTAGAACTTATTTATATTGTTCGTTTCAGCCCGAATTGGAATGGAAACTGACCCGGATTAAAATTTTCCTTCACCTCACGGCCCGGAACCAACCCTTGTGTGGTACCCTCCGGATCGAAGCCTGGACACACGCGACCGACGCGACGGCGGCTTTGACGCGACCGGCACGGCGGCGACGCACAGCCCCGACGACGACCCTCCCTGCTGCCTTCTCCCCGGTGAGGATCTGCTCTCTTCCTTTCCTCTCCTATCCTCTGCTCTCGCTGCCCCAAACTCTCGCCCTCGATCTCGCTCCTCTCCGCTGTCGCACCGCGTTGGTTTTTGCGTGTTCCATCTCCACTGGGAAGGCGCACTGGTGTACACCTGCGACGACCTCCTCACCAAGTGCGCCGCCACCTGCAAGAACTGTGTCCCTGTGTTTTGGTGCATCGGCGACTCCCGAGCCCCCGCGCGCGCTAACATCTCGTGTGGCGGTAGCATCTCCTCGTATTCATCCTCCGCTTCCCCCATCACCATCACCACGGGCGGCTTCTGCAGCCACGCCGCAGGAACGTTGACCGGCAATGATTGCGGCACATACGGCGCCGGTGCCGGCGCCGGGCGGGGAACGACAGGGATCATGCAGGGAGGGGCCGCAGGGGAAGCGGGGAACATCAGGATCATGCGAGAGGGGCCGCAGGAACGTTGGCCGCAGGGGAAGCGAGTCGGATCCTGCAGAGAAGAGGTCGTCCTCGTCAAGCTCGAAGGCCGTAGAGGCCGACTGTTCTACAAGCAGGCAGCCACCAAAACTGATCATAGGGTTCTGATCTGCTCGATGCCCATCGTAGCTGTAGAGGTTGCTTCGTAGAAGTTGTCTCGCGTCCATAGGCTTCTGATAAGCTTGGTCGTCTAAGTACTTGCTTAGCATTTTCATTTTGCCCTGTTGAATGTCCGTTGGAAGTCTGAATAACTGCTTGCCTCAAATGAATACATATCAGATATTACATCCTGAATTGCCTTTCATTTCTGAAGGGAACACTTAGCATAAATGTGATGGTAGCATGTGATTTCGATCTCAGTATCACTTTTGTTTCTAGTGGTTGGGAGGGATCGACTACAAATTCTAGAGTGCTAAGATCAGCTATGAGCAAGGGTTTTCAGTACCTCTAGGAAAATTCTATCTAGTTGATGGTGGGTATGCAAATACTCCATCTTTTCTTGCTCCATACCGAGGAGTTCGGTACCACTTGAAGGAATTTGGGGCTGGACATCGAAGACCACAGAACCCGAAGGAGCTCTTCAACCATCGTCACGCACTTCTGAGGAATTAACCATGTGGAAAGGGCTTTGGGGGTGCTTAAAAAGCGCTTCCCCATTCTCAAAGTTGCCACGTTCCACACACTGGAAAACCAAGTAAAGATACCTATAGCTGCTGCCATCTTCCACAATCTAATCCGATCACTTCATGGTGATGAGGATTGGTTAGATCATCAGCCGGATAATATTGATCCATCAAACTTTGTTGCTCTACCAAGTGGTGATCAAATGAGTGACCCAGGCACTACACAAGGCAATGCTTTAAGAGATACCATCGCCCAAGAAATGTGGGCTCAATACCAACAACATCTAAATTAGTATTTTTGTGGTTGAATAAGTTGTAATAATTTAATTAGTAGTATTGTAACATGTAAAACAACACTTTAAGTTAATAGTATTGTAAAATGTAATAAGCTTTTCTTTAAAAAGCTATGGTTGGAAAAGGCTCCCCAAGGTTCAACATAGGTGGTTCCCCAAAGTTGCGTAGGTTCATTCCTACAACAAGTGCTACTAAAAAGAAGGCTTCTCCTAAATGCAGTGGGGCAAAAAAGAGTGGAAGTTCTCCAAGAGGTATTGTGTTCAATGTTTCTTCATGCTTTCTTGTAAGTTTTATATTACTGATGTGTGACCATTGTTTATGTAGTAGTGAAACAAAGAGCGGATTGGAATCCAGGCCTTGAGAGGTATCTTGTTGACATTCTCCATGAATTTAAAGATAGTGGATATAGAGGTGACAATGGTTGGAACTCCGAAGGGTGGAATAGAATGGTCAAGGAGTTTCATGTGAGGAACAAGTATGTCTCCTTTACAAAGTCTCAAATTCAGGATAAAGAAGGTCAGCTGAAGATAGACTACAAGATGCTCAAAGCAGCAAAGCAACAGAGTGGGTCCACCTGGAATGAGAAAAGGAATATGGTTGAAGGACCACCAGCTTTGTGGGAGAATCTCATGGTGGTAAGTTGATTTCTTGAAATTCAATTATCAAATTAGTTATGTAGGATAACCTTATAATGATAATCTCGTATTTGATCAATGTTTTTTTAATTGTGCAGACATTTCCTAAAATCAAGAAGTTTAACAACAATAAGGCAACCTTCCCGCTCTTTGATGCTTTGGGAGGCTTTATGATGGTAAGTTTCCAAACATCACAAAGCTTACTAGATTTTCTACAAAACATCATAATCCTTATGGGTACAATGTCTGGAGATGAAAATTTGTTAGTAGTCGAGTGCTTTTGTAATGTAACTTCAGCACTAATGTAAAGGAGACTTGGCTGAAGGGACTCGTGCTCTGGGTAGAGACATATTTTTGCTAAGTTTATATTTATTTGTTATTGTGTAGGACACTTGGCTGAAGGGACTTGGAATTGCACTTCTCTTGAGGCACCGCAAGAGGAAGAACCGAATGAGCAACTTCAAGATGCAGAAGATGGACCACAAGGCTTTGATCTGAATGTTGTTCATGATGTAGATGATGAAGTTGATGATGCACTCACTGAAAGGAATGAAGATATGCTTCAAGGAAGGGCTAATACTCTGTCACGAGATGAAGAAAGTGGACAGCGAAGACCTGCTGTGTCAAGAAACAAGCAAGAAAAGGAACCAAAGAAGCCTAGAAAGACTGATAACATAGAAAATATGATGAACAAATACCTAGAAATGAGGAGCAAGCAAGTAGAAGATGAAGCTGCAAGAGAAAAGGAAGCAAGAGAAAAGGAGGCAGCTCAAAGTCAAGATTTCTCCATCAAAAGGTGCATATCAGTTCTGAACACAATGGTAGAAGTGACCAAACTGGAGAAGGCAAAAGCATATTCAGTCTTCACCAAGAGCAAAGAGAATAGCGAGACTTTCATATGTGCATGTGAAGCGGATCAAGAATCAGCTTTGATTTGGCTAAGAAATGAGATGGCTTAGTAGGTATGATATTTGTGTCTTTACCTTCCACTCAACCATATTCACTTGGGCCTTTATCTTCCAATCTAATTGTTCCATTTGTTTGGACAGGTTTGGGTGATCAATTGGTGATGCTTAGCACATCTGGAGGTTTCTTATTTTGAACTGACATGCTTAGTTCTAAAGTGATGTTTCTTCTTAGCACATCTGTTCTATCTATTAGCTGTTGATGATGTCAGTCTATCAAGATTGTTCTTTGCGTTTGTTGGCAAGACTATAATTTGTTTGTTGCTTTGCTGTTTAAAACTATTTGGTTGGTGATTCTTAGCTGTTGCATCTGTTGAACATGTTGCTTTGCTGGTGCATTTAAAACCATTTGGCTCGTATACTTGAACAAGTATGTTGCTTTGTTTTACTGTTGTTGCAAAGTATGTTGCTTTGTTGGAACAACAGCCTTTCAATCTTTATCTGTTGCTGCTGGAAACCATATCTGTTGATTTTAGAAAAATTGTTGCCGAACAGCACACCATTACTAGAAACCATGTCTGTTGCTGCCGAACAGGGCAAAATTGCTGGAGCTGGAAGCGTTCCAGTTGGATTACTTCTTGGGCTGGAAAGAGTGAAAGGCCCGGATGCACTAAATCTTGACCTGGAACAATTACAGCTCTGGAATTAATCCCATGCTGCCGGTCGGCGCCTGAATGTCGTCTCAAACCGGTATTGTTCTGTAGATTCTCCTAGAAAAATCAGACCCTCCCACCTGATCCACGCGCGCCGCTATAGGTACGCGCACACTTTTTCTTGTTCGGATTTTATTGGCCGATTGTTCTTTGGTTTTTTTTAAAAAAATCTGGTTTATAAAAGCCGGAGTGCTTTTAAGGATGCCAGTTTATGTGATGTTTCTAAGAAACAAAAACTTACAAACTTGTTCTTTTCTAATTCCAATCCAATAGTTCACCAGTGACTCTTGCCCTTGCTGGCAGCACCGCCCATCCCATTGTCCCCCTACGCTCGCTCACTAGCATTGCTGCCACGTTGACCTCGCTCACCACCCCTCAACCCATCACTGTCATCGTCGCCTAGCTGACCGCCACATCCACCCGGCCATGGAGGGGCACAAAAACTGAAATACAAATCAATGGTTCTGGTATTGTGGCGACCTCACCACTGGTTGTTCTATCCATCTCCCGCCCCTGCTTCTTCACTCTTCTTTAGTTTTGATAACGTGTTCGTCACTTTAGTTAGCAGCACACACATTCCTAATATAATTTTAGGGGAAATCTCATTCACAGACTACAAAGAAACGTCATAGGTTGAAATATATTTCCCTATGAGTTAATAATCCCAATTATTGCATTTCTACTAACTACGAGTGTCGTCTCCGAGAGTTTTCAAAACCTATTATCAGTTCACAAAGACAAGGTTGATATGTGCGCTTGTAGTTCAGGTTGTGATGAGCCATTGTCGACAATAGTAGCATCTTGAGTTGAGTTGTGTGGACTAACCGAGATGTGAGTGTATTTGTGCAACATGTCTCTTGGCTTGTGGTGCACAATTGTAGAGTCCAAAGATGGTGGTCAATGACAATGGTGAATGTGTCATGCGAGTTCATATTGATGGAACATGAGCGGCGAAGGATGAGAGCTAGGTCTTGACCGAGGGACTAGAGAAGTCGAGTGAATAGCCATGGTGGTTGACACCTAGGGACATCGACTGGCACAAGAACATGGTGGAGCAGATCATGTTGCCGGTGTGATTGTGGACTGACGGGACATGTGTCTAGGACGTGGGCGGCACATATGGAGTACGCTACCCACGACAGTTTCCATGGTTGAGCCTCAAAACCACCATGTGATAGTTTGTTGGTGTCGCCGAGTTGGGGCCCCAATACCTAGCGACACAATTTTGAAGATAGAGGTGGCACCCTACGATATTATGGTGCATGCTCATCTAGAGAGGCCTCAAGATCATGCACCCTACGATAGTACTAGACGATGGGGTCAGGATACATAGGCGGACTCTTGTTGTCACCAAGAGGGGCTACCAACCATAGTTGTGTGGATCTAATGGCACATTATAATAGTGTTCAAGTGGAGCTTAAACATTGAAGCGCCTCCTAGATCATAGGGTTATAGCTAGCTAGCCTAGTAACTAGAGCTAGGTGTGGCTTTTACCACTAGCAAGCCTAACGAGATCTGATTAACAACAACGTAACACAATCATAAACTTTGAGTTAAAGTGTTCCTATACTACCACAACAATAGCTAAGAGAGGTAAAGTAAAATGACACTCCTAGTTCGACGACTGTTGGATCATAAACCATAGGGGCCAATGCCTCCAAAAAACTGATGGGAGAGCAACCACTAGCATCACATTAGTTGGACGCCCTTCGTTGGATTAAAACGCATAGTTCGATGCCCTATTCCTAGACACACAGGTTGTCTGACAGTGGGACCGCCTTGGTAAATAATACACCCATATAGTCCAACACCCCCTTTTTCTCAACCATCGGACTAAAGCACTTGGATCTGATGTTTTTTCCAAAAATAACTAGAGAATGCCTAGTGCTTGTAAGGCAGGTCCAATGCATGTCATTAGACCAAGTCACATGGTCTGACACCCTTCATAAATTGACCAGAGAAAAACTAGGATTCTTGGATTGGTTTGATGCCATCCGCTAGACAATATCATAAGGTTCAATGACCAATCTGATCAATTACTAGGGTTAACCATCAGACTAGTATTGTTCTAGTCCAATGCCCATGTCAATTAGGGTCCAACACATGCTTTAGGCATCCTTTAGTCCCATTTCTTCCAACCTTTGCATATGTCTTAACTCTAATGTGTCCCAAACACTAGAGATTATAAGTTATCCTTTGTCAGTGGTGTCTAAGGTGAAAATTCACTAGGTCTATTGTATATGCATGAGTTTATATCTCTTTGACAACATCTGTATCATACCAAAATAAGCTTCCATGCGCCCCTATACCTTTGCATGATCAATCTATCACATAGTGGCACCTAAATAACCATCTTGAACTTTGAGTTCCCCTCTTTATAGTACAACTACTTATCCTAAATTCAATCACACACTCTATTGCATCTTGATTGGTAAAAAGAAAATGCCTTAGCATATATTTTTTCCTTTAGCCATTGTATTTTATTTTTCTCCTTCCATGTTGAGCACTTGTTCATCTTGTGGCCATCATCATCCTTATCATGGTAGCTATCTTGGTCAACCTTTGGGTGTGGGTCAAACCTATCTCACTCATAACACTTAGAGTAAAAGGTTAGTACACTAGTTGTCTCAATTACCAAAACCATACACACAACTTCAAGTTGGTTCAACAAGAATCTAGCTTTATTGTTTGTGGGTGCTACTTTTCTATCAAATAAGAGTTGATGCTATTGCTTTCATTTGACTCTGGTCCGTCATAGTTGACTAGGCTGGCTTTAGGTGTCGGCCAGACCGACTTTGTTCTATTCGATGTAGATGTGCCCAACCCAGCCATGCTGACATCCAATGGTGGCAAAGGTGGCTTTCTCAACCTAGCTAGGCTGGCAACAGAAGTTTGCTAGGTCAACTTTCTCCATGAAGACCCAAATTGGCTTATTTTGAATTCTAATCATGTTGAAGACAATTTGGATGATTAGAGAGCTCCCATAGTAAAGTATTTATGTGATCCAAGTGCTAAACTTGAAAAGAGTGTTCGGTTGAGTGAATTAAAGTTTATGTTGCACAATGATGAGTACATAGAAGGACTATCGAGGACTTGTTATTAAAGCATCTAGGATTTAATCAATCAATGATAGCTATTTGTGGTACACATCAATTAGCTCAAAAGATGAAGAAGTTATTTCATAGAGCTAGTTTTATTAGCATACTTTGATGGCTGATTGTTTTTATTACTACAAAGGTTGTAAAGAGTGCCAATGTTTTGGAAATATTTACCTTGTGCCAACTACTATGCTTCATCCTATTATCAAACTATGGCTTTTTCATGGCTGGGGATTAGACTTCATTGGCCAAATTCATCCCCCATCATCAAAGGGACATCACATGTCTTGGTTGCTACAAATTACTTGAATAATTGGACTAAAGTTGTTCCATTGAAGAATAAAACACATAAGTGTCGGATCAAGAACACCGGCTAGAGCGGGTGAATAGATGGGTTTAACTAAAATCAAAGACACTAGGAAAATTTAATTAGAGACACAAGATAATCAAATCATGTAGCCTATGTTGAGCTAAACTTGGTTAGCAACCTAGAATGAACAAGTGATCAAGGTTGCTAGTAATGAAAGGTTGCACAAATAAAACACAAGTAATAGCTATGAAATAATGTGATCAACACACAAGACACCAGGTTTTTACTATGGTATCGGTGACTTGTCGTTCACCCCTAATCCATGTTGAGGTGGATTTAGAGCACTCAACTGCTCCTCTATCAAGACTCTGCTTGATCTCTTTAGCCAAAAGCCAATGAATCATATCACTCGTACCTCGGTTCCACTAGAGTTACTTTTCACCACTCTAGTGAGGCAAGCACAAGTCCTCTCATAATCTTCCACCGTGGCTTCTTTAGAATCTTCTTGAAAAGCTCGATGGGGATCCTTCACCAAGCCATCTAGGAGGCGACAACCTCCAAGAATAACAAGTCGATTATGCTTGTTTGATGAACTTCCTAGTGCCTCAATGATCAACAACTTGATATAATGCACTAGAGTTGTCTTTAATTCACTAGAATGCAATCCCAAGCAATGTGTATGAGTGAGTGGAAGGAAGACTTGAATGTGCTTGAAAGGGAAATGGGTCTTAAAACCATTTCTACACGTGTTTTGATGATTGACAACCATCATAATAGAATTGAAGTCCCTGTCTCACAATAGCCTAAACACCTTGTACCAAAGATAACTAGTGAAGTTCTAAGAGTAAAGCAACCAGAAATAGAACAGTGAGACAGTGGCATCGAGATTTATCTCGTAGTTCGACCAAGCCTGAAATGCTTGCCTACATCCACGTTGGAGTTAGCCACTTGGCTTGGAGTCTATTTCAACTCCTTCCTTCATTTGCTCATATTCGCCACTAGGTGGTGGACTGAGTCTTCCACTATATGTAGATGAGGGTTACAACATGGTCATGGCTATTTACAACGTCTTGAAAGCACTCTGGTAGAGTAACACTCCTTGCTTGTTCAAGATCTTGCTCGCAGTAAATCCCAGCAGCGCTCCTCTCTTTTGGCTTATAACTGCGCCAATACTAGATCTAGAGAGAAATTCACAAGAGAGGGAGTATAGAATAATTCTACACTTTGTATACTACTTGGGAGTGCTTGGTATTCAGAAGGAGGACGCCTATGGGGTCCTTTTATAGCCCAAGGAGCCCCCATGGCCGTTGCCCCTTCCTTCTAAGACTTGCTAAAAATCTGCTTCCTGCGGGGGCATTGGACCAGTCTGGAGCACCTCCGGACCGGGTGCCACATCAGCTAGCCATTGGCTAGCATGTGCCCGCGTGAAGTAGTCGTTGGAGGTTAGTCTGGTGCACCACCGGACTGGGACTATTGATGGTCCGATGAATTTTATAATAAATTTCCTGAGACCTCGAAGTTCGGCAGTATAGGCGGTCCGGTGCACCACGCTGCTCGAGGGCAAGTCTAGCCCCACTGCCTAGTCGGTCCGGTGCATCACCGGACCGACATGTTGGCGGTCCAGTGCGCCCACCTCCAATCTATTTCTTTTTGACTTGAACTCTTTGGAGGACTTTGTTGTGACTTAGACAAACATAGTTATAGTAGAATCTAATTGACTAAGTCCTAGAAAGTTACCTCTTCCCTAGTCTCTCCACAACTTTTCTATTTCTCCTCAAACAGAGCCCGGAATAGCACTTTATATACAAGTCGATTTAGAGAGCAAACCAAAGTACCAAACACATAGGAAAAGGAGCATGAAACATGTTTGAACTCTCAAACCTCTCATACTTAACATTTTCCACCATTTTGCTCCTTTTAGCCTATTTAAGGTTGGGGTTGGACTCCAAACCCTGAAGTTGTCTTGACTTGATCTTGATTGCTATCCATGAGCTCCAACACCCTACAATGGTCACATTGAACATTTCCAAATACAAGAATAACCCAAACTAAAGGTCAGAGTGAACTTAGCTCTTTGTGTCACTTCTAGGTTCTGACTTTGATACTTCTCCTCTTTCTAATGAACTTGTCCAACTGCTTGAGCTAGGATATTGAGCCTTATGACTTAAACCATAAACCATAGGTCTTATCTAAATGGTTCTAAGTCATGTCCTTATGTAGCGATCCTCAATGCACCATGACCTTCCTCAACTGATCAACCTTGACTTCTGTAGAGCCTCTTCTTCACCTTGGCTTTAGGTACCTCAGTCATCTTGATCTTCTCCCTTGCTCTAGTACCTTGAAGATCTATGTGCCTCTGTCCTTGGTTCAACCAGTTGACTCCAAGTCATGCACATTGATTCTCACATAATCAATGCCCATTCTTCATCTTGACTTGTGATGTCCACAAACATGGTCAACGCAGCCTATTGGACCATCACACATGATCTCATATGTTGAACCCTATAAGCTTTGCACTAAGCACATGTTCAACAATAAACACACTAGTTATACCTTTAATTGTGTTGGCATCCAAACCACGAAAAATCACAAGGGAGCTTTCAGTATAGTCTTATGTGACACTCATGAGAGCAAGTGCAAAGGTTTATTGAAAATAGTTTAAAAAATTCTAACTAGGCCCTAACTTATTTGGCAAAATATTTAAGAGTTAGCTCACTTAAGAATAGAGAAAAATGCTCTTGGTGTTAATTTTCAAAGAATACCAGACATGTCCTAGAGTAAAACTAGGGCAAGTAAACATTTCTGCATATTCAAACATATTGGATCTAGTTATAACTTTAAGTTTTGTAGAATAATTTTTATAGGTAATTCACTCCCCCTCTAGCCATCTATGTCCTATCACCGAGCATACAATAAGAAAGTTAAAAGTAAGCCATTTTAAATTGGAGATCTAGTGTAGAAAACCATACTACTAATTGGATTGAAGAGCAACAAGTTTGGCAAATGGGTACCAAGTTGGGGGTTCTTATAAATTGATCAAAGCAATATTTGGAAATTTGTATATATTAGAGATGTTGCAAGGTAATAGTCTCCCTAGAGCAATCAATAAAAAGTACTTCAAAAAATCCAAGAGTTTGGCAAGAAGTATAGAGTGCTTTCCAAATAATGTCGGTACATGTAATGACCTTAGCATGAATATGGCCAATACATACATCACACTTAGATGTTGGATAGAGATGAAATAGATATGATCACTATTTAATGCTTTTATATTTTTATGTTCACATATTATTTTTCTAAAAATAGGGACATATGTTGATTTGCTAAAATGTTCGGCATGAAAATACAACATAAGCTAGAGTCAGTTATGTCAGCGCTAAACTTGGCAAAGCCACCCCCAAACTTGACCCGACCAACTTTGTATTGCAATGCTAGACTTTTGCTTTGGATTCCAAACAGATTCATGTCCAAATTGGTCACTGATCTAAGAAACTTGGAGAACGAATTGGAGTTATATCCTATTGGAATAAGACCATCCCCTCTATATATGAAAGGATCATGGTGGATTGAGGTACCCAACATCCAATCGATCAAAAATACATCTACTATCTTTTTTCCTCTCTGTTTTGTTGTTTGTCTTGTCTTTCGACAAGATTTCATGGTGTTTTATGTGACATTACCAGTCCTAGGACAATCTCTACATGGCCCTCTTCAATAGGTCTTCTCTTTTCGAGAGGTGTTTAAGAATCTACATGATAAAAAATATAATCAACATCGGCTTAACCAGTCTCTACTAGATCGATTTTTTCAATTCACTATATTCCTCGCTGATATATGACCCAGATATTTTCTAGCGTTAACACTAACTAGGTGTATGCTCGTGCCTTGCTATGGAGTGAACATGTAATGATAAGATACATTGAGATGTAAAAGCACTACTTATCATTATATGCTCTCATTATTAAAATCTTAGTGCATAATGATTACATGGAGATGAACAACACATAATTTATCATACACCTCAATATCTTACATTATTTGGCGAGAAGAGATAAATTATAACCGTGCACATTGAAATCTGATTATTCAACAGCAATGGATTCTAGTTGCATGTCAATTATATTAATCATATGATGATGCCCAATATTCATCACAAGAAAGAAAATGGGTGCGACAATGGTTAGCTTCTTATACTGCTCCATCATGTTGTTGTAGTCCTCCAGGTATGAAACGGAGATGAGAAAATTGAGATCCTCCTGGGGAGCTGAATTGAACAACTTTGGTACCTTGAGAACTCAAAGCACAGCTACTGCCAGAGAAGACCAAGCCAAGCTGAACGCTGATATATTCCCTCCCACGTACAAAGCATCCCATAGACCTTCTCCCAGTGAGACTCCTGTGGTAGCTGCTAAACCTAGAGATGGGGCACAAATAGTATTAGCACTGTGGTTCACAAGGCTTTATATATATAGTATGTATATTACAAGCCTAGGCTTCCAAAAGCTAGGGGAAGCCCTGGCCTAGTATTTCTATCAGGTTGAACCGCACCAGGTCCAGGGCATCTATAAAAGAGCCCCAAACCGCCAGGGTTCAATTTTTGACGCACCCACCACGATGCACAAGCGACGGGCGTGCGAGGCGGTTCCATGAGAGTGTGAGGCAGCAACGGACTCTGATCGCGCGACCGGCGGTGGATCCCAAATCGAGAGGCACGGCGGTGGCAGATCCCCAATCCGAAGGCGTGATGGCGATGGCTCTCCGATCCGTAGGCACGACAAATAGTGGCTCCCTGATTTGGAGGCATAGTGGCGCAATGGCAGTGGTACCTCGATCCGAATGCGCAACGACGACGGTTGCCCGATCCGGTGCACAGCAGCGGTAGTTCCTTGATCCGGAGGTGCGGCGACAATGGCTCCCTGATCTAGTGGTACAACGTTGATGGCTTCCTAGAGGCGCGGCGACGGTAGCTCCCTAGAGGCGCATGGGCTTCGCCATCCGCATAGTGGGCCCCGTGACAACCTCCGATCCTACACGCTTCGAGCATCCTCCGGCGAGCGGTGGCAGATCCCAGAGGCAAGGTGGCGGTTCCGCGAGTGGGGGCCCTGTTTTTATGCTACTTTGTATACATATTTTATGCTAACATCAATAGGTGTTTACGGCATATATTTCAGTTCATGGCTCCCCTTCCATATATTGTCTGTTTATGATATTTCTATTCATATTTTATAAAAACGTTTATTGATTTTTTACATTATCTCATTACCTAACCCAATGAGTATATTGGGTTCCTACCATTTACGGATTACGACATATGTATAAGATATTTACGACACACTCGTTTACGCAACAAAACTAAAATTCACAAAAAAGGTAACTGCTCCCGGAAATAAAGGCCATTTGCCCCCATTTCATTAAATCACGCGCATGCAATCACTTGATTTATAATGTCCACTACTGCCATAAAAATATATTCCCTAATCAATCCACCTCATTAAATCCCCTAATTAACTATTCTAATCAAATCCCTTGATTTATGGTGGACGCATGAACGTGAGGGTTGTTGATTCGAACCACATGCTAGATTTTTTACGCATTGTACTACATTACATAAATACCTACACTGTGTAGCATAATTAGTACCAATATATATTATAAACTGGTTCAAACAAGGCTAGTTGCATGGTTGTTGGAGAGATCATATATTTATGGAGAAAATAAAGCATTCAAATCAAATCAAGCGCATGTAGTGGAATAAAAATGACACCCAAAATTATCGCGCATGCAATGGAAACTCACACGATCTGCCATAATTATCGGATCTACCATAAAAATAGGATATGCATGCATGCGCCTGCTCGTGGGACTTGATCCAACTGGCCGGGGTTTTATGCTATCTCTATTAACTATTTATGCTATTTCTATGAATTGTTTATGGTATTTACACAAAAAAAACCCGCAAATTATGACGTGCATCCCATGTCGGGGTTGAGTGTTGAACTCGGGGGTTGGCTGGAGCCCGTGGGGAGATTTGACCTGATGCACTGATCGACTAGGGGGTGGCTAGGCTTCCTCGGTCAATATTGGAAGCCTAGGGCTCCCAATATCCTATTCCTATATATATATGCAACACGATCCTTGGCTATACCGACAGTCAGCTTGGCAGTTACAGAACGCGGAACGTTGTAAGTGATCTGCAGTGCTTAAGCATAAGACAGCTTCCAGCTTCAGTCCATTAAGAAAATGTGATGAGTCTTGTTTTGATACATACAGAGAGTGGAATCCAATAAGAGAGGAAACAATGAATATTGTGATCTTGACTTTTTAATTGCCGATGATGTGATGAAGTTTGCTTAAGTATAGACCAGAAGAGATCAAACTTAGGCCCCCTTCGGTAGGGCTCTCTCGGTGGCTCTTTTTCTAGCTCTTCGTGAAGCCGTACAAAACGGTCTTAAAAAACGCTCCTCACCGAGAGCCATCAAAGAGCCAGAGCCGTTTTGCTATTGGGAGCCGAAGCACGAGAAAACAAGCTTCTACCGGCTCCTTCTATCCGGCACACAATAATGTTTCACGAAATTACAGTCTCTGCCACTGTCTCCTCGTGAGAAGCTGTTTTGCCAAATGAACTATAAAACGGCTCTGGCTCCTCTAGAGAAGCTAAGAAGCCAGAGGAGGCGTTAGAAGCCCTGCCAAAGGGGGCCTATCGTTGTAGCCATCAGAACTGACCACAAACCCTAAACCATTCCAACAACAACAATTAGAGACAACAGATCAGTTGCAACACCTAAAATGAGAATGTCGTTAATTAACATTGATAGGCGTATTATTAATTTAATGCAGCTTAGTCAATTAAATGGCAACAAAACATTGTCGGTGTAAGTTTGAATTAAAAGAAAATCGTATACAAGCAAATAGATGGATAACATGAGAATAAGGAAAGGGGAAAATGACGTTTAGAAAAATAAGTAAAGAAGGATTATTGGGGGAGATATATTTGATTACCTACAAGATTAGTGTTGGCATTGGATCGGGCAACGACAAAGGTAACCCCTTTACTGGCGTCGGATATGTCCACGCCAATAGTAGAACTTAGTAAAAATGTACAAATAAAAATGTTCAGTTGCCATATACAAATAAAAATGTACAAGCTTTTATCGGAAAAGCTTTTATCAGAAACGGGACACTATTATGCTATATACATCTAGGATGATTAGTTGAACCACATTACATGAGAATGAGAAAACAAAAAATGTTCAGAACTTAGTATAACTGGGGAATCTTTCATGAGGTGCTACTTTCCTGTCTCTCACAATTACAAACTCACTTGCAATTTACTGTCCAGCAATGCCTACATGGTGCAAAAATGCTTTATATTGGCATGCTAGAATAGAATGAGCAAAGAACTACATCTCCTCACTTAGTTTATAGAGCAAGAACGTCATCTATTTCTCATGAGCAAAGAGACTACCTTGATTTATGGCTTATTATTTCTGGTAACAAAGGTTATGGCATGATAGAAAAAGAAACTAACTTCCTAACATGCTGTCATGTACTTGAAAATGGCATAATGACTCTCAGGTTTTCCTGTAATTGTCAAGTATGCAACATTCTTTTTATTTTCACTTGATATGTAACATGCTCATAATTAAATGTGAGGAAGAGTATCGTGTATCAGTAACAGTTGGGCCTAGTGTAAAGATGTAATATGTAATCATGCTCCGAAACTACAACATATGACTAATCAGTTACATGGAAAGCAAGCTTCTCAACAAGAGCAAAATGGTCCACTGCAAGGAATGAGAAGAGACTCATTGATTAGTTTCTTACCACCCGACGATGAAAATAGAACCAGAGATGTTTACCTGCAAAACAAAATAAAGAGAATAATTAACAAAAGAATAAGTTAGCAATACAATTATATAAAGAAGAAGAACAAAATATTTCCCAAGAACGATTAGAACCTGGATGATCCTGCATGCAACAAATGCGAGGGGAGGAACAAGATAAAAAAGAACATAAGAAAAACATTAAGGACTAGTTTGGGAACTCAATTTTCTCATGGGATTTTTATTTTCCCAAGGGAAAATGAACTAATTTCCCTTGGGAAAATAGAAATCTCTTGGGAAAATAGGGTTCCCAAACTAGCCTTAAACGTTAGAAATATAACTTGTAAAAAAGAGTTAAGCAACAGATAAATTGAGCTATATAAGAACAGATCATAAATGATTCAAGCTTGATTAAGAACTTGACGAGCAAAACATTAGTAACAATTGTACAAAAACTTCAGTCAGCAAAAGCAGGTCAATTCCTTGTGCCTAGATTACAGTGCCAAAAATCTTTCACATATTTGCATTGATGGACAAATGTACACCTCAATTATATTAAATTGCATCAAATAATCAAAATTAGAAGGAAACTTAGTTGAACATAAAGTAAAACACACAAAATAACTAAATTGGAAGTGTGAAAAAAAGAAGCAGAGAATGATTTTTTGAACATATTACTAAACAGAATAGACGCTCAATCATGTCTATTCTAAACATTCCTTTAGCCTAAGTCTACACTAGACAATTTCCTCGGTACTATTTCAGACATATAAAAATGATTCTCCTTTATAAAATAGTTCCAACCTTGGGGTGTTGTGGTAGTAGAAAATAGTCCATTAGATGAATCAAATAGTTCCAACCTTGGGGTTACGTGCTCAACAGTAACCACTTCAGAAGCTCCAAACATCGGCCTTTGTTTTATAGTTAGTGACCATGTGAATTCTTTCAAAGATAAATACTTCCCAGTGGATACTGATTCAAGTGATATCAGGGTTACTGATGACCTTCTTAAAGTGAGGGCACTCTGTCCAAAGTTGTATACTATATTTGAGAATGTCAAAACAAAAGCAAAAGAGAAATCGAAAGCTATAAGCACTAATTTTTTGGACATCCCAATTGATGTTGAAGAACAATTAGACAAATTAGTATCTGAAATGCTCTCTGAGATTAGCAGTAAACTGGGGAACTCACGCTTTGGTGGCGACGTAGACAGAATAGAGCGAATATGAAGGCACATCAGAGGTGGCACCGGAGTGTTGTTGACAATGGCGTCGTACATCCTCTCAATTCTCGACCATACCTAGCAGCATAGCCTGCTTGAACCCCATGATGCCCTCGACGTTGACCTAGATCAAGCTACACATCAGCTCCTCGTCCGCCTCGTTGAGGTAGCACAGGTACAGATAAGACAACCTGTCGTGGCCCTAGATGGAGTCTTGAGCGCCTCGACGTCGGCCATGAGCTCCTGGAGATCCTTGCCGGAGCGCGGACGTCGAGGAGGAGGCGAAGGTGAGGGAGGGGACCAGGGGCTGTCGCGGTGGGGCAGGGGACCAGGGAGGCAGGGGCAACACGCGGGGTAGGCGCAAGCAGGGGTCGGAGTGGAGGGAGGCGAGAATGGTGGGCGTCTAGCGCGGGCGCGGAGGAGGCGAAGAGCGCGGGATGTGCGGCGGTGCGTGAAGCATAGGGCTTGCAGCCGATGATAGCGCGGAGGGGAGGCGTTTGTATAGATGGTCAAATGGATCGTGCCTAGCAGGCCGCCCCGATGCACAACCCGTTTTATAGTGTCCTGACCCGGCCCGACACTATTAAAATGGGGCACGTGTTGGCCCGACCCGAGAGACGTGCCATGCTTGGGCCGTTGTTTCAGCCCATAGTGCCGGCGTGGCCTGGCATGATTATTTTTATTATTATTTTGAAAACCCAGTCGAACTTGCTTGGGCTCAAGTGTCTAGCAGAGCCTAACTGTGTCGTCCGCTAGCTTACCAAGGTGCACGAGTTTGATCCCCTCCTTAGCACAATAATTTTAGACGATTTTACTATAGGCGTCAGGGCGAGGGCATAGTTTTACCCGTGGTCTGCACTATCGTCTTAATAGGTAGTAGAGAATATGATTTTTTTACTTTATCTAGGGAAACATGTGGTTAGGTTTCTCATTTGGCACTAATGGTACAGCGCTAATGCTTCCCCGCTTTGGACGCTAACGGTTCTGTGTGGAGCTCGGCCTGCTGTCTCGCGCTTGCCGGCCAGGTTGCTCAACTCTTTTGCTGCACTGGGAGACACAGAAACGGCACAAGCCTCCGTGACTGAGTGCTTGTTCAACACAAATGGGAATATGGGGAAAAAGCAGGCACGCAAATGCCTTGCGTTAGGTTCACGCTGTCTCTTTATGCATCTGATCGATTTCCTTTTTTTTTCATCCGTCCATATCCTTCAATTGACAATCTTTTCTGTGCAGGACGGACGCCGAAGATCACACAGCTCAGGAAAAGGGTGCATCGCTGCCAACGAGTAAAGGAGAGCACACATCAAAAGCAGCTACCTGATTCCTCACCCTACCCTGCCTAGCACTCTAGCAGGCGGCCATCCATTCCACGGTATTGGAATCCTATACCGCACGGTGGCATTATTCACCTGCTAATAAGCTAATGCTAAGACAGGATAGACCTGGGCCTCGCATTTCAATGTCTTCACATATCATGTTGAAAGGATCAAATATAACCTGTACTATGCATGGTTAGTTGTATCTTCGAGACAACATGACCAATTCTTAACTAAAGATGGTAAGAGCATCTGCCAAGTGGAAAGAACAATAAATGTAGGCAGGCACAAAAACAACTAAGTGCTCTGTTTTTATATGAATGCTGAAATGATATATACCTTCATGACTTATGCATACAAATTTTGCACCATAAATTCTAACTAGCCATTACAGACTTCTTATGCTCACCATCCAACGTCGATGCATCGTACCCATAGCCCTAGGTCTAATAACACTCAACGATCATAGTGGCCTCACTACATCAGATATAGTCGTTGGAGGAACATGTTGTAGGTATAGTTTGACTACACCCATCGGACAAGTCCAACACACACGATTCCACTATCAAATCTCCCTAGAAGGCACCGGACCTAGGCATAATGGTCCAATGCTATGGGTCTAACACCATATAGAGCAAACCTTAGCTATTACAAGCGGGGCATCTGGTTCGACGTGTGAAAATCCTCTCTAGAATGTTTCTAGGCTGCGTTGGACCGGGACGCTATGGCCCGATGACCATGATTCATAAGCTCCGATGATCTAGCCTTCTCAAACACCCCACATGTTAGTGTCAAACCATACTCAGTGTTCCAATGATCCTATTTCTTAGGTTTCGATGCCCACAAACCTAGTCAAATCACTTCCAGTTCATCGTAGTCAAGATACAAGTTTATACCGCATTTACAGTACAACCAAAGTGTTGGCGCCGATATGGGCACCAATCATTGCGATGCGTACCGGCGGCAGTACTCTCTGTGGCAACGCGGACAGTCCACGCCAGAGGGTCAGACGATCCGCGACCTGGCACAATACCATCAGGAAATAATCTAAGTGTTAATCCACCTTTTACTAAATCCTAGTTATGCCACTAAGATGCCACTTCTTGAAAGTTTAACTCAATGAAAGTAGACTCTCACTTTCGCCAAGTAACTTAGTATTACGTATTATACCCCCTTCAATAAGATTTTACATATCATAGCATACATATATCTTATACATTGCATTCATTAGATTGCAATCTTGTGGACGGAGAGTACGTGCTGATTCCGGAGCAAAGAGTTGAACAAGAAGAAGTCCAGGAGCCAGCTCTCGATCCCGCCATTGAAGAACTCCCCGATGCACCCGCACCTAAAGGCAAGCCCCTGTTTTATGCATAACCCTTAATACGTTATTTTATTACATCTATTGTTTGCAGGCTTGTACTGTGCACTAAGTATAGGAGTTGTCTGAAAACACTAGTTGCATGAACTCAAGATTCCTTTATGAGATGAATACTACTATTGAAAGGAAAATGTGCCCTTGGGCCATTTCTATAAATGTTTTGGTGATTAGATGTCCAACACATATTGTTTTAGTTCATATGTGCTAAGTGGTTGAGAAGTGCAAAGAAAGAATAAAGGTATGTCACTAGCCCTAGTAAATTGTTTTTGGATACTAACATATCTCTCTAAGTGCTAGGGACACTGCCAAGAAAAGTGGAAATGAATTGGAGAAGTTTTGGCTGAGTTCAGCCAAACCAGCACCAGCCTGTGGTGCACCGGACTGTCCGGTGCCCAAGCTGGCCCCGCGACGAACTCGTCGCTCTCGGGAAAAAGAAATGGCGTTGCGACTAAAATTCACCGGACTGTCCGGTGTGCACCGGATTGTCCGGTGAGTCAACGGCGCCCGCAGCCAACGGTCGACAGCGCAATCAGCGGGCGACGCGTGGCTCGCGCCAACGGTCGGTTGGTCACACCGGACTGTCCGGTGTGCACCGGACAGTGTCCGGTGCGCCAACGGGACCAAAGGTCCAACGATCAACTGTGCTTGATAAGGAAGGAGATCGAACACCGGACTGCTAATGTTCATGTCCGGTGGTGCACCGGACTGTCCGGTGCGCCACCCAACAGAACGCAGAATTGCCTTCCAATTGGAACTTCAACGGCTCCTAGCTGCCTTGGGGTTATAAAAGGGACCCCTAGGCGCATGGAGCACTACACCAAGCATTCACTAAACATCCTAAGACACCTAGACTCCACAATCACGCAATCGGTTCATCGTGTTAGAGATTTGAGCACCGTTTGAGTTGTAAACTCCATGCGCCGTGTTTTGTGCTCACATCTTGGCTTGTGTGCGTGTGTTTGTTGCGAATTGAGTCTTGCGTGTGTTGCTTTCCCTCCCTTACTCTTGTGTTTCTCTTGTGATCGGCATTGTAAGGGCGAGAGGCTCCAACTTGTGGAGATTCCTCGCAAACGGGAAAAGAACTCTAAAGAAAAGGACTGTGGTATTCAAGTTGATCATTGGATCACTTGAAAGGGGTTGAGTGCAACCCTCGTCCATTGGGACGCCACAACGTGGAAGTAGGCAAGTGTTACTTGGTCGAACCACAGGATAAAACACTGTGCCTCTTGTGTTTCTTTTCTCTGTGATTGATTTCTTCTCAAAGAGCTCACTCCATAGCAACTTGGTTTAATCTAACTAACATTTTATAAACCAAGTTTGTGCTATTAATGTTAAATATTGCAGGATCGCCTATTCACCCCCTCTAGGTGTTCTCAACTGGTATCAGAACCGTACTCTTCATCTAAGGGATTAACTGCCCGAAGAGATGGATCCTAAGGGCAAGGGGATGGTGACCAATGATAAGGAGAAGGAAGCCCTCCTCAACGAGCCTAGAGAGGACAAGCCCACTGACTCAGGCTCGAGTCACAAGAAGAGGCGCATCAAGAAGATTATCAACTATGACAGCGACGCCTCCTCTTCTTCACCAAGGGATGACGACGACGACTCCTTGTCCAAAAAGAAAACGGTTAATCAAAACTACTCCTTTGATTATTCCCGTATTCCATACAATTCAAATGCTCATTTACTTTCTATTCCACTTGGACAACCCCCACACTTCGATGGAGAGGATTACTCATTTTGGAGCCATAAAATGCGTAGTCACCTATTTTCCCTCCATCCTAGCATTTGGGAAATTATAGAAAGTGGAATGCATTTTGATAGTACTGATAACCATGTGTTTATCAATGAACAAATTCATAAGAATGCCCAAGCCACTACTATTTTGCTAGCATCTCTATGCAGGGATGAATACAACAAGGTCAGCGGCTTGGACAACGCTAAACAAATATGGGACACCCTCAAGATTTCTCACGAGGGGAATGATGCCACCATGATCTCCAAAATGGAACTGGTGGAAGGCGAGCTGGGGAGATTCGTGATGATAAGGGGAGAAGAGCCAACACAGACATACAACAGGCTAAAGACCCTTGTCAACAAATTCCGAATCTACGGGAGTACAAGATGGACGGATCATGACGTCGTCCGACTCATGCTTAGGTCATTTACGGTTATTGACCCCCATCTTGTAAATCTTATTCGTGAAAACCCCATGTACACCAAGATGACGCCCGAGGAAATCCTCGGAAAATTCGTAAGCGGACGCATGATGGTAAATTAGGCAAGATATGTGGATGACGCCTTGAACGGTCCACTTCCTGTCTACGAGTCGTAGACCGTTGCTCTCAAAGCAACCAGCAGCAGGGAGGCGCTACCTAGCAAGGTAGCACAAGTGGAGGCTGTCGGGCTCAATGAGGATGAGATGGCGCTCATCATCAAGCGCTTCAAGACCGCACTAAAAGAACGCAAGGAGTACCCCAACAAGAACAAGTTAAGGGGAAAACGCTCCTGCTTCAAATGCGGTAAGACTGGTCATTTTATAGCTCAATGCCCCGATAATGATAGTGACCAGGCACAAGAAAAGCATGGGAAGAGGGAAAAGAAAAAGAACTACAGGAAGGTCAAGGGTGAGGCGCACATCAGGAAGGAATGGGACTCCGACTGTTCCTCATTCGACTCCGAAGATGAAGGACCAGTTGCCTTGGCCTTCAACAAGTCTTCACTCTTCCCCAACGAACGACACACATGCCTTATGGCGAAGGAGAAGAAGGTACATATTCGAGATACTCCTAAGTATTCTTCTTCTAGCGATGAGGAATCTTCCGATGATGAGATAGATTATAGTGATTTATTTAAAGGACTAGATAGATCTAAAGTAGATAAGATAAATGAACTAATTGATGCTATTAATGAAAAAGATAGACTTTTAGAAAAGCAAGAAGATATACTCTATGAGGAACATGATAAGTTTGTTAGTGTTCAAAAATCTCTAAGAAGAATGAACTGCTGCCTTCCGAGTTGTCTACCTGTCATGAATCTATTTCTAGCTTAAAGAATTTAAATGATGATTTGAATGCTAAGCTAGAGAAAGTAAATGAAACTAGTTCATGTGTAGAGCATGTTGTTATTTGCAATAGATGTAAAGACCTTGATGTTGATGCTTGTAATGAACATGCCTCTACTATTGCTAAGTTAAACAATGATGTTGCAAGTCTTAATGCTCAACTTAAGACTTGCATGGATAATTATGAGAAACTTAAATTTGCAAGGGATGCCTACACTGTTGGTAGACACCCCTTAATTAAGGATGGACTTGGTTTTCGAAAGGAAACCAAGAATTTAACAAGCCAAAGGACTTCTGGTCTCAACAAGGAGAAAGGGAAGGCTCCTATGGCCAGTAGTTCTTCACATGATCAAAAGAACCATGCTTATCTTTATGCTCATGTCAAGCAAGTTTCTCATCATGATAAATGTTATAATCATGATGTTTTACCTACTTATCATGATTCACATGCTATGTTTGCTTCTAGTTCCACATATGTTTATGATAAGAGTAGGCCTAGGCGCAATCATACTATTTCTCGTGTGCCTAGGAAAGTTTACACTGGTCCAACTACTATGTATCAAACATGTAATGCTTCTTTTGTATTGTTATGCAAAAATGCCAAAGTAGTTGCTAGAAAATTGGGATCTAAATGCAAGGGAGACCAAACTTGCATTTGGGTTCCAAAAATTGTTGTAACTAACCTTGTAGGACCCAACAAGAGTTGGGTACCTAAAACCCAAGCTTAATTGCCTTGCAAGTTTATGCATCCGGGGGCTCAAGCTAGATTATCGACAGCGGATGCACAAACCACATGACGGGGGAGAAGAAAATGTTCACCTCCTATGTCAAGAACAGGGATTCCCAAGACACCATCATTTTTGGAGATGGGAATCAAGGCAAGGTTAAAGGATTGGGCAAGATAGCCATCACAACCGAGCACTTAATATCAAATGTGTTTTTAGTAGAGTCGCTTGGGTATAATTTATTGTCTGTAAGTCAATTGTGTCATATGGGCTACAATTGTTTATTTACAAATATTGATGTATTTGTCTTTAGAAGGAGTGATGGTTCATTAGCTTTTAAGAGTGTATTAGACGGCAAGCTTTATTTGGTTGATTTCTCAAAGGAGAATGCCGATCTAGATGCATGCTTAATCGCTAAGACTAATATGGGCTGGCTTTGGCATTGCCGTCTAGCACATGTTGGGATGAAGAACCTTCATAAACTTCTAAAGGGAGATCATGTGTTAGGACAAACTGATGTCTATTTTGAGAAAGACAGACCTTGTGCAGCATGCCAGGCAGGAAAGCAGGTGGAAAGCACTCATCACAGCAAGAATGTGATGACGACATCAAGACCACTGGAACTCCTACACATGGATCTCTTCGGCCCCGTTGCCTATCTCAGCATCGGGGGAAGTAAGTATGGTCTTGTTATAGTTGATGATTTTCCCCGCTTCACTTGGGTATTCTTTTTGCAGGATAAATCTGAAACCCAAGGAAACCTAAAGCGCTTCTTAAGGAGAGCTCAAAATGAGTTTGAGCTAAAGGTGAAGAAGATAAGAAGCGATAATGGGTCTGAGTTCAAGAATCTACAAGTTGAATAATATCTTGAGGAGGAAGACATCAAGCACGAGTTCTCCGCTCCCTACACACCACAGCAAAACAGCGTGGTAGAGAGGAAGAACAGGTCGCTAATTGATATGGCAAGGATGATGCTCACGGAATACAGGACGCTTGAGCGGTTTTGGTCGGAAGCTGTGAACACATCTTGCCATGCCATAAACCGGCTCTATCTGCACCGCCTCCTCAAGAAGACCTCCTATGAACTCTTAACTGGTAACAAACCTAATGTTTCCTATTTTCATGTATTTGGGAGCAAATGCTACATTTTGGTAAAGAAAGGTAGGCATTCAAAGTTTGCTCCCAAAGTTGTAGAAGGTTTTTTACTAGGATATGACGCAAATACAAAGGTGTATAGGGTCTTCAACAAATCATCAGGATTAGTTGAAGTCTCTAGCGACGTTGTATTTTATGAGATGAATGGCTCTCCAAGAGAGCAAGTTGATCTTGATGATGTAGATGAAGATGAGATTCTGATGGTCGCCATGCAAACGATGGCAATAGGTGATGTGCGACCACATGAATTACAGGAACAAGATCAACCCTCTTCCTCTACGATGGTGCAACCCCCAACTCAAGATGATGAACAGGTACCTCAAGAAGAGGGGCAGGATCAAGGAGGGCACAGGAAGATCAGGTTATGGAGGAAGAAGCATAATGGGCCCCTCCAACTCAAGTTCGAGCGACGATCCAAAGAAATCACCCAGTGGATCAGATTCTGTGTGACATCAGCAAGGGAGTAACAACTCGCTCACGATTAGCTAACTTTTGTGAGCATTACTCGTTTGTTTCTTTTATTGAGCCTTTCAGGGTAGAAGAAGCCTTACAGGATCCGGACTGGGTGTTGGCCATGCAGGAAGAGCTCAACAACTTCAAAAGAAATGAAGTCTGGAGCCTGGTGCCACGTCCAAAGCAAAATGTTGTGGGAACCAAGTGGGTGTTCCACAACAAGCAAGATGAGCACGAAGTGGTGACAAGAAACAAGGCTCGACTTGTGGCACAAGGTTATGCCCAAGTCGCAGGTTTGGATTTTGAGGAGACTTTTGCTCCTGTGGCTAGATTAGAATCAATTCGGATTTCATTAGCTTATGTTGCTCATCATTCCTTTAAGTTGTTCCAAATGGACATGAAGAGCGCTTTCTTCAATGGACCAATCAAGGAGGAGGTATACGTGGGACAACCTCTGGCTTTGAGGATGACAGGTATCCCGACCACGTCTACAAGCTCTCTAAGGCGCTCTATGGACTTAAGCAAGCCCTAAGAGCATGGTATGAATGCCTATATTTTCTTATTGCTAATGCTTTCAAGGTTGGGAAAGCTGATCCTACTCATTCACAAAGACTTGTGATGGTGATCTTTTTGTTTGCCAAATATATGTCGATGACATAATATTTGGTTCTACTAATCAAAAGTCTTGTGAGGAGTTTAGTAGGGTAATGATGCAAAAGTTTGAGATGTAGATGATGGGTGAGTTGAACTACTTCCTTGGATTTCAAGTGAAGCAACTCAAGGAAGGCACCTTCATCTCCCAAATGAAGTACACTCAAGATCTTCTCAAGAGGTTTGGGATGAAGGATGCTAAGCCCGCGAAGACACCGATGGGAACTGACGGACATCTTGACCTCAACAAAGGAGGCAAGTCTGTTGATCAAAAGGCATACCGGTCAATGATAGGTTCATTACTTTATCTTTGTGCTAGTAGACCGGACATTCTGCTTAGTGTATGCATGTGTGCTAGATTTCAATCCGACCCCAAGGAGTGTCACCTTGTGGCCGTTAAGCGAACTCTTAGATATTTAGTTTCTAAGCCTTGCTTCGGGATCTGGTATCCAAAGGGGTCTACCTTTGACTTAATCAGATACTCAGATTCTGACTATGCCGGGTGCAAGGTTGATAGGAAGAGCACATCAGGGACGTGCCAGTTTCTAGGAAGGTCCCTGGTGTTCTAGAGCTCCAAGAAACAAACATATGTTGCCCTTTCCACCGCTGAGGCCGAGTACGTTGCCGCAGGACAGTGTTGCGCGCAACTGCTTTGGATGAGGCAAACCCTCTGGTACTTTGGCTACAATCTGAGCAAAGCCCCACTCCTATGTGACAATGAGAGTGCAATCCGCTTGGCGGATAATCCTGTTGAACACAGTTGCACTAAGCACATAGACATCTGGCATCACTTACTGAGAGACCAGCAGCAAAGGGGAGATATCGACATTTACCATATTAGCACCGAGAACCAGCTACTGATATCTTCACCAAGCCTTTAGATGAGAAAAGGTTTTGCAGGTTGCGTAGTGAGCTAAATGTCTTAGATTCGTGTAACTTGGATTGATCTACATCATACATGTGTTTTATGCCTTTGATCATGATACTTTGAGCTTTACTGTCTCATTTGCTTATATTTGGTGCTCAAGTTATACAAGTCATCCCCGGACCTCACAAGTCCCTATGCAAAAAATGCACATGTTTAGGGGGAGATGTGCTACAACTTGACTCCTTTGAGACTAACATGCTTTTTTGAGTGCACTTGAAGTAGTCTCGAAGGACCATTGAAAGGGAAAGTGAACTTGGATAAGGAACGAGCTTCCACTGCATTCCGGTAAAATGTATCTTGTCCTAAGTTCCTTTTGTGCTCTCATTGCCTTTTTCGCTTCAATTTGACATATTGGTGAGGCAATGGGGTTAAAGGGCCAAAAGTTATCCCGTTTTGGTGCCTAATGCCAAAGGGGGAGAAAATTAAGGCCAAAGCAAATGGATCAGCCAACCACTTGTGAACTTTGAAAATAGTAGAGTTAGAATTTGTATTTTGTCCAAAATACTCTTATTGCAAAATTTGGTCTCTTATGGGGGAGAATTTTGATTATGCGAAAAAGGGGGAGTTTTTGCCACTTGATCAAAATAACTCTTGAAACATCTCTCTATTTGCCCGAACAAGTGAGTTTGACTTAGAGATAGGAAAAAGAATTTGATTTGCGAAAATAAACCAAGTGGTGGCAAAAGTGATCCAAATATGCCAAATCACAAGTGAGAAAATTTGGTCTTCAAATCTGCACTGTTGAGAATGAAGTTGCACTTTTAGTTGCGTTTTAATGTGTTGGCATAAATCACCAAAAAGGGGAAGATTGAAAGGGAAATGTGCCCTTGGGCCATTTCTATAAATATTTTGGTGATTAGATGCCCAACACATATTATTTTAGTTCATACATGCTAAGTGGTTGAGAAGTGCAAATCAAGAATAAAGGTATGTCTCTAGCCCTAGTAAATTGTTTTTGGATACTAACATATCTCTCTAAGTGCTAGGGACACTGCAAAGAAAAGTGGAAATGAATTGGAGAAGTTTTGGCTGAGTTCAGCCAAACCAGCCTGTAGTGCACCGAACTGTCTGGTGGTGCACCGGACAGTGTCCGGTGCCTAGGCTGGCCCGGCGACGAACTCGTCGCTCTCAGGAAAAAGAAATGGCGTCGCGGCTAAAATTCACCGGACTGTCCGGTGAGTCAACGACGCCCGCGGCCAACGGTCGGCAGCGTAATCAGCGGGCGAAGTGTGGCCCGCACCAACGGTCGGTTGGTCACACCGGACTGTCTGGTGCGCCAATGGGACCAGAGGTCCAACGGTCAGCTGCGCCTGATAAGGAAGGAGACCGGGCACCGGACTGCTACTGTTCATGTCTGGTGGTGCACCGAACTGTCGGGTGCGCCACCCGACAGAAAGCAAGAATTGCCTTCCAATTGGAACTTCAACGGCTCCTAGTTGCCTTGGGGTTATAAAAGGGACCCCTAGGCGCATAGAGCACTACACCAAGCATTCACTAAACATCCTAAGACGCCTAGACTCCGCAATCACACAATTGGTTCATCGTGTTAGAGATTTCAGCACCGTTTGAGGTGTAAACTCCTTGCGCCGTGTTTTGTGCTCACGTCTTGGCTTGTGTGTGTGTGTGTTTGTTGCAAATTGAGTCTTGCGTGTGTTGCTTTCCCTCCTTTACTCTTGTGTTTCTCTTGCGATCGACATTGTAAGGGCGAGAGGCTCCAACTTGTGGAAATTCCTCGCAAATGGGAAAAGAACTCTAAAGAAAAGGACTGTGGTATTCAAGTTGATCATTGGATCATTTGAAAGGGGTTGAGTGCAACCCTCGTCCATTGGGACGCCACAACGTGGAAGTAGGCAAGTGTTACTTGGCCGAACCACGGGATAAAACATCGTGCCTCTTGTGTTGCTTTTCTCTGTGATTGATTTCTTCTCAAAGAGCTCGCTCCATAGCAACTTGGTTTAATCTAACTAACATTTTATAAACCAAGTTTGTGCTATCAGTGTTAAATATTGCAGGATCACCTATTCACCCCTCCCCCCTCTAGGTGCTCTCAACTATGCTAGGTCGAGTAGCTGCTATGCTAATTAAGGATCTCGATAGAAGTAGAGTGATTTTTCTAGCACTCGCGTGAGGTTAGGAATTGGTTGCATCCATTTGATAACTGAATTATGTTTATCTATGGACACAGATCCATGGGGAGGCCCTGTCCATGAGACAGAAATGGGAATAAGGATTAACATTGTGGCTAATTGAGTCAGCGTTTGAATGCACTAAACATATGTCGGGAAATATGGTAACCGATAAGTATAGTACCTGAGTGAACCTGCCCGTAGACTTTACTCCTCATTGGTCCTGAGATAGAGTCTCCCATGCTAGCTATGGTGGGTACAAGTGTGGTCATTGCACAGCGTCAACCCAGGTCAGTAGAGCATTGTATGCCAAGGTCGTGAGCCATGTTCTGTTTCCAGGTAATCGATGGGGACAGTTGATGTGTGTGGGGACGGAGTGCCCTGACATGTTGTGTGTTTAGGTTTACCATGCAAGGTTAAAACTCGATTTGAATCGTCTACTTCTCGCAGCTAATGAGACTGCTTAACCCATTGTACTGCATTGAGTAAGAAGTGAAACAGATTTCATGAGCTTAAGTGTTGACTGCATGCTTGATACAATATATGCTTAGAAGGATGCCAACCTAGTTTGAGGAATATCATAGAGCTTGGAAAAGCTAAAACTTGACATAGACTTAGCTAGTGCTTTTGGCAAACCAAACCCCTCAGCCAAACATCTTCATGGTCTAGAGGTAGAGGAGTAGACTCCTCACACCAGGTAAGTTTAGATGAGTATTAGTATACTCAATATTTCATGTGGCATAATTTTACAGGTTTGTTGCAATATATGGTTGATGGTGTGACTTGGCCAGCCATCCAGCCACCGGGTTGGACGGTAGAGTGGGATGCTACCTTAGCAAGAGAGGATCAGGAGGAGTAGTGGGCCAGGCTTCGCTCTACTCCCCATTTATCATCGTTAGTTGTTATCCACTGCACTAAAACAATGTTTCTTAATGTTGAACTTTGATGTATGTAATAACTCCAGTACTCCTTTATTCTGTGGTTTCGTGCTTCATTGTATTTCTCTATGTATCACCTTTGTGTGAGTAAGTGGTACTCGATCCTTGTTAGTGGTTTTATCATACTAGATCTGACGGACTGGTAGTTTATTCCGATTTAAGTGTATGGTTGCCCTATGGCGATGCTTGAGCACTTAAGCTGGAATAATCTGGATGGTTCCGCCACAACAGTCATGTCGTTTGGCTTAACGAATGCACCATTCTACTTCATGAACTTGATGAATAAGGTGTTCATGGAATATCTTGACAAATTTGTTGTGGTATTCATCGACGACATTTTGGTCTATTACAAGAGTAATGAAGAGCATGAGGCATATCTTAGGTTAGTTTTATAGAAGTTGTGACATAACCAGTTGTACGCCAAGTTCACCAAGTGTGAGTTCTGGTTGGATAAGGTGGCTTTTCTTGGACACGTTATCACTAATGGAGGAATTGTTGTAGATCCATCCAAGGTGAAAGAAGTATTGGAATGGAAGCCACCTCGGTCGGTTAAAGAAATCCAGAGTTTTCCTGGACTCGCTGGATATTATTGACGCTTTATTGAGGGATCCTCCAAGATTGTGAAGCCCATTACCTCACTGTTAGAAAAGGGAAAGGAGTTTAATTGGACTCAGGCTTGCCAAGATAGTTTTGAAGAGTTGAGATTAAGATTGACAACAACCCCAATGTTAGTGATGCCAGACTTATAAAAGGGTTTTGACATATAATGTGATGCGTCTTGTCAAGGATTGGGGTGTGTTCTTATGCAAGAAGGACATGTCATCGCCTACGCATCTAGTCAGTTGAGGAAGCACGAGTTGAACTACCCCACTCATGACCTAGAACTTGCATCAGTCATGCATGCCTTAAAAATTTGGAGACATTATGTAATGGGGACAAAATGCCAGATCTATATAGACCACAAAATCCTAAAGTATATCTTCACCTAGAAAGACCTAAACCTTAGGCAGTGTCGTTAGTTGGAACTCATCAAGGATTATGACTTGGAGATTCATTATCACCCTAGCAAGGCAAATCTGGTTCTGGATGCCTTGATTCAGAAACTCCAAGTTCATGCAGTTGTAGCTACCTAGTTACCCGAGGAATTGGCAAAGGATTTGGATAGGCTTAACTTGGGAATAGTAGCCCATACAGAAGGAGTTACCATAGAAGTGGAACCTACTCTAGAGCAAGAAATTCGAAAGGGTTAGATTGGAGATACCAAGATACAAGAAATCAGAAATATGATGACAGAAGGGAGAGGTCCAAACTTCACGAAGGATGGTCAGGGCACAATCTGGTTCAAAAACAGAATAGGTGTCCCCGAGATAGACAGTCTCCGAGAAACTATACTGAAGGCGGCCCATGACTCAGCCTATTATATTCACCTTGGTAGTACCAAAATGTACCAAGATCTGAAGCAGAAATATTGATGGTACAGTATGAAGAAGGATGTTGCCGCATATGTGGCACATTGTGATATCTGTCAGAGGGTGAAAGCTGAACATCAAAGACCTACCGGGTTGCTGCAACCACTACAGGTACCCGAATGGAAGTAGGAAGAAATCGACATGGACTCCATTGTCGGTCTACCCCACACCCCAAACGGTTACGACTCAATTTGGGTGATCATCGACAGATTGACAAAGGTAGCCCACTTTATTCTAGTAAAGACCAATTACACGAGAGCTAAGTTAGCTGAGTTGTATATCTCCCGAATAGTCTGCCTACACGGTGTACCTAAAAAGATCGTGTCTGACAGAGGGTCACAGTTCACCTTCCGATTCTGGCAGAAGTTACACGAGTGTATGGACACAAAACTGAACTTTAGCGCAACCTAGCATCCCCAAACAAATGGCCTAACCAAAAGGACCAATCAAGTGTTGGAAGATATGTTGAGAGCTTGTGCTCTTAAACATGGTGGCAGTTGGGAAAGAGTTTACCCTACGTAAAGTTTTTTATAATAATAGTTACCAAGCCAATTTGAAGATGTCCCCATTTGAGGCATTGTACGGAAGGAAGTGTAGAACCCCGTTGTATTAGGATTAGACTGATGAAATATAGTTCTTTGGGCCAGAACTCATCCAAGAATCGGAGGAACATGTTTGGATAATCAGGGATAACCTAAGGAAAACATAGTCTAGACAGAAAAGTTATGCTGACACCCACCGAAGATAGTTAGAGTTTGAAGAGGGTGATCATGTGTACCTGAAAGTGTCACCAATCATGGGTATGTGGAGATTCAAAGTCAAAGGAAAGTTGTCCCCTCACTTTATTGGACCCTTTAAGATCCTGAAGCGAGTTGGGCAAGTAGCTTACTAACTAGAGTTACCTAATCACTTGGCTGATGTGCATGATGTGTTTAATGTATCCTAGTTGAAGAAATGCCTCAGAGTCCTAGAGGAGCAACTACCAATGGATGAACTCAGTGATTTGACCTATACGGAGTACCCTATCAAGATCATCGATACCCTGACCCGAGCTACCAGAAACAAAATGATCAAGATGTGCAAGGTGCAGTGGAGTCACCACGTAGAAGATGAAGCCACCTGGGAGCGAGAAGATGAATTGCAAACGGAATTTCCCCACCTTTTCCCAAGTTCTTCTTAATCTCAAGGTCGAGATTCTTTTTAGGGGTAGGATTTGTAATGCCCAAATATTTGAGAAAATAAATTAACCCTGGTAGCATAGTGTTTATGTGATGGTGTTTATTTTTGTTAGCATCTCAACAAATAGAGGACCTAATTAAAGTAACTAGTAATCAAAGAAGATAAAGAAAACATGCACCATGCTGATATTTCTGGTTGTTGCATTTCATCTAAACTTGGGATCATAATATACTTGAATTTGAGTTCAATTGTTAACAAAGAAAAAGAGGATAGAAAATAAGATAAAAACAAGAAAGATAAAAGAAACCAAAAAAATAAAAAGAAAGGAACCCTGGTTGGGCCAAAATCCTCGTTCTGGCCTAGTAGGGATTTCACGACCGCACACCGGCGAGCTCATGCAACCACCGCATGCCTGAGTGCGCCGACAAGTGGGGCCACATGGGAAGTGGCCCATTCACGTGCCCTCTCTTGTGTTGCTGACTTCCCGGGCCTGTTCGCCAGCCAAATGCCCAATCGCACGCTCCTCTCACAGCAGCGCTCGCGTAGCGCCTTCCTCCGCCAAGTGGGGCCCATCTGTCAGCATTGTCATTCCCGCCCTCGTCACGCCCGTGTATCCTAATAGAATCGCATCCGCTGTGATTTCTGGACAGACGTTGCAACCACCTTTGGGCTATAAAACGAGGAGCCCAGCGACCCCTCTCTCTCTACAAACGCCGAGAGCCCCCTTCGCCATAGAGCCACCACCATCACCGTGTGGAAGAGAGTGCAGAGAGATAGAGAGAGTTGCCGCCATCGTCAATTGCCCACACACCGCCCAGGGTCGAACAAGAGGGCAGGAATGTTCATCGAGCGCCATTGTAGCCGCTCGTGGCAGCGGAGAGAGGGAAGGGTCTCGAGATTCACGGGATTCGCCACCGGAGTTAATTTTCTCCGTTGGGCCGCCCCGCACCTTGGACCGGTTCAGTATTCACCATAACCACCGGTAAGGCACCACCTTATCTCACTTTCGTGCCAACGATCGTGCGAAGAATTGATGTTGCTCCACGCGTCTCGCTGACTATTGATGGCATGGCACATGTCTTGACCCGAATGAGTGAGGGGAGAAGATGGTTCACCGCCTTGGTGAGGATCTGTTGATAGCCTTCCGCGTCCACGGTACGGGGTAGGCCTTTGGCGATTTGATCCAGAACCCCGTCGACTTCACTCGGCATGTGCAGGGCTTGAACAAAGTCGGATAGCAGGTTCCAGGGAAGGAGCGAGTTGTCATGTCGGTGCCTGGCATCGTGTTACGCTCGTTCCCGCTCACGCTCCTGGGCGTGGCGACAATCACAGCGTCGAGAATTGCGGCGCTCGTGGGACGCTCTATCGTTAGGAGTCTCTCCTGCTTCAGATGCCTCGTCCCAAGATACGGACTGAGCGGGGTCCTGTTCTCCAACCTCGTGATGATGTCGAACGTTACTATGCCTATTCCAACGTTCTTATGCCTCTCGCTGTCGGGGCTCCTCCCCTGGTATAGTGGGCTCGTCATTGGAGATGGGAGTGTCCTCTACTCTTCCCTGGATAAATGGGACATCTGGGATGAAAGAGCTTGGGGTCGTGTCCCACGTTCCGGCCATCTCCCATGTGAGTAGATCAACCGGGATAATTGTCGGTCTCATTCTCGTGGCCACGCCGGTGCCGGGGTTGTCCAATCTTGTTCGCCGAGTGATCTAGGTCCACATCCGGGTGGGTGACATGGACAGAGGAGTTCGGCACGACAAGGGTACTGCCTCAGTCGACCGGGCCACAGGTGCTGCTATGGTCCTGGGCCCGCCCAACGCGGGTGCAATCCTGTGCGGGGCGGAGGTTGATTGACGTCTTCGCGCTTCGGAGTTTGTCAAAGTAGTTCTTGCTGAGGTCAGGTGGGTGAGCCTGCCTCCGCGATCGATGCCATTAGAGAATATCTCTTCTCGGATGGATCCGCGATGCGGTGCAGGACGCCTTTTCGATCTGTGATGTGGGAGAGGGATCCAAAGCGGAAAACCTCCCCAGCATTGAAGATGGTCGGGGTGTTGAATACGATATCCATTGAGTCGTCGTGAATCAACATTGCACCCCCTACCTGGCGCGCCAGCCAGCTGTCGGTGTTTATGACCTGACTGCGCACCATGGTGTGTCCCACGTGATGCTTTTTGGGCAGGTCGACGTCGTTGATCGCGACTTGATGGTATGTGTGGATGCACGTCGGAACACAAGAGAGTTTGTACAGGTTCGGGCCGCTGGAATGCGTAATACCCTACGTCCTGTTGATGCTAAGTATTGAGAATTACTGGTGCTCACGGGTTATAGATGAGCTGCGGGCGGTGAGGGATGAATTCTTCTATCGATCTAGTAGTGGTGTAGTTGCTATGAGAGGACTAATGAGCTATGAGATGGCGATCGTTTTGTAGGGGTACCCCCTCAGCCTTATATAGGTGACCAGAGGGATATCCTTTTACAAGTCGTGATGCCTATCTAACTATATCTAAATCTATCTTTAACGCGGCAGACACTCCTGCTTATCTGGAGTTCTGTCGCCTTTCATCTGGGTTATCTCCCGAGTATCTAGCTCTTCGGGTACACGCAATCTGCCTGCGCGAGGCATCAACGCTCCTTCTGTGTTAGCTGCGCATAACTTAGTTGTCTCGGTCTTCGTATCCCTTGGTCGAACTCATCTAGCCTGGTTGTGGTCCAATGATATGCCTTGCTAGGCAAACCATCGGAGGCCCATCAAGCATCCCATGGAATGTTTCTATGTTCATAAGGACTCGGTGGATATCTATCTCCCACAGATACTTATGAGCATTGTTGAATGGTTGCATTGTTACATTTATTGAAGAGAATTCTTCTTGCAAGCCAAAGATAAAAACATCACCACTCGAAATATGAAGGATCAAAATTTTTGTCTTGTAATAGAACATTCCTTATCATTTAGATATTTATTATTCATTATATATTTCTAATGTTTGCTCTTATAATTAGTATTGAAGAATTACAATTGCTCATCTAAGACTTGATTTTGTTTAATATATATCATAAAATGTTGTTATGTAATATATTTAGTATTATACATACCAAATTGTTATGCATTATATGGTATGATACATACAAAAAAAATTATCGCTCAACAATTTCGAATACCCATCTTTCAAATGTTGGGCCTGCCACTGCCTACGAGGCTTATTAATAGTCAACCCCTTGCACTCCTCGTTATTGTTGTATGCTACATATTTTTTACGAAACCCATTAATGCCTAACAAATTGTAGTGGATGGAGTATTTACCTGAATTCTTTAAGACCTCGTGTGGATCTTTAGAATTAAATTCTATTTTAATAATTATAATTTAGACATAGAACAATTAAGCAAATATGGTTTTATATAGAATATATTTGTATACTACAATTGAGCATATGATGGAAATATTTATGTGCTACATTTCTACTATAGAAGAGCGAGTCGAAGAGCGTGTCATAAGTTGTAGAGCGGAAACATAGGGTAGTGATATATAAAATCAATTTCCACCCCTCATGCTATGAATTTGAGATAGGTTTATGCATCTAAACTTTGGAAAGTGGTGGAATGTCAAATTCCAAACCAAATAGCATACTTTATTAAGTAAATTTCAATTCATTTTCCTTCAAAATGAAAGGATCCAAATGGCCCCTAACTGAAAACTTCAAAATTACTTCAAAACTTCATTGGGTAGTTTTGGGTTTAGGAGGTAAGATGTCTAATTTTAAAATTTAAGGTTCAAAAGGGTGAAATAGACCCCTTTTTCAAAAATAAGGTTTAACCCCAACTGAACGGAGGCCAGATTAGAACCAAACAGACTTGGGCCCTGGAAGCATCAAAAGTACAAAGCCCGTGTTTGATCAAGCGCATATTTCGGTACACCGTCGAAGTTACAAAGGTGACAACCATGTTAGAATGATGTGATACTCTCCATGAAACATCAACGAGAACTCTTCAACCATCTCGACACCACGTGCCTTCTTTTGATGGGGTCATCGACTCATAGCTAAAACTAAGTTGGAAAACAACGGCGTGTGTTTCAACTATAGCATGAAAAAACATCAGATTCTCTTGCATTTATCCAGCACCCACATAGATAAGGTATACTGCCTCCGTTCGAAGATATATGACACCGTTGAATTTTTTCAAAAACTTTGACCACTCACTTTATTTAAAATATTTATTCAAAAATGTAAAATTTGAAGTCAAATACAAAGAACCTTAAGTGATAAAATAAATCAAAAAAATAAATGATAACTTATTATTTTTTGAATAAGACGAGTGGTCAATCTTTTTAAAAAAGCCCACGGTATCACATATTTATTAACACATATTTATTAACGGAGGATATCAGGCATTCCAACAAAAAATTGAAGCATAATAGGCATAATCCTGACTACTCTAATCCTGGAGTCTAGCTAGTCCGCCGCTACAATATACACCAACATTACACAGTAAGATGCCACATATTACACAATGCAAAGATAGATAAATATGATAAGAGACCAATATATCCACCAAACACATTTCCCAGCCTGCCAGCAAGGGGAAAATGTCATTACACTAGGGAAGTTCCTAGTCACTTTCTGGTTTGCACTCAAAATCTGAAAAAACCTTATCCATGAATGATAAGAGTCTTCAAATGTTGCCAGAAAGTAATTGGAATTTTCAGTTCTGGAAGAGAGCAAATAACTATTTGGGACTTTGGGGGCAGCAGTGGCACGCCAATGACCTTTTTCCCCGCGATTCTGCAATGAAACCTTACTACCTTCGAAATGGAGGGTTCTGTCACTGATCTGAACCTTTTGCTTCTTAAAAAACTTGATCATGTTCCCACTAACAAAACCTGACCTCAAACTTGCAGCACATGGCAATGGATAATGTGACTCTTTAAGTTCCGTCCTGCAATGCTCGACCATAAGTTCGCCACAAACGACCTGTGCTGGCCCTTCCGAACAACAGTTTCCCACATGCGCGCACTATCTGTCTCGACACTCATTGTTGGGTTGGAGACATCAACAAGAGTTATGCTCATGTTGTTCCTGATGACACAGAGTTTCCCATTTAGTGACACCAAAGCTGCAGCTTCAAAGGCACGTGAGCTGCCCAAGTGGTGCTTGCTGTCCATGAACCTTGTCCATGTTCCTGTGTTCTCATCATAGACTCTAAGCTTGCAGCCATCCCGGCAGTCAGCTGAATAGAGACGGCCATTGAAAGAAATACTTGGGTTCCGCCAGCCTGTGACCATCTCATCATCAATTGCTGACCATGTATTGGATGATGGTAAGTAGACCTCACTAGTTACTTGGCGATGGGAATCTAGCCCCTTTAAGAACCACTTGCCATCATATACAACTCCAATGAAAGGCACCATCCCATTGTTCATTTCAGTAACACAGGCCCATCTGTTCCTATTTGGATCATAAACTTCTGCAGACTGCAGCGTCCTCTGTATTCCTTCACACTCTCCTCCAGCAACATAGAGACAATTGTTTATTACACAAGAACCAAAAAAGTGACGTTTCCTCATCATATCCGGAGCCCGGTGCCATTTGTTTGTACGAGCATTGTAGAATACAACACGCCTCATAGAACCCCTCAAAGGATCTTTCCCGCCAAACAAGTACAGATAGCAACCACTCAGAACGGCACACCCAAAGCCCAATGCTTCTGAATACTCTTGTGGAACTGGTGGGAGTGACTTCCATAGCTGGTGGAGTGGATCAAAGGCATACCAGGATATCTTCCCTTCACGGTCCCTTTTAAAGACATATACCCATTCTTCTGCCACTCCAATTTTCTTACGCAAGGAGTAAAAGTAATTCCCAGACAAAAGACGGTTCCATCTTTTGCAAACCATCCTGAGTTTGGGCTGTTCAAGTCGAGGAACTCGTATAAGGCAGGCAATAGCAAGATCATCAGGAAGGCCAGGTAAAAGTGGTGCTTGAGTCCTGCACCTTTCCTTTTTTGAGCCCCTTGACTTGCGCTTGTTTTGTTTGACTTCAGGTTGCATGCACATTTTCGCGCCAGGAACAAACTTCCTGGCCTCAACAACAGTTTTAAGGCCTGTATCTAATCTGCAGTAGCAGGAGACAGACTCCACCTGGCAGCCAATAATATAATGTTTAGAAGTTGTATTGGCAGACAAGAATGATACATAAATAATGGTAAATAAATAAATAAATAAATAAATAAAACACCAAAATATTATTAGGAACTTCAACTCTAGGCACAAACCAATCACATGAGCAATAAAACCTAAATGAAGCTTCAGGGATGCATAGCAGCATCGATAACTTTGTTTCTTTACATCTAGAATTTCTTTTTGTTCAAATTTTTCAAATAAATGTTACCATCAAGAATCAGCTCCCCAAGATGATTTGCAATTGTAGCATATTTCGATTGCAGAAAAAATTGTAAACTGTGTTACTTACAAATTACAGTTCCATAATGTATCAATTAGATTTGAGCATTAATGCATGTCATGCGAAATCATGAACAAGGGAATTACTTAACTTTGCCAAAAAAATATGTGTCAGTTTATCATGGATCAGATCTCCCAAATCAAGAATTTTAAATTCATGGAACTAACTTCAATATTAATACATGTAAGTTCATCAACATAGGACCTGAAAGGCTGAAACAATGTCCCCAACAGGGCTAGCTCAGTTCTGGAATTCTACACAACTGAAAGATTATGCAGTTGGACAGTTGGTTCGAAAAACATGGACCAATGTCCTAGGTAGGCTGAACGAGTGTGTAAGCAGTTTAAAGACAGCCATCAACTGAACTACTGTTGAACTTATTCATGAAATGGAACAGGAAAGGTTCATTATCTCTGGTTTTATCAGTTAGACCAAAATTGTTATAAAACCTCCTTCAAATGAACAGAACATAAGCAGATAATCTGTGGAATGTTCGAAAATTAATGAACATATCACAACACTCGAGCTGGAAATATGTGAAATGAAATCCCAGTTCGTCAATTAGGAGCAGACAATGGACCGCTGCAGCATGACGCAAGTTCATGCAATTTACGGTGACTGTACTTAAAAGATGAACAATCACAACTAGAGAAAACGAAACTTAAGCATGCGCACTATGCAAACCCCATATGGTAGTACTTCTGTACTTAACAGGGATCAGCAGCATCCACGTATTAGAACTACCATCGACGGAATCCGCTGTATAAATCAAAAGAAGACTATAGGAGATAAGACAGCTTCCCCGGTTCTTTCCTACAACTAGCAGCGATTCCCTCGTGGCCCTGAAGCGCAAAAACACCACAAAAAAACTAAGCGAACAAGAGCCCCAGCCCCAAGTAGGCAAGCACCCAGATCCAGACCGTCAACCGATACGGGATCGATCAAAGCCCTCAATCCGTACAACAAAATCCTCATCCCCGACCACAAAAGATCGAAGCTTCCAGCACAAAGCCGGCAGCTTTACTCCTAACACCCCGTATAACAAATCCGGCCTAAAAGACGCGTCTTTGAGCCACTAACAAGAAAAAAAGGGAACGGAGGCGGAGAGGAGCGGAGTGGAGCTTCACCAGCGGGGCGCGGACGCGGACCCCTGTTCCGTGGGGCGGAGGCGGCCTGGACGCGGCGTCCATCGCCGGATCGGGTGGGGGTCTCTCGCCTCAACAAAGGAGAGGCCAGCTGGTCGCCGGGAGAGGAAGGGGTAGAGGAGCAGGGAGGGGAGGGGAGGGACTGTTGTTGTTTTTTTTTTTTTTTGACAAAACCTCGGTCACGGTGGGATCATCAGCGAAAAAAGCGTGGACCAAAGGAGTAGACAGCTCTGTGGACGCGCGTAGTCAGTCAGGTCTCCTACACCAGTCACCCGTCGCGGCCCACGTCCACCTTTTCTTCGTAGCTGGTTTGACATTTGCGTGTCTGACTCAAGCCGTGTTCAACAATTCGGTTGCCTTTCCGTCTTTATGTATTATGCTTAGATTATTTAAAAATTATATTTTTCATGATTACTATCTCTAAAATTTTTAATATTAACATTATTTTCTATAGATTTTGTTAAACTTTCAATATATCACAAACCTACACTTACATTCCTTTTGTGAACACTGGAATGGACAAAAGAGATGGTTCGTTGGATATGTTCGTGTTGGTTCGAACGGTTGCAATCTTACATGTGGGCACAAGCGCTCGGAAGCACGTGAGACACAAAGCATAACAAAATAGATGGCTTAAGGTTCAAATGCTTTGGACGGGTATTTATAGCGTAATCAGGGTCCTGAGACATAAATTAGTGCGCTCATTTTCCTAGTTATCTGCTACATTCCTAGAGTATATTGTACAACAGGTAATTATAGTCCAGTGCTTCCTTATTCCCTGTTACACAACATATTACACCCTTCCTGGGAGCGACAGGAGGGGCAGTGCGGCCCACCCTATATCTGGGGTCGATTCTCCACGTAGCGAGCCTTTGCACAGGTAGTCTTCACTCTCATCTTGGTCAAAGGTTGCCGGTGTCGAGGGGTCGGTGTCCGCTATGACTCGACCCCACGAGGGGGTCGGCTACCTACGAGCCCTGTCCAACACCCACTCGGAGTATATGTGCCTTTGCTTGATGTTCAGGGGCCATCGGGGTAGACCAGCCCTCGTGTGCCTTTGGTAGTCATGTCGCCTTCTTCCGAAGGGGCCACTTCAATACATGTTTGTGACCAAGTTCTCCAGCTGTTAAGAGTGATCAAGGTCTAGATTGGCCCTCGTCCCAATAGTAGCCCCCGAGAGAGTGGCTCAACTTGATGAGCTGGTCCCAAAGTCCTTCTAAAAGAGGGAACGAATGCTGCCATAGATCACAAGTTGGGCTACACTTTGGGGCGGTGCATAAGTGACCATTGAAATTTGGTGACGTGATTGGTGTGACGTTTCACTGTGCGCTTTTCTGAGTTCTGATGCGGGCTTGGAATATAAAAATGTTGCACAATCATTTTTATGGTTTTCTTTTACGCTTTCCTCGTTTTCTTTGTGACCGTCGCCATCCACACCGATGTTGTTGGTCTTGTGCTTGTTCACGCGCTGCCGCTCGCCATAGGTGATGGCTCGTGTCAAACAGAATGCTTGTCGCTATCGTCGGTACGTGATGTCGCCTTCTTAATCGTCATCGCCTAGCAAGGCCACATCGACAAAATCGTCATCGACGAAGAACACGTTGAGCATGTCGCCATCGTCGCCAGCGGAATCTCGTGCTCACCTTATGGCGGGCGATGAGTCTATGGAGTTTGGGCGCTTAAGGATCTCCTCAGGGCATGTGAATGAGTTCCAGCAACTTGGGTACTTTGGATCGGGGACTGGGCGTGTCTTGAGGTCAGAGACAACTCTGGCTCCAAAGGGGGAGGTAGTAGTGTTCGATGTGTTTTTCGATGCGGGCCTTCGTCTGCCATGTCACTGTTTGGTGGTATAAGTCTTGGACCACTTCAAGGTACATCCGCATCATCTTACTCCTAATGCCATTGTGGCTTTGGCAAAGTTTGTGTGGGTGACAACGACGCACAGAGGCCAACCTTCGATTAAAGTCTTCGCAAAGCACTACAACACTGGCAAAAGAGGACCATGGGGGATAAAGTGACGTAGTTTGGCAGTGGTACATTCACATCGAAGACTAAACATACTTCAAGTGAAGCGGTGGAGCTTGTGTCGTCTGCCAAGAACAGGTGGGTGGTTGGATATACTTATGGTTTTATCTCTATAGGAAAATGTTTAAAGAATGTCGGCCAAGAACTGACGTTCTTACTCTAATAGGTTGATGTACTTAGGTTAAATACGTTGATTAACCCATGTAACTGTTCTGACGTACTTAAGCCTATAAATACATCGGTGCCAATGTTCTTAATATAAGTATGACAATTTAGAATTGCATGCATACTTATTGTATTAAGTATGTCGATGTTTGTGCAGCCGACATACTTTAAAATCGTCACTCGGCAGCCAGCACAAGCTTCCGTGACAAGCCACGTGGAAGTAAATACATAGGGGCACTTACATACTTCATACAATAAGTGTGTCGGGGCACTGACCGACATACTTATTGGCTTTTCCCATGGGTCTCCGGCTGTGCCACGTGTAAATAAGTATGTCGATCGGCCGACGTAATTAATCCATGTGGCTTTAACTCTGTCGATTTAACCGATGTTCTTGACTGGATTATGAAAAAAATATAAAACATGTTTTGGCTCCCTCCCTAGATAGAAAGCCTCTAGAACAGGTTTTATAGTTTTTCAAACCTGCATCATTACATACATACAATACTTCATACGACAACCATCACAAACATCATCACATATAATCTAAACAAAGTCTACATGTCCACAAGTCCAAACATCACATACACAAGTCCATAAGACACAAGTCCAGAAATCTAAACAACACATCCATAAGTCCAAACAACATTGGCCACTCACATATGAATCATATTTGTCGATACATCACACTTGAGGTGGATATTTGGGAGGCTCGTTGCTCGTGTTAAAGATCTGGTTGAGGAAGTTCGTAGCATCGTCCGTAGCTGGACACGAACCCTACAAAGAGATATAGTACATATGTTACCATCAATATTAAGCTTGAATTAATACATTTTCCTTAATTAAAGCTCAAAGTACTCAAAATAGACTTAGCTTATCACACTAGGTGATGGAGGTGGCTATGTCGGCAATGGAGCATATCCCCTAGGTATTTGTAAATGTCCCACAAGAGGATATCCCCAAGGTATCGAGGGGGCGGTATCAGTGGTGGCACATGTGGAGTCATCTGTGGCGTCATCTGAGGCAATCATGGAGCAAATCCCCATGGCATCCATAGTGGCATCAATTGTCGTGGGAACCTATCATAGAACCCTATAAAAAGAGAATCAGTTTTAGGTTCATGATTTAGAACTTTAACTTGATCAAGTTACACAAGTTTACTTATGATGCATCACCATGTGAAGGCGAGGGGTCTGCTGGTGGAGTCGGAGTCGTGTCGTACTGAGGTCTGCCACTACCCTATGCCTGCAAGTAAATTAATCAAAACTTGTGCATTTAGAATTAATCAAAAACCTGACAAATGACTAAATTGTAGTCAAGCTATTACCTGCTGCTGCATGCACATATTATGCATCATTTATTGCGATTTCATCCAATGTATCTATTGTTACATTTCTTTCATCTGCTCCTGCATCTTTTGTTGTTGCTCAAGTAGCTCATCCACTCGTGCAGATGACCGACGAGGTCGACTAATCCCGATAGAGGAGGACTGCCTACTATAACTTCAACGATCCAAAACGACATTACCAATAGGAAACCTACACAGAGTGTTACAATATATACAATATATAGAATCACAATTATCTAAATGAAATGAAATTGTAGTATCAATAATTAAATGACACAATATAAATTACCTCCTATAAGGCACACCTCCACCAGCCGCATAAGCTGTCGCCATGTTAAAGTTAGCAGTCATCCAATCCATGTCTTCACCATGTTTCTCTTGCAATGTCTCACTATAGCGAGTTAGCGACCCTGCAAAACATTAATTTCAATTGAAAAGGCAAAATACATTAATTCCAGCATAGAGAGAGAAAAACATTAAAATTAGAGACTTGAGTCAATATTCGGACTTTCCAACTTTTGTGTCGCATTCTCATCACACAGAATCTCTGGAAGATCTGGATCTGTAACTTATTCCCCTCGACAAAAACTTTGACAACTAAAGGGTCGACGTCATCTCAGGAAGCCTGCAATACAAGATTACATATCCACAGATTTGTTTAAGAAGTAAAATTGACAATAATTGAACATACTAGGCGTTTAGTCTTGCTAGCGTGACCATCAGCCCCAAAGTGATGGATACCAGTCTTACTTAACTGGTTGTCACGGTTTCTATCAGATCTGTCTTTGAACTCATCTGAAACCCAATAGTCACAAAACCACAACCAAGCATCCTGATGCTGGCTTAGCCAATCCACCTCACTCTCCTTATACTGCGTAGCTATGTGGTGTATCTCCTTACCCGCCTCTCTAGTTATATTGGTCTTTTGGCGCTTGTGCCACACGACCACCGCCTTGACCTGTACATCATACATCATGCCCTTCACAACTCTTTGGGCTGTGACATTAAACACATCTCGCACGTATTGATTGTCAAGGCTTATATTATCAGGAAAGCAATATTGTTCCTACAATATAAATAAAATATGATATTGTACCATCAAAACAAAATACAATAAAATTGAAGATGCGAGATAAACTAACCCAAAAGCCGTCCCACACGGCTTCTATTGGGTTCTGCTGGGGTCGTAGGGCTTTTGGCTTTAGTGAATCTAGATATGAGCCACGACAGCCCCACCAACCTTGGTGACCATCATAGGGTAGAAGTAGTGACACCAGATCCCAATCACGGTGATTAATGGTGTACGGTGGCCTTGTCCATCCCAGTGCACCTCTTCCCAATACCTAGTCCCCGATGGCTTAATAATTTGCCACTGATCGTTTTCCTTCCAAGGCTTCAACGTCAGGGACTAACGAAGCCTGCAAAATCAAAAGTTGTTATTTGAAAACGAAACTAATATTAATGTATAATTAAAAGCTGCTAATTAATTATAAAATACCTAATGTTGCCACGTATTGCATCTACTACCTCTTTTGCCTCTGCCTCATGTTCTGCCGCTTCAGCTTCTGCCTCATCATATGCGATATTCTAATCTGCTACTGCCTCAACTTCCACAACAATAGCATACTTTGTCACAGTGGACTCTGTCGGAGCAACTGTGTGATCAGACGACTGCTGCTAGTCTGAAAGTGGAGAAATAATTTGCTCTTGCATCTGCCTGCTAGATGTGGTGCCCTACGAATAGAAACAACATTAAGGTAAAAATGAAATGGCACAATATAAAGTACTATTGATCAAATTTAAATGAAATAAAATAAGATCTAGTACCATAAACAAGGAAGTGGTGTGTACAGCAGCATCGGGCTCCCTCATCGAATTGGAACGAGTAGACCTGGAGGAGCCTGCACTATTTCTCTTCCCTTTTCCCTTTTGTAAACATCCTGAACATCTACACAATTTCCACACAATAGTTAGTATAAACAAGAGTACGACATCAATTCTAGTAATAAAAAATGTAAAACAAGCTCTGGTAAATGTATAATAACATACATAAATTGCAGTAATAAAAATTGTAGGCGTCAGAATCATCTTGGCTGACATGTGCATTAATAAGTTGTTGAAGTCATTGTTGTCTTTCAAGAAGAATTGTTGACTTTCGTCATTTTGCATTTGAAGGACCTGGTTCTTCGGTTCTATGGGTCGAGAAACTAATTCATTAAGGTCTATCCCTTCAGATATAATATCATCCTCTTCATCATCATTTCTTTGATCACCGCCTTGTTGATAGAAATAAAAAATACAATCATTTATGATGCTTACGTTGTAGTTATCATACCAATCAAGGTGGACTTCTGGATTAACTTTGTAGAAAACCCACTAAGCCTTCAAGCTTGGGTGAAGATAACTTAAGTAGTACACCTGAATTGCTTGATAGGCAAGCACAATATTGTTTTACTCATTACCTTTGAACCGTGATGTGTGCTTTACCTCGACAGCCCCAAACTCGTCAACTCACGTGCTAGCTCGAGAATCAAACCATATACAATCAAAGGTCACAAACATCAAAGGCTTACGACATATAAATGTATACTCGATTATATCTTCAAGAATACCATAATAGTCAAGGAGTTCATTATCAACATTATATGCACTTACTGCAACTCCGATGTTTTTTATGGCTGCAAGTGGGTAGTTTGATTCAAGTTTTCTATTCGAAAACCGTACCCATTAATAATCAAATTTCGATGTTGAAGTCTCTGAGGACTTACTGCAACTCCGATGTTGAAGTCTCTGAGGACTTGCTATAAATATTGCATGGTACCCATTAATAACCAGACTTCGGAATAAAATTTTTCACTCAATGCAGTGGCTTTGGTTGAAGGGTTCTTAATGTCATTGGCTGAGACCGAAAATTCTGGCTGAACTACAACCTTGGCATGCTCGCAACCAACCTTCTCAAGGAGTGACACAGCTCCGCGGGCGCCGGCGAAGGCGCAGTAATCTCCTCTATCACTGAGAATTTTGTCAAAAGCTTCGGTCTCACAGCCGATCCACCGAATAACCCCATCGGGATCGCCACAGATAAAATTTTGCTCCGTAGAGAATGCGCCAACTTTGGCAAAGCTATTTTCCAATTTATTACAACATTCCATCGCAACATTGTAGCATTCCTCTTTTGCTCGACGAAGCTCCTCGACATTTTTCTGAACTCTTAGCCGTTCAGTGTCAGATATTTCGCGTTTTGTTTGTTCGACATTAAAATTTTCACTCACTTCATCGAGTTTCTTCTCCAATCCCTGCACTTCGGATCTATGCAATTCCACTTGAACAGATAGTGCATACTCTAAGTCAGCAATACGCTTCGCATCTTTCTATTGCTTTCTTCAAACTCCTTCATCTTCTGCTCTGCTTCGGAAAGGCTTGGCAACCTAGCTTCACTAGATTTTAATCTCTCTACCAAAGAGACCAGGATTTTATCCTTCTCGAGAGCTTCGTTTCTCAGCGTTATGACTTTCGAACGAAGGTTTCCAATTGCTATCTGATTGCTCGCATCTTCTGCATCATTATGAGCCTTTAAAGCTTTGCTAAGAATTAGACCCTGACAAACAAAAAAATATACAAATAACAATAATAAGAATCACCACAAAATCGTTCATCACAACAAAAATTACCAAATGCAAAGACAAAATATACAAACCTTTAGGCTGTTATAAGCGAGGCTGTCTGCAAGTTGGTCCTTCGTCATTGCAGATAGACCAAGCTCAAGCTTTAGGTATCCATTGTTGTCCATCATTTCCCGACAAACATTAATCTCCTTGTTGTCTGGTAGACAGTAAAGAAAGTCATCTTCGTCGCTCCCTCCATAACCTAAGGATCCCCGGGGGTATTTCAGATCCCTTGCATAATGTTGCACTTCGGCAACTTGTTCTTCGGATAGTTGTTTCCCCGAAGCATGACGAACAATATATTCTAACAACTTGAGAAGCTGCTTTGGGAGCAAGCAATGTTGGCTTTTCATGAAGACCTTCCTTCGTTAGTTCTGCTGGCTTAGCCCCCGAAGTTTCAGCTTAAGGGTGAGTGGGAGAAGCGCTTGCAGTGGATACTTCCCTCAGATCTTCAGCTTTGTCCTTGGGAGCTTCAGTAGAAGCAGGAGTCGGTATCTTTGTAGATTTTAAAACAGCATCCAAAACACTGGCCATCCTCCTTTTCTTAGGAGTCATTGTTGCAGCAGTTGTTAGCTTTGGCAACCCCGTTGTGGTTGGGAGACTCAGCAGTTTCAAATGCTCTTCTGCCTGTGAGCTCTTTGTTTCTGATTCTTTTGCTGGACCTACACTAGCTTCGACCGTTACAGCAGGAATTGTCTCCAAAGCCGAGGGAATAGCTTTGGTCTGTTCAGCAATCTCTATCCTCTTTGTATCAAGTATTGTAGCTGTCCTTTCTAAAGAATGAGGCTTTAGCCTATGTGTCAAAACCTTAGCTCTCTTCAGCTTAGGTGCGGTAGAAGAAGATAAAGTTGCCATTTTTCTCTTCAACCTTTGTTTTCGGACAGGAAAGCAGTAATCGGATAAAAAATCCAATCACATAAAAAACTCTATTCAACCTCCTCTTTCCGCGATCGCCGAAGGCAGTGGTCATGGCTTCATCCTCTGCCTTTGTGTTAGCTCCCAGCAGCTCGTCACTGGTAGCTTCGACAACCTCAAGCTAGTCATCATTCGGCTCATCAAACTGATTTTTGTAGCAATAGGTGTATCTCAGGTAAACCAGACCACCTTCGCTAGAACCAGTAGCAGTCTCCTTCGGCATCTTCCAGTCATTAATGAGCGGCCACACCTTTTAAGCAATATGCTCCTGAACCAAATCCCTAGTACTGATGTAAGTACACAGCATGTTGAAAGCCATCAAACACGCTTGCACTTTGTTCCCACTTGCAGTCGACGACCTATTGATGCCGAAGTGTGACCATATGGGGCGCTGGATTATACCCCTCACATCTTCCCTCTTGCTCAAATCATTTTTGACATAAAACCATTGTTTAATCCAAGAGCCCGACCATTTCTTTTGGAACGTTGGCATGGGACACCTCACATCAGAGCGGTGCACAAAGTTGTAGCACCCGAAGTTGTTATGATACTGCTCCTTCCCAATTGCCTTCATCTGGTAGGATAATTCAGAATATTGTAGAATTATTTGGCATCTATCTCTAGCCCTTGGCTCCTCTGAAGCGTCCCGATCCTTTGAGACTCAAATGTGATACAATTACTAGTCCCAGGAGGCTAGTAAACACATTCCTTTCTTCAAATAGTACAGAGTTTAAATAAGAGTTATTACAATACGGGGGGTACAAGCTCGAGAGAGCCAGAAGATAAAGCGCAGTAGGAAATATACTAGCCCAAGCCACAGGCAGAACTGGGTGCAGACACAGCCCTCTCAATCAAGCATAGCAGAAAAGAAGTCTTCGGCTGCTGAAAAACATAAATAAATCTGGGTGAATACACTAGGTATTCCGCAAGCCCACCCCGCTCCCGTAAAGAGACCTATATCATACATGCTGTATTTGGTGGGGTTGAAGTCACTCTTCATTTTCTTAGAGAAAGGCAGTTGTTGTAAGGTTTTTCCCAAAGACTTAAAAGTAACAAAAATATTCAACCACCACTGAGCTTCCCGCTCCCGTGGCCTTGTTTTCTTTTTCAGTAGGCACTTACCCACACATTTCCCTGTTCACGGAGGTTATAGAAAATCTCTAATTGTCATACCACACCAGACTCGTCCATACTAGTGGACACAGACTATTTGAATAGGTTTCAACTCTGCGTAGAGGGGTACACTTTACCCACTAGCCTGATTTCTGCGATCTCACCGTCGCGAGACCTGAATGCCGGATCTCTTTCCTTCCTCGCACGTCCTAACCTTAACGGTTATCCGGAAGGAGTCAGGCCACCGCCATGTCCAAACCGGACAAAACATTCCCCCTCCTTATCCTCCCGGTGCTCCCCAGCCTTCATAACCCTGGGGTTGGACCGCATGAGTTCAGATTGAGTGACTGCCCACACAGTCTCGAGTGGTTGTACTATTAAAGAGTACAGGTAGTGAAGATAACAAACTGGTCCTTATATGAGGGGACAATCCTTCTGCTCACGCCTAAACCAGCTGAGCCAACCCCTTAGGCCCTCCCCTAAACCAGGGAGTCCCTGAGCATCCCACTCTTAAGGTGATGAGGGTGAATACCCTTCATCACACATTCTTTTTTTTAAAAGAAACCTTATTTAAAGTAACACATTGTCCTCTTTCCCACATCTCGTAGCCAAAAGACATATGTTAATGCGGGCTATCTCTTTGCTCACAATGCAAGTATCCCACCCTGAAATCCCGGCTTAGGTAGTGGTAGAAAGAATAGGTAATTTATGCATCAAGGGAAGGATGGACTTGCCTTCATCGAAGCTTTCCTGGCACAAAAGATCTACTTCCGGGAGATCGGGCTCCGGCCCTTCTTCCGGGGCTACGGGTTCCGGATCAACGGTCCCCGCTTCTTCTAGTAAAAACAGTCAATAAAACAATACATCAATAGTGGTTTACCAATTGTAGTGTGTCATTTTCTAACATTATTATTACATGTGACTTTAGGAATCATTTTGATAATTTTTGGTGCATAAAATATTGAGAAATACTAATTAAATGAGAAAAGGTTGGAAAAGGAAAAAGAGAAGGGATTCCTTCGCTGGTGGGCCGGGGGGGGAGATTTTTGGCCCAGCCAGGCGCAGCGCGCGTGCGCGCGAGGACACCGGCCCAGCTGTGGCCCAAGGCGATGTGATGGCGCGGGCGCGTGAGGAGAGGACGCCGTCACCACGGGCCCACATGCCAGCGAGAGCGGAGGGGGAAACGGCGCCACAGGTCGACGGCGCGGGCGAACCGGCCGTCCGCGGGGGAAGAAACCCGGCCGCCGGTGGGCTCGGCGGCGATTCGCCACCGGTGGCCCGGTTCTTGGACAATGGGTAGGTGCCTTAGCACGGGGAGGGGCTGGCGAACCTAGAGGTGGGCTCAATTTGGCTAGAGGGGGCCGGGAGGGGGCTGTCCGTGGGGAGGTGGCGGAGGGGGCTGTCCGTGGGGAGGTGGCTAGAGTCGCCGTCGGTGAGCTTCAGGCGAGGGACTGGGGTGGGGGAGTGGTGTTCTGAGATCATGGCGATGTGATGAAGCTGGTAGGCCAACTTAATTGCTTGCTGGACCAACAGAGAGGAAGGGAGAAGAGGGGGGGCGTCTTACCGGAGAGGAAGACGACGGCGGCGCTTCCGCGAAATTGGGCTCGGGCGGGGGAGGAGGGTGGTGGCTGAGGCCGGTGCGGGGAAGGAGGTGCCTGGGGCAACCTTTTTATAGGCGCCCGAGGGAAGGGGAGCGGCGGAGCTCGGCGGGCGCCGGTGAGGTGCACAGCGCCGGCATTAATGCCGCACAACGGCGACGACGAGACCTCACGGCGGGGGCGGTACCGGGCAAGGATGGGGTCAAGCGGCGAGGACGGGGCGGTGCCAAACTCTCCTGTGCGGCGAGGGGATGGGCGAGGGGACGGTGATGGAGGGGACGACGGTGAGTCGTACGCGAGGAGGACGACGAAGCGGCTGACCGGTGGGGCCGGTCGGCCAGCGAGAGGGAGTGGCTGACAGGTGGGGCCGGCTCGTCAGCGAGAGAAAGGGAGGGGAGTGGGGTGGCTGCGGGCGCGGGGGAGCAGGCCGGCAATGGGCCGTAAGGGGGGAGTGCGGGCGCGAGGGGGGGGGGGGGGAAGGTGGCCGCGGCATGGGCTGAATCCAGCCCTGCAAGGGGGGGAGGGTTTTCTCTTTTTCTTTTTATTTTCCAAATCCTATTTCCCATTTTTGTATCTTTTTCTTTTGAACAATTTATTTAGTAGGTAATCTAGGTGCTGAAAAATAAAATCTAAGTGAGGTATTCATATTTAAACAAGGTGTATGCATATGATGGGAAAAATCTAAGGGAGTTTTGGAATAGGTAATAAGAAGGGAAGGGGTTAGATTAGTGTAAAGCCCAAAATGTGTATAAGGAAAAATAATAAAATAAATAAATACATGTGTTTTTCATGAAAGTGTTTTTTAAAATTATTTAATTTCCTTTTTGTGCATACTCACTTAAGAGAAGTAAAGTAGTCAAATAACAAATAAATAAATATAGAAAAATGCATATCATGCTGGAATTCTTGTATTGGTGCAATCGTACTCAAATTTTGAGACAAGTTAAGTTTTAAAAGTAGAGTTTGAAAATAGAAAAAGGAAAAAAAGAATATACACTATATATATATTATAAATAAATAATAGGCGTTATCTTCATATGAGGATTTTTATTGAATATTGGGAAACCTTAAGTTCAAACAGAATTTGAATTGGAGTCTTAAATTTGGAAAGGAAAATAAAATCAGAAAAAAGAGAACAAACGAAACAACCACCTGGGCCGGTTTTCCTCTGCTCGGCCCACTTACCACCCCGCCAACCCCGGTTCTGCTCCCTGGTCTGTCTATGCTCGGTGGGCCCCACTGACAGGCACTCATCCTCGCGCGCCTGTGTTTCCCTGGGATGCTGTCGCGTGTGCCGTTGTTGGCACGGATCCGCGCTCGGGGCCCAACTGCTTCATCCAGTCGTGGCCCAATATGCGAAGTGGACGCTTGAGCACCGAGCGGTGGCCCCCGCGTTGTCAGCTTCGCCTACCTCCTAACAGCCTTGCGCGCATGCCGGTGTGACCCGCCTCCGCCGATTCCGCGGGTTGCGCGCACCTCGCAATAACCTCAACGCTCCTCTGCCGTATTAAAAGCCGACCGAGCCCCCCCCACTTCATCCTCTCGGATCATTGCGCCGAGAGCCACATCGTTGCCGTGAACCGAGAAATAGAGAACATCGCCGTCGAGTATTGCAGTGGGAGCCGCTGTCAGCGTCTTTCGTGGATACCATCGTCGAGCCCTTGATGATCGCTCGTTGGGGTTCGCTGGGATCCAGGGAGGGCACTCATGAACTATCCAGTGCCGGGCGACATGGCTGGATCGACCGGTTGCTCGCCGTGGGACAAATCCCGCCGTGGTGCGTAGTCGCGATGGTCTGTGTCATAACTACAGGTAAGAAGCTACCCGATTGGTCCGCTATCGTATCTAGTTCGCGTGGGACCGATTAGTTGTGAGCTTGGAGTTCTAGCTCGACGGGAGGGCCTACGCCGGCGATGGTCCACCGGCGGATGCCTGTGCGCCGCCGCTCTGGTGACCGGGTGTAGAAGGAGCGCTCTGCGACGTTGGATCTAGATGTAGGGCCAGGATTAGATCCAGAGGAGGGTGAGCAACTGGCCGTTAGATCGGGATCGTGGGGACTAGGTCACGCGCAGACTGAAGCTAACTTGGGGGATCGTGGGCCGTCGATCTCGGATCGTGCGGCCCGGGTTGAATACCGTTTCACCTAAGACCCGATCTAATCCGTGCCCTCAGCTGTTGATCCAACGACCTAGATTGAGTGATACCCCTTCGCCCTGGCTTTCTTTCTAAAGAGCCCCTCAGTTTTGTTATAATAAACCCGCCGTCCATGCGGGTGTGGTTCTGAGTGTTGAGAACATTTGCGCAGGGGCCCCGGTACTTTACAGAATTTGATGTGCGGTCCAGAGAGACAGAAAAATCAGAAGAATAAATTTAGAAGTTGATTTTAATGTGAAAATAAATGCTAGAAACTTGTATAATTCATATTTAATTCGTTTTAGCTCCAAATTGAGTCATTCCAGTTGTAATAATTTTTTATTAACATTTTCTAACAACTAGTAACATTGTTTAGTCATGAAACTTGAATTAAAAATTTTCATTTGGATTAATCTATTCTAAGCGCTAAATAATTTTAGAAATTCATAACTTAATAGTCGTAGCTCCGAATTTAGTGGTTCTTGTTTCTACGATCTCATTAGAATGCGTAGAATATTCTTATATAGTTTGTTCTTATGTTTGGTTTGATGTAAATTTTGCCTATACCATGCTTGTTTGTATTGCTACGACTAGCGCGAGGTTACGAGTCACCTGAAGATCATCCTGGTACCTGGAGTCTCAAGTCCCAGGCAAGTTGTGCCCTTGATCACTTCTTTTTACCCAGTCATGTTCTGATTAATCATAATGATCTGCATAGGTTAATTTTGATGGGACCCAACAGGTTACCCTAGTTTGATTATCTTTATACCTTGACTCCACTAAACTTTTTGGGTAGTACCTGCTATTGCTTTTATGTGGTTTTGGGTATGAAGATTACACTATTCATGATTACACTTTTATTATCAGTTGTTATTTATTGTTCATGTTAAGATCATTATGTTAATTGGAACATGGAGAACCACCCGGGAAAACAGTGCTACCACAAGGGTTTATGGACGCCCTTGGCTGATTAACTAGGAAAGCTAGTGGATGATTACCTTACCCGAAAGGGGCAAGGGCAGTAGGGGAGTGGTCAATGTAGGGAGGTCCTTGGTTGATTTTGCTGCGATGGCGGTCAGCTGAGGGATTCCTACACTGGAGCTTCCTATAAACTGTAGCAGGTTTTCTGAAGCTAGTGGAACTTTGTAAAGGCCTCGTAGTGTTACCCTGCCTCGCCTCCTCGGTAGAGGTGTATGGGATTGGTCGTCTCTTGGTAGATGGGTAACATGACTTGTGGGTAAAGATGTGCAACCTCTGCAGAGTGTAAAGCTGGTATACTAGTCGTGCTCACGGTCATGAGCAGCTCGGACACTCACAAGATTAAATTATGGAACCTAAACTCAATTTGTCATGCATTGCATCGCAGGTGAGGTTGTTACTTTTGTTCTGCTACTTAATTGGGTTGGTATTTACTTATACTTATTAACTGCTAATAAAATTTTGACCAACTTTAAAAGCAATGCTTAGCTCTAACCATCCTCTTTGGTAAGCCTTACACTTTACGTGAGCTCCCACCTTTGGCGAGTTCATGCACATTATTCCCCACAACTTGTTGAGCGATGAACGTATGTGAGCTCACTCTTGCTGTTTCACACCCCCCACAGGTCAAGAACAGGTACCACAGGATGAGGCGCATGGAGGATGCTGTGATGAGTTCGTGGGTGGTCTAGGCCGTCGTCTCCCAGTCAACTTTGGGTTGCTGGACCGTTGTCTCCTTATAATGTAATTATTTATTTATTTTGTACAAAACTCCTATTATATAGTAGAGATGTGACATTCGATCCTGTGCCATGATTCATCATATGTGTGAGACTTGGTCCCAACACACCTGGTGATTATGTTCGCGCCCGGGTCTTGGTGCCCTGAAATCCAGGTGTGACAATTAGGGTTTCAAAACCTGGGTTAGAAATTGGGATGTTACAAACCTACCCCACTTAAAGGAATCTCGCCCTCGAGATTCAGACGGGGCTCGAGAAAAGGTAAGGGTATTCCCTCCTCAGAGAGTCCTCACTTTCCCAGGTGGCTTCCTCTTCTCCTTCTCTGCTCCACTGAACCTTACAGAGTCTCACTTCTGAGTTGCGAGTCCTTCGGACTGCTGAGTCGAGAATCTTTACTGGCTTCTCCGGGTACTGGAGATCCTTTTGAATCTAAATTGTCTCTGCCTCGATGTAGTTCTCTGGTACTTGCAGGCATTTACGGAGTTGGGACACATGAAACACATTGTGAATATCTGACATGGATTCTAGTAGCTCTAGGTGATATGCTGCGGGTCCTACTCTGCTAATGACGGGGTAGGGGACGATGAAACGCGGTGCTAGCTTTCCTTTCATTTGGAACCTTTTGACACCACGCATCGGGGAGACCTTGAGATATACAAAATCTCCTTCCTCAAATCTGAGTTCTCTCCGTCTGTTGTCTGCATAACTTTTCTATGGACTCTGAGCTTCAAGTAACCTCTTGCGGATCAGGGCAACTTTCTCTTCGGCTTATTTAACAAAGTCGGGTCCTTCTAATGTCCTTTCCCCTACATTGGACCACATTAGGGGGGTCTAGCACTTTCTTCCATACAATGCTTCGAACGACGATATTTTGATACTGGCCTGATGGCTGTTGTTGTATGAGAATTCGACGTACGGCAAACTGGACTCCCAATCCTTGTCGAACGTTAACACACAAGCTCTTAGTAAATCTTCGAGGATCTTGTTGACTCTTTCCGTTTGACCATCTGACTGGGGGTGATAAGTGGTGCTGAAATCTAACTTGGTGCCCATCGCTTGCTGAAGGCCTTCCCAAAATTTTGAGGTGAACTGCGTCCCTCTGTTTGACACTATCTTTCGCGGAATACCATGGAGCCTGACTATCTCCTTAAGATATATCCGAGCAAGGGCGGCTCCTCCAAAAGTGGTTTTTACTGGAATGAAGTGGGCCACCTTGGTGAGACGATCGATTATTACCCAGATAGAATCATTCCCTTTTTGCATTCGTGGCAGTCCGGTTACAAAATCCATGCCTATTTCCTCCCACTTCCATTCAGGCACTGGGAGGGGTTGCAGTAGGCCTGCAGGCTTTTGGTGTTCGGCCTTTGTTCGCTGGCAGGTGTCACACCGGGCCACATACTGTGCTATCTCCTTCTTCATCCCTCTCCACCAGTATCTGGCTTTGAGGTCCAGGTACATCTTGGTGGTTCCTGGGTGGATGGAGTAAGCTGAGTTGTGGGCTTCATTGAGCAGGACTTCTCGTTCCTCTCCCATTGGTACACACAGACGGTTCTTGAACCAAAGAACTCCTTGTTCATCTAACCTAAGGTCCGGAAGTTGCTCCTTGCGAGCTCTTTCTGTAAGTCTTGCGGTCTCCGCGTCCAGGCGTTGAGCCTTGCATATGAGATCTTCTAGCATTGGCTTGACTTCCAGGCTACCGTTGTCTCCCAGACATGCATTTAGCTGAGCTGATTCCTTCTTCCAATCTTCTAAAAAGTTGGTCCCCTTTATCCCGAAAGGTTTACGGCTGAGGGCGTCTGCTACCACGTTGGTCTTTCCGGGGTGGTAATGGATCTCGAGGTCATAATCCTTGATCAATTCAAGCCATCTTCTTTGATGGAGGTTGAGGTCTGGCTGAGTGAAGATGTACCTCAGACTCTTGTGATCGGTGAAGATGTGGCATTTGTTCCCAATCAGATAGTGCCTCCATATTTTCAGGGCGTGCACTATAGCTGCCAACTCCAAGTCGTGGGTGGGGTAGTTCTGCTCGTGTGGCTTGAGTAAGCGGGATGCATAGTCAATAACTTTCTCATTTTGCATTAGGACACACCCTAAGCCTTGCCTTGAAGCATCACAGAAGATGACGAAATCCTGGTGTATATCTGGTAGTGTCAAAACGGGCGCGGTCGTAAGCTTCTCCTTGATGATCTAGAAACTTCCCTCACATTTTGGAGTCCACACAAACTTATTGTCCTTTTTGAGAAGTTTGGTCATAGGTTTTGCTATGCTGGAGAATCCCTTGATAAAGCGGCGGTAATACCCTGCCATTCCCAGAAAGCTTCGTACTTCGCTGACGTTGGATGGCTGTTTCCATTTTGAAACGGCTTCTACCTTGGATGGGTCTACTTCTATTCCTTCTGCGGTCAAGATATGCCCAAGGAAAGCTATCTTTTCTAACCAGAATTCACACTTGCTGAGCTTAGCATAAAGTTGATGTGCCCTGAGTCTTCCGAGGATGATTCGAAGGTGACGCTCATGGTCCTTGCGATTCTTGGAATAGATAAGGATGTCGTCGATGAAGACTACGACAAATTTATCTAATTCTTCCATAAATACCTTATTCATGAGATTCATGAAAAAGGCAGGTGCGTTTGTTAACCCAAACGGCATCACTGTGAATTCATATTGTCCGTATCTGGTGACGAATGCAGTCTTCTGAATATCTGCTTCCTTGATCCTCAGTTGGTGATATCCTGACCTGAGGTCTATCTTGGAGAAATATTTGGCTCCCTGCAGCTGGTCGAAGAGGTCGTCGATCCGAGGGAGTGGGTACTTATTCTTGATTGTAACTTCATTCAAGGACCGGTAATCAATACACATTCTCATACTTCCATCCTTTTTGGTAACGAAAAGGATGGGTGCTCCCTAGGGAGACGAACTGGGACTGATGTACCCTTTGTGTTGCAGCTCTGCAATCTGGAGTTTCAATTCTGCTAACTCTGTGGGGGCCATGCGGTATGGTCTCTTTGCGATGGGCGCAGTGCCAGGAATGAGATCTATATAGAACTCCACTCCTCTTTCTGGTGGCATTCCAGGCAACTCTTCCGGAAATACATCCACGAACTCTTCTATTACGGATATGTTTTCTGCTGCCAGACTAAACATCATTGGATCATTGGCGGGTGGTTGGGCCTGACAGGAAACTGCTTTTCCTTGGCGGTCGGTGAGAAGGACGGTTTTACTTGCGCAACTTATGATACCCTTGTGCTTAGTTAGCCAATCCATTCCTAGGATCACATCAATCCCTTGGGATGGCAAGACGGTTAAGTCTGCCAGGAACACTACCCCACTTAAAAGAATTCTGACTTGGGAGCACCTGAGCTGGCATAAAAGGTCTGACCCCGGGGTTCGGGTGACCAAAGGGATTTCTAGGGGTGTAGAGGGGATGCCATGCTTTTCCACAAACTTAGTGGCTATAAATGAATGGGATGCTCCTGAATCAAAAAGCACAGTAGTGGGAGTAAATTCAACAAGGAACTCACCGAGCACTACGCCCGGAGCTTGCAGGGGCTCTTTGAAAGGTGAATGTGCCTTTGGGCCATTTCTAAGTATTTTGGTGTTTGAGTGCCAACACAAGTGCTTCTATGTTAAACTATGAAAAAGGGTGGACAAAGTGCAAATCATGTCAAAAGGTATGTTTCTAGACTTAGTACATTATTTTATGGACTAATGTATTGTGTCTAAGTGCTGGAAACAGGAAAAATCGAATTGGAAATGAGATGGCTTTGTTCAGCCAAAGTCTGCTCAGTCTGGGAGCACCGGACTGTCCGGTGGTGCAACGGACAGTGTCCGGTGCGCCAGGCTGGCTCGAGCGAACTGGCCGCTCTCGGGAATTTACCGGCGACGTACGGCTATAATTCACCGGACTGTCCGGTGTGCACCGGACTGTCCGATGAGCCAACGGTCGGCCGGGCCAACGGTCGGCCGCGCGATCTGCGCGGGACACGTGGCTGAGCCAACGGCTAGATGGGGGCACCGGACTGTCCGGTGTGCACCGAACATGTCCAGTGTGCCAATGGCTCTCTGGCTGCCAACGGTCGACTTCGCCGTAGAAGGAAAGAAATCGGGCACCGAACACTGTCTGGTGTGCACCGGACTGTCCGGTGCGCCAGACGATAGAAGGCAAGAATTGCCTTCCCAGATTGCTCTCAGCGGCTCCTAGCTGCCTTGGGGCTATAAAAGGGACCCCTAGGCGCATGAAGGAGAACACCAAGCATTCCTTGAGCCCTCTTGATTACTCACACTCCATTCCTGCGCACTTGTTCGACATTCTAGTGATTTGAGCTCCGTTCTAGTGTGCTAGTCTCTTGAGCTCAAGTCTGGGTCTTGTGTGTGCGTATTTGCTGTGATCTTTGTGTCTTGTGTGAGTTGCTAATCCCTCCCTTGCTCCGTGCTTCTTTGTGAACTTCAAGTGTAAGGGCGAGAGGCTCCAAGTTGTGGAGATTCCTCACAAACGGGATTAAGAAAAGCAAAGCAAAACACCATGGTATTCAAGTGGGTCTTTGGACCGCTTGAGAGGGGTTGATTGCAATCCTAGTCCGTTGGGACGCCACAACGTGGAGTAGGCAAGCGTTGGTCTTGGCCGAACCACGGGATAATCACCGTGCCATCTCTGTGATTGATATCTTTGTGGTTATTGTGTTTTGTTGAGGCTCCTCTCTAGCCACTTGGTGATTATTGTGCTAACACTTAACCAAGTTTTGTGGCTTAAGTTTTAAGTTTTACAGGATCACCTATTCACCCCCCTCTAGGTGCTCTCAATTGGCATCGGAGCCGTTCTCTTCAAGAAGGGACTAATCGCCCGAAGAGATGGATCCTAAGGGAAAGGGGATGGTGGTCAACAACAACGAGAAGGAGTCTATCTTCAACAAGCCGAAGGATGACAAGCCTACCGACTCGGGCTCGAGCCACAAGCGCAAAGACGGGAAGAAGAAGAAGACAAGGCGCATCAAGGAGATCGTCTACTACGACAGCGACGAATCTTCCTCTTCCCAAAAGGACGACGACGACTACGAGAAAAAGAAAATGGTCAATTCGAACTTTTCTTTTGATTACTCTCATATTCCTCAAAGTACAAATGCTCATTTATTATCTATTCCACTTGGTAAACCTCCTCATTTTGATGGAGAGGACTACGGATTTTGGAGTCACAAAATGCGTAGTCACTTGTTCTCTCTCCATCCTAGTATATGGGAGATTGTAGAGAGTGGAATGCACTTTGATAGTACGGATAGTCCCATGTTCATTAATGAGCAAATTCATAAAAATGCACAAGCTACTACTGTTCTTCTAGCTTCATTGTGCAGGGATGAATACCACAAAGTGAGCGGCTTGGATAACACCAAGCAAATTTGGGACACCCTCAAGATCTCTCATGAGGGGAATGACGTCACAATGCTCACCAAGATGGAGTTGGTGGAGGGCGAACTCGGGAGATTCGCTATGATAAGGGGAGAAGAGCCAACCCAAACGTACAACCGGCTCAAGACCCTTGTCAACAAGATAAGAAGCTATGGAAGCACGCGATGGACGGACCACGACGTCGTCCGCCTAATGCTAAGGTCTTTTACTGTCCTTGATCCTCATCTTGTAAACAATATTCGTGAGAATCCTAGGTACACCAAGATGACGCCCGAGGAGATACTTGGAAAGTTCGTGAGCGGGCGAATGATGATCAAGGAAGCAAGATACGTGGACGACGCATTGAATGGTCCAATCAATGAGCCTCAACCTCTTGCTCTCAAGGCAACAAGAAGCAAGGAGACGCTACCTAGCAAGGTAGCACAAATTGAGGCGGCCGGACTTAATGATGAAGAGATGGCTCTCATCATCAAGAGATTCAAGACGGCGCTAAAAGGTCGCAAGGGGCAGCCAAGCAAGACCAAGACAAAGGGGAAGCACTCATTCTTCAAATGTGGTAAGCTTGGTCATTTTATTGCTAACTGTCCCGACAATGATAGTGATCAGGATCAAGGGAACAAGAGGGAAAAGAAGAAGAACTATAAGAAGGCAAAGGGCGAGGCGCATCTAGGCAAGGAGTGGGATTCGGATTGCTCCTCTTCCGACTCCGACAATGAAGGACTCGCCGCCACCGCCTTCAACAAGTCATCCCTCTTCCCCAACGAGCGTCATACATGCCTTATGGCAAGGGAGAAGAAGGTATGTACTCGAAACTCTACTTATGCTTCTTCAAGTGAGGACGAATCTAGTGATGAGGATGAAATAGATTATTCATGTTTATTTAAGGGCCTAGATAGAACCAAGGTAGATAAAATTAATGAATTGATTGATGCCTTAATTGATAAGAATAGGCTTTTAGAAAAGCAAGAGGATTTGTTGTATGAAGAACATGACAAATTTGTAGAAGCACAAAAATCTCATGCTCTAGAAGTTAAAAGAAATGAAATGCTTTCTTGTGAATTATCTTCTTGCCATGAGACAATTTCTAACTTAAGGAGCATTAATGATGATTTGAATGCTAAGTTAGAAATAGCTAGTAAATCAACATCTTGTGTAGAAATTGTTGCAACTTGTAATAGGTGTAAAGATTTTGACATTGATGCTTGTAGTGAACACCTAGTTTCAATTTCCAAGCTTAATGATGAATTGGCTAGTCTTAATGCTCAACTTAAGACTAGCAAGAGCGAATTTGATAAGCTAAAATTTGCGAGGGATGCCTACACGATTGGTAGACACCCATCAATTAAGGATGGACTTGGCTTCAAGAGGGAAGCCAAGAACTTAACAAGCCATAAGGTTCCCATCCCCGCCAAGGAGAAAGGGAAGGCTCCTATGGCAAGTAGTACTAAAAAGAACCATGCTTTTATTTATCATAATAGGAGACATGCTAGAAATGACTATAGAAGTTATGATTCACATGCTATGTTTGCTTCTAGTTCTTCTTATATGCATGATAGAGATATGTCTAGGAGATATGTTCATCATGTGCCTAGAAAGAATATTGTTCATGTTTCTAGGAAAGTTATGGATGGTCCTTCTAAAATATATCATGCTTTAAATGCTTCCTTTGCTATTTGTAGAAAGGATAGGAAGATAGTTGCTAGGAAATTAGGGGCAAAATGCAAGGGTGATAAAACTTGCATTTGGGTCCCTAAGACAATTGTGACTAACCTTGTAGGACCTAACAAGAGTTGGGTACCTAAGTCCCAAGACTAAATTTGCCTTGCAGGTTTATGCATCCGGGGGTTCAAGCTGAATTATCGATAGCGGATGCACAAACCATATGACGGGGGAGAAGAAGATGTTCACCTCCTACGTCAAAAACAAGGATTCCCAAGATTCAATCATATTTGGTGATGGGAACCAAGGCAAGGTGAAAGGCTTAGGCAAGATTGCAATTTCAAATGAGCACTCTATCTCTAATGTGTTTTTAGTTGAGTCCCTTGGATATAATTTGCTATCTGTTAGTCAATTATGTAATATGGGATATAATTGTCTATTTACAAATATAGATGTGTCTGTCTTTAGAAGAAGTGATGGTTCATTAGCTTTTAAGGGTGTATTAGACGGCAAACTTTATTTAGTTGATTTTGCAAAAGAGGAGGCTGGTCTAGATGCATGCTTAATAGCTAAGACTAGCATGGGCTGGTTGTGGCATCGCCGCTTAGCACATGTAGGGATGAAGAACCTTCACAAGCTTCTAAAGGGAGAACACGTGATAGGTTTGACTAACGTGCAATTCGAAAAAGATAGACCTTGTGCAGCTTGTCAAGCAGGTAAACAAGTGGGAGGAGCGCATCACAGCAAGAATGTGATGACCACATCAAGACCCCTGGAGCTGCTACATATGGACCTCTTCGGACCTGTCGCCTATCTAAGCATAGGAGGAAGTAAGTATGGTCTAGTTATTGTTGATGACTTTTCCCGCTTCACTTGGGTATTCTTTTTGCAAGATAAGTCTGAAACCCAAGGGACCCTCAAGCGCTTCCTAAGGAGAGCTCAAAATGAGTTTGAGCTCAAAGTGAAGAAGATAAGAAGCGACAACGGGTCCGAATTCAAGAACCTTCAAGTGGAGGAGTTTCTTGAAGAGGAAGGGATCAAGCACGAGTTCTCCGCTCCCTACACACCACAACAAAATGGTGTGGTAGAAAGGAAGAACAGGACGCTCATCGATATGGCGAGGACGATGCTTGGAGAGTTCAAGACCCCCGAGTGCTTTTGGTCGGAAGCCTTGAACACGGCTTGCCATGCCATCAACAGGGTATACCTTCATCGTCTCCTCAAGAAGACGTCATATGAGCTTCTAACCGGTAACAAACCCAATGTATCTTACTTTCGTGTATTTGGAAGCAAATGCTACATTCTAGTAAAGAAGGGTAGAAATTCTAAGTTTGCTCCCAAAGCTGTAGAAGGGTTTTTGTTAGGTTATGACTCAAATACAAAGGCGTATAGAGTCTTCAACAAATCATCGGGTTTGGTTGAAGTCTCTAGCGTTGTTGTATTTGATGAAACTAATGGCTCTCCAATAGAGCAAGTTGTCGATCTTGATGATGTAGATGAAGAAGACGTTCCAACGGCCGCAATACGCACCATGGCGATTCGAGATGTGCGGCCACAGGAACAACATGAGCAAGATCAACCTTCCTCCTCAACTATGGTGCATCCCCCAACTCAAGACGATGAACAGGTTCATCAAAAGGAGGCGTGTGATCAAGGGAGAGCACAAGATGATCATGTGATGGAGGAGGAAGTGCAACCGGCACCTCCAACCCAAGTTCGAGCGATGATTCAAAGGGATCATCCCGTCGACCAAATTCTGGGTGACATAAGCAAAGGAGTAACTACTCGGTCTCGATTAGTTAATTTTTGTGAGCATTACTCCTTTGTCTCTTCTATTGAGCCTTTCAAGGTAGAGGAGGCCTTGCTAGATCCGGACTGGGTGTTGGCCATGCAAGAGGAGCTCAACAACTTCAAGAGGAATGAAGTTTGGACACTGGTCCCTCGTCCTAAGCAAAATGTTGTGGGAACCAAGTGGGTGTTTCGCAACAAACAAGACGAGCACAGAGTAGTGACGAGGAACAAGGCTCGACTTGTGGCAAAAGGTTATGCCCAAGTCGCAGGTTTGGACTTTGAGGAGACTTTTGCTCCTGTGGCTAGGCTAGAGTCCATTCGCATTTTGCTAGCATATGCCGCTCACCACTCTTTCAGGTTGTTCCAAATGGATGTGAAGAGCGCTTTCCTCAACGGGCCAATCAAGGAGGAGGTGTACGTGGAGCAACCCCCTGGCTTCGAGGATGAACGGTACCCCGACCACGTGTGTAAGCTCTCTAAGGCGCTCTATGGACTTAAGCAAGCCCCAAGAGCATGGTATGAATGCCTTAGAGACTTTTAAATTGCTAATGCTTTTAAGGTTGGGAAAGCCGATCCAACTCTTTTTACCAAGACATGTGATGGTGATTTGTTTGTGTGCCAAATTTATGTCGATGACATAATATTTGGTTCTACTAACCAAAAGTCTTGTGAAGAGTTTAGCAGGGTGATGACGCAGAAATTCGAGATGTCGATGATGGGCGAGTTGAAATACTTCCTTGGGTTCCAAGTGAAGCAACTCAAGGACGGCACCTTCATCTCCCAAACGAAGTACACGCAAGACTTGCTAAAGCGGTTTGGGATGAAGGACGCCAAGCCCGCAAAGACTCCGATGGGAACCGACGGACACACCGACCTCAACAAAGGAGGTAAGTCCGTTGATCAAAAAGCATACCGGTCAATGATAGGGTCTTTACTTTATTTATGTGCTAGTAGACCGGATATTATGCTTAGCGTATGCATGTGTGCTAGATTTCAATCTGATCCTAAGGAGTGTCACTTAGTGGCAGTGAAGCGAATACTTAGATATTTAGTCGCTACACCTTGCTTCGGGATCTGGTATCCTAAGGGGTCTAACTTTGACTTAATTGGATACTCAGATTCCGACTATGCTGGATGTAAGGTAGATAGGAAGAGTACATCGGGGACGTGCCAGTTCTTAGGAAGGTCCCTGGTGTCATGGAACTCTAAGAAACAAACTTCCGTTGCCCTATCCACCGCTGAGGCCGAGTATGTTGCCGCAGGACAGTGTTGCGCGCAACTACTTTGGATGAGGCAAACCCTCAGGAACTTTGGCTACAATCTGAGCAAAGTCCCACTCCTATGTGATAATGAGAGTGCTATCCGCATGGCGTAAAATCCTGTTGAACACAGCCGCACAAAGCACATAGACATCCGGCATCACTTTCTGAGAGACCACCAGCAAAAGGGAGATATCGAAGTGTTTCATGTTAGCTCCGAGAACCAGCTAGCCGATATCTTTACCAAGCCTCTAGATGAGCAGACCTTTTGCAGGTTGCGTAGTGAGCTAAATGTCTTAGATTCACGGAACCTGGATTGATTTATAGCATACATGTGTTTATGCCCTTGATCATGTTCTTTCTGCATTTTGTTGCTTATTGTGGTGCTCAAGTTGTACAAGCACTCCCCGGACCTCACAAGTCCTTATGCATGTGATGCACATATTTAGGGGGAGGTGTGTTGCAACTTGACCCTTTGAGACTAACCATGTGCGTGAGTTTGCTTGATTTAGTCTCGAAGGTGAATTGAAAGGGAAAAGGTGGACTTGGACCATGCAAAGACTTCCACTGCACTCCGATGAAAAGAGTAACTTTTCCAAGTTCATCTTTACACTCTTATTGCCTAATTGCTCTTCGTTGAAGATTTTGGTGAGGCAATGGGGTTAAAGGGCCAAGATTGATCCCGTTTTGGTGCTTGATGCCAAAGGGGGAGAAAATAAAGGCCAAAGCAATAAATGGATCAGCTACCACTTGAGAATTTTTGAAAATAATAGAATAGAGCTTTTGTTTTGTCAAAATACTCTTATTGGCTCCTCTTGTCAATAGTTGGTTTCTTGTGGGGAGAATGTTTGATTATGGGAAAAAGGGGGAGTTTTTGTTACTGTGATCAATTTCTATTGGAACAACTCTCTTTATGTATCTACAAGTGTGTTTGACTTAGAGTTAGGAAATTGAGGTTGATTTGCAAAAACAAACCAAGTGGTGGCAAAGGATGATCCATATATGCCAAATCTGATTCAAAACAAATTTGAGTTTTATTTAAAGTGATTTTGCACTTGTTCTAGTTGCTTTATGTTGTGTTGGCATAAATCACCAAAAAGGGGGAGATTGAAAGGGGAATGTGCCTTTGGGCCATTTCTAAGTATTTTGGTGTTTGAGTGCCAACACAAGTGCTTCTATGTTAAACTATGAAAAAGGGTGGACAAAGTGCAAATCATGTCAAAAGGTATGTTTCTAGACTTAGTACATTATTTTATGGACTAATGTATTGTGTCTAAGTGCTGGAAACAGGAAAAATCGAATTGGAAATGAGATGGCTTTGTTCAGCCAAAGTCTGCTCAGTCTGGGAGCACCGGACTGTCCGGTGGTGCAACGGACAGTGTCCGGTGCGCCAGGCTGGCTCGAGCGAACTCGCCGCTCTCGGGAATTTACCGGCGACGTACGGCTATAATTCACCGGATTGTCCGGTGAGCCAACGGTCGGCCGGGCCAACGGTCGGCCGCGCGATCTACGCGGGACACGTGGCTGAGCCAACGGCTAGAAGGGGGCACCGGACTGTCCGGTGTGCACCGGACATGTCCGGTGCGCCAATGGCTCTCTGGCTGCCAACGGTCGACTTCGCCGTAGAAGGAAAGAAATCGGGCACCGGACTGTCCGGTGCGCCAGACGACAGAAGACAAGAATTGCCTTCCCAGATTGCTCTCAACGGCTCCTAGCTGCCTTGGGGCTATAAAAGGGACCCCTAGGCGCATGAAGGAGAACACCAAGCATTCCTTGAGCCCTCTTGATCACTCACACTCCATTCCTGCGCACTTGTTCGACATTCTAGTGATTTGAGCTCCGTTCTTGTGTGCTAGTCTCTTGAGCTCAAGTCTGGGTCTTGTGTGTGCGTATTTGCTGTGATCTTTGTGTCTTGTGTGAGTTGCTAATCCCTCCCTTGCTCCGTGCTTCTTTGTGAACTTCAAGTGTAAGGGCGAGAGGCTCCAAGTTGTGGAGATTCCTCGCAAACGGGATTAAGAAAAGCAAAGCAAAACACCGTGGTATTCAAGTGGGTATTTGGACCGCTTGAGAGGGGTTGATTGCAATCCTCGTCCGTTGGGACGCCACAACGTGGAGTAGGCAAGCGTTGGTCTTGGCCGAACCACGGGATAATCACCGTGCCATCTCTGTGATTGATATCTTTGTGGTTATTGTGTTTTGTTGAGGCTCCTCTCTAGCCACTTGGTGATTATTGTGCTAACACTTAACCAAGTTTTGTGGCTTAAGTTTTAAGTTTTACAGGATCACCTATTCACCCCCCCTCTAGGTGCTCTCACTCTTGAGCGTCGACGTGGTTGACTCGTGCTCTGCCTTGGTACTGGGTCCTACTCTGCTGACTGTTGGAGGGAGGTGCCTTGAAGGTAGGTGCCGAGGGAATCTTGGGGCCATTCACCGAGTTGGAGTAGGTGGGTCCGGGTGCCTTCAACTGGGGGCAGTTATTCTTGAAGTGACCGGGGTCTCCGCAGTGCCAACAGGCATTTGCTGGCGGTTGGTTGCTTGCAACAGAGGGGGCCTGAAGGGAGCTCTGACTCTGCTGACTGTAGCGCGACGGAGTGGGTCCAGCTGGTCTATTGAAGCTTGGTCCCCTGGGTGGAAGCCCAGAGGGTCGAGCTCTCTGGTGACGATCTTGCTGCTGAGCTCGGAGAACCTGGAATTTCCTCTTAAGGTGCCCTTTTTCTTCCTCTTTTGCCCTTTCCACTTGGATGGCTTTGTTGGAGAGGTGAGAGAAGTTGAGGAAGTCTTGGCTGGCGAGGATGGTATTAAGCTCGGGTCTTAGCCCTTTCAGAAAACGGGCCATCTTCCTGGACTCGGTGCTGACATCGTCAGGCGCGTAACGGGCCAACTCTGTGAACTTGTGCACATACTCACTAACAGTTCTGCCACCTTGAGTTAGCTCCCGGAACTCATCTTCCTTGAGTTGAACTATCCCTTGGGGTACATGGTGCTCACAGAAGGCTGTTTCGAATTCTACCCAGGTAGCATCTCTGAAGGCCTCGCTGAAGGTATCCCACCATGCTAGGGCCATTCCCGAAAGTTGATGAGCAGCCAGTTGAACACGCTGATTTTCGGGGCATCCGATGGCTTCCAGTTTCCTCTTGATCGTGCGCAGCAAGTCATCTGCATCGAGGGGATTGCTGGACCCCACGAACGTGGGAGGCTTGAGTCTCAGAAATTCTCCCATCCTGTCCTGTGGTCTTCCACCACCTGGGCGCTGGTTTTCCAGACTTCTAGTGAGGACTTCAATGAGTCGGGTCTGATTGGCTAGAACTTGGGCCAAGTCTAGTGGTAGTTCCGGAGGTGCGGGGAGGTGGGTCTCACCCCCTTCTCCGCCAGCTTCTCCTTCAGCTCTTAGGGGAAAACCTGCTCCAATCCCGGAGGCGGTAGGCGTGGTTTTATCCGAAGCCATCTGCCAGGGAAAAGAGTTACTACCATGCACATGCCATTTTTTTTCAACCAGTTACTTTATTCATTACACCGGTTCATTACACATTACAGCACACAACTACCATAAGTTCATTACACGCGAGTGCTATCGAGGGTACTCCCGAACTCCTTCTCTAAAGTGTCCCCAAATTCCTTGAGAAGGTCATCAAGGCTGGCTAGGGACATTTCCTCGGTGTTGGATGAGTTTCTTATCCTGGTAGGGGGTAGGGCTGGAGGGGCTTCTTCCTTCTGCTCAGTCTGACATCCTTGACTTTTGGTCTTCTTGCGGATTTTTCTTGCCGGGGCGAGCTTCTTCAGTTTCTTGTCGTAATCCATTTTCAGTGTGTGGTAGGCTTCACGGGTGTTGGTTTCCTCGCCTTCTGCTATCTCGAGGCTCTCTTGAAGGGATGCTTTTTCCTTTGTAAGTTCCCTGACTTTTTGCTCCAGGCTTTCTACCCGGGAGTTTAGGTGAGTGCAGTGGGAGGCAAGGTCATCATATTGGTTATCGAGGGTGTGAAGGTATCCAGCCATGTAGACGATGGTGGGGTCATCCTCAATAGGGTCTCCTCCTGACAGGGCCTGAAGTCTTTTCCTCCAGGTAGGTGTATTTTTGTTGCTGGGTGGGAAGTAACGAAGGGGGGTTTCAAAGATCACCTTGTTGTAGCTCTGGCATAGTTGTCGGAGGGCTTTCTGGGCAACATTTTGGCAAGTATCTGGGAAGCGGTATCTGGTGAAAGTGACTTGGAAAGAAGGATGGTTCAGATAGTTTCGGCTTTCTCCCAGGTAGACTGCCATAGAGCACTTTTCCATACCGTTCTCGAGATACTCCTTCCAGACATATTCTGGCTTTTTGCGGATTCCCATGCGAAGCGCACAACTTCGCAACAGATGTGGGAACCCTTCCACCTCTGAGCAGTAGGATGTCCTAATGACCAGAGAGTCTTCCATCTGGAATAGGAAAAGAAGGGTCTGTTAATATCGGGGAAGAGGAGAGAAGACTTTTTCTTGGGGTAAGAGGTATTTTCTTTTAAGGCAAGTTTTAAGGTCAGGGCTGCGACCTACGGCCAGTCCTATGGCTCTGATACCACCTGAAGCGTGTCGATCCTTTGGGACTCAAATGTGATACAATTACTAGTCCCAGGAGGCTAGTAAACACATTCCTTTCTTCAAATAGTACAGAGTTTAAATAAGAGTTATTACAATACGGGGGGTACAAGCTCGAGAGAGCCAGAAGATAAAGCGCAGTAGGAAATATACTAGCCCAAGCCACAGGCAGAACTGGGTGCAGACACAGCCCTCTCAATCAAGCATAGCAGAAAAGAAGTCTTCGGCTGCTGAAAAACATAAATAAATCTGGGTGAATACACTAGGTATTCCGCAAGCCCACCCCGTTCCCGCAAAGAGAAAGATACCTATATCATACATGTTGTATTTGGTGGGGTTGAAGTCACTCTTCATTTTCTTAGAGAAAGGCAGTTGCTGTAAGGTTTTTCCCAAAGACTTAAAAGTAACAAAAATATTCAACCACCACTGAGCTTCCCGCTCCCGTGGCCTTGTTTTCTTTTTCAGTAGGCACTTACCCACACATTTCCCTATTCACGGAGGTTATAGAAAATCTCTAATTGTCATACCACACCAGACTCGTCCATACCAGTGGACACGGACTATTCGAATAGGTTTCAACTCTGCGCAGAGGGGTACACTTTACCCACTAGCCCGGTTTCTGCGATCTCACCGTCGCGAGACCTGAATGTCAGATCTCTTTCCTTCCTCATATGTCCTAACCTTAATGGTTATCCGGAAGGAGTCAGGCCACCGCCATGTCCAAACCGGACAAAACATTCCCCCTCCTTATCCTCCTGGTGCTCCCTAGCCTTCATAACCCTGGGGTTGGACCGCACGAGTTCAGATTGAGTGACTGCCCACACAGTCTCGAGTGGTTGTACTATTAAAGAGTACAGGTAGTGAAGATGACAAACTGGTCCTTATATGAGGGGACAATCCTTCTACTCACGCCTAAACCAGCTGAGCCAACCCCTTAGGCCCTCCCCTAAACCAGGGAGTCCCTGATCATCCCACTCTTAAGGTGATGAGGGTGAATACCCTTCATCACACATTCTTTTTTTAAAAGAAACCTTATTTAAAGTAACACATTGTCCTCTTTCCCACATCTCGTATCCAAAAGACATACGTTAATGCGGGCTATCTCTTTGCTCACAATGCAAGTATCCCACCCTGAAATCCCGGCTTAGGTAGTGGTAGAAAGAATAGGTAATTTATGCATCAAGGGAAGGATGGACTTGCCTTCATCGAAGCTTTCCTGGCACAAAAGATCTACTTCCGGGAGATCGGGCTCCGACCCTTCTTCCGGGGCTACGAGTTCCGGATCAACGGTCCCCGCTTCTTCTAGTAAAAACAGTCAATAAAACAATACATCAATAGTGGTTTACCAATTGTAGTGTGTCATTTTCTAACATTATTATTACATGTGACTTTAGGAATCATTTTGATAATTTTTGGTGCATAAAATATTGAGAAATACTAATTAAATGAGAAAAGGTTGGAAAAAGGAAAAGAGAAGGGATTCCCTCGCTGGTGGGCCGGGGGGGAGATTTTTGGCCCAGCCAAGCGCAGCGCGCGCGCGAGGACGCTGGCCCAGCTGCGGCCCAAGGCGAGGTGACGGCGCGGGCGCGTGAGGAGAGGACGCCGTTACCGCGGGCCCACATGCCAGCGAGAGCGGAGGGGGAAACGGCGCCACAGGTCGACGACGCGGGCGAACCGGCCGTCCGCGGGGGAAGAAACCCCGCCGCCGGTGGCCCGGTTCTTGGACAATGGGTAGGTGCCTTAGCACGGGGAGGGGCTGGCGAACCTAGAGGTGGGCTCAATTCGGCTAGAGGGGGCCGGGAGGGGGCTGTCCGTGGGGAGGTGGCGGAGCTCCGCGGTGGGAGTCGCCGTCGGTGAGCTTCGGGCGAGGGACTGGGGTGGGGGAGTGGTGTTCTGAGCTCATGGCGATGTGATGAAGCTGGTAGGCCAACTTAATTGCTTGCTGGACCAACAGAGAGGAAGGGAGAAGAGGGGGGCGTCTTACCGGAGAGGAAGACGACGGCGGCGCTTCCGCGAAATTGGGCTCGGGCGGGGGAGGAGGGTGGTGGCTGAGGCCGGTGCGGGGAAGGAGGTGCCCGGGGCGACCTTTTTATAGGCGCCCGAGGGAAGGGGAGCGGCGGAGCTCGGCGGGCGCCGGTGAGGTGCACAGCGCCGGCATTAATGCCGCACAGCGGCAACGACGAGACCTCACGGCGGGGGCGGTACCGGGCAAGGACGGGGCCAAGCGGCGAGGACGGGGCGGTGCCAAACTCTCCTGTGCGGCGAGGGGATGGGCGAGGGGACGACGATGGAGGGGACGGCGATGGAGGGGACGACGGTGAGTCGTACGCGAGGAGGACGACAAAGTGGCTGACCGGTGGGGCCGGTCGGCCAGCGAGAGGGAGCGCGCGAGAGGGAGTGGCTGGCAGGTGGGGCCGGCTCGTCAGCGAGAGAAAGGGAGGGGAGTGGGGCGGCTATGCGTGCGCGGGAGCAGGCCAGCAATGCGCCGTAAGGGGGGAGTGCGGGCGCGAGGGGGGAAGGTGGCCGCGGCATGGGCTGAATCCAGCCCAGCAAGGGGGGAGGGTTTTCTCTTTTTCTTTTTATTTTCCAAATCCTATTTCCCATTTTTGTATCTCTTTTCTTTTGAACAATTTATTTAGTAGGTAATCTAGGTGCTGAAAAATAAAATCTAAGTGAGGTGTTCATATTTAAACAAGGCGTATGCATATGATGGGAAAAATCTAAGGGAGTTTTGGAATAGGTAATAAGAAGGGGAGGGGTTAGATTAGGGTTTCAAAACCTGGGTTAGAAATTGGGATGTTACATCCTCATAGCCCAAAAAAACTCCCACTTTAATTAAAGCTTCGGGAGTAAGCTGATGAAGGTATATCTCAAATGTGTTTAACACTTCAACCAGCATCCTGTGCAAGAGAAAACAAAGCCCAGCCTTCATAAAACACTTAAAAATCACTACTTCGTCTGCTTCAGGAAGAGGAACGATACTCTCTCCTCTAGCCCTCACAATGGATGTATCATGAAAATATTTTCCCTTCATCGTTTCAATCTATCCTTGCTTAACAGTGGATTTTCCGAAAACAACATGACTCGGCCTCCATGGTCGATCTTTGGCATCTTCGTTATCACTCTCCAAATCAAAACTATCGTTATCGCTGGAATCCCCAGATAGCCCAGCCAACATTTCATTAGTAATTTTCTCAATGTTGGTCATTTCCATAGCTTCGTAGAAACCAGGAAGTGTGGGGTCTATAGTTTTATTGCCTTCGGTCATTTCGGTGATGATCACAACAAAAGCCGAAGCTCGAAAAACAATTGCGCTCACAAAAAAAGAAAGCTAAAATGTCAATCACAGCACAAAAAACTAGATAGCACGAAAAATATTCATAGTGCAAGCCTCTGTATATACACGAAGCGCCACTGAGAGGTGGGACCCATAACACAGAGTGATTCGATGTTCTAGCGAAGGGAAGGTGTTTTTTGGACCTTCGGCCAAAGGCCTTCATTCACTTCGCAGTCTGAATTTGTTATAAAGAAACAAATTAATACCGCGAGGGGCTACTGTTGGGGGCCTTCTTCTTCTGAAGGTCCTCAAAAACACGACTAACCATTTGTTTCTAGTATATCACTAAATATTACAGGAGCTTCGTCATAAGAAAAGCTTCGTGATGAGTATCTTCTTCCCTGCTAAAGGTTCTCGAAACAGAGACATCGTATGAAAGCGATAACAACAAATACTAAATCTATAGCTGGAGAACAACAGCTTTGGCTTAAGGTGGCGACGAAGGTCAAATATGATGCCGAGCCAAAGGGAAGAAAAGACTAGTTAGTCCTTATAATTTATGTTACAATTATGAGTACGTGTTAAGGCCATAAATGTATTTTTACTCGGGCTGCATCCCGTGTCTATAAATAGGTGAACAGTATTCTCGTACTGTTCACACTGGATGGTTTTGACTTTCGCATCATCATCATCTTCGATCAAGCTGAAGGTATCAATGTAATATGAATTTTGTTAATGTTCTCATATTCATCATGAAATGATGATATGATTGAATGGGAGTCTGAATGAATGACTTGTAATTTTCTCTATGAATTCTTATTCTCACAAATGGTGACAAAGTATCCTTCATGACCTTCGTCTAAGGATCATTATGTCCGAATGAATATAATGCGTCCCAGGACGAAGGTCCTTAATCTTTAACAATTGTGTTGCCTTGTTCTTGATTCACAACATTTGAGAACAAGTGACCAACACTATCTCCATCTATTTTGTGTTCGCATTGTTATATCGCGTTTCTGCGGTTTAAGCTGAAGAAGGGAGATAAGGGTGAATATGCCCTTTGGAGCGCAGCTAGGACCAAGACCGACCGTGATTTGATTGAAGAATTTATCGCGTGCGGGGTGTGGCCACTCGCTCATGGCTGGGATCTGGTTGTAGTTAAGTTGTGCCCGATGCCCTTCTTAAATAATCGAATGTTGTCGAGCCTCGCCTTTTCCATTGAACTATGGGGACGGGTGTAACACCCTGAATTTGGGGCTATAAAATTTCTTCTCTAAATGCCTACTAAATTCAGGTGTTACCTCTTGTCTCTCTCTAGACTCTCTCTCTTTTCCTTTTGATTAGAATTAGGTTAATTAGGTGAAGGATTAATTATTTATTTTGTCAAAACTATGTGAGTCATGAATTGTTGCATCATGCTGAGCCTAAATTATTCTTTTCTTTGATGCATATGTTTAATTTTTTTGAATTTGTGTTTGAATTTGAATTGAGATCACTAGAGAAAATAAAAAAGAGAAGGCGTTAGAAATTCCACAGAAAAAGAAAAACCTAATTCAGCCCGGTCGGCCCAGCTCGGCCCAAGTCCCGCGCACGCGCCCGCCCCTCCCTGACCGGCGTACCCCGCCTATCAGCGTCGTCCCGTGCACGCTCTCTCTCTCCCTCTCGCTGCCCGGTTGGACCGACTTGTCGGTGCCAGTTTCCTCCGTGCACGCGCGCCTTCGCTCTCTGTCTCACGGGCCCCGCTCGTCAGCTCTGCTGCCCGTTCGCTCGCCCGCTCTCTCTGTTCCGTGGGCCCCGCCTGTCGGAACCGTTCCCCTCGAACCGCCCGCGCTCTCCGTTGTGGACCCGCCCACATCCGCGCATTTCCCGGCCTTGACCCCACGTGCCCCGAGCCTTTTTTAGAGCCTACACACACTCACTCGTCCTTCCCCGCTCAGTTGCGCCCTCAGCCGCGCACCCTCGCGCTCTCTCTCTCGCTCTACGCGCGCGCTCGTGAAGCTTGTCGTGGTCCACCGCCCGTTCTGTGGCAGCCGTTGAGTTTCTGCCGCGCTTGTTGCCTCGGTGAGCTTTGCCCCATCACTCGCGACCTGGGACAACCCTCGATTCGCTCCCTTCCCCTCTATTTCTCTCGGTCCACGCTCATCGGTCCTCTCTCTGCACCTCCACAGCTCCGCCGCTGTCGACCCGTGACCTCGTCGTGCCCCAGACGCCGTTCGAGAGTCCCTGAGCCTTCTCTCAAGGTAACTGATCTAACCTGCCCTTAATTTCCCCTAGTCTGCCCTTGGTTATGTGCGATTGCTCGCCGGAGTAGCCTCCGGTCCACCCGAGATTCCCCCTCTGTTGTCTGCCCGTCTCAGCCCCGTTCCTGCAATCTCGACCTCGCCATTGGGCTCGGTGAGTCCTCCCCAATCTTTCTGGCTATCTAGACCACCCCCAGCGCCCTAGAAGCCCCAGTCTACCTCATCTTCGGCAGCTGCATCGCCGCGGGTGCGAATGGGCCGCCCCTAGCCAGTCGGAGAAGGTGAAGCCCCGGTACCCCATTCTTAACTGTCCAACCTCAATCTGACGGCCCGAATGCGTGGATAACTGTTTGTGCGGTTCGCGGAACCAGAGTCGTCGATTTGCGATCCAGTGGCAAGCGCGCTCCGTGCCCTTGGCATACCGCTGACTCGTGGGCCCCGCGTGTTAGTGCCACAACCCACCCCGAGCCCACCTGTCAGGCGCCCACAGCCCACGTGCTCGCGCCCTCGCTCGTTGTTCTAATGCGGACCGTTGATTGGAGATCGGACGGCTTGCACAACCCCGTACCCCTTCGCGCGACAGGTTTGCTAAAGAAACCCTCGCTTTTGCAGGAATCAACCCATCATCCTTAGTTTCGCGTGCAGGCCCCTATTTTCTTGCAAACAAACCCCTGACCTTTTGTTTAATCACAGAGTTAGACCTAATTTAGGGTTTTAAATTCCAAAACTTGTTTATTTCATATATTTTGCATATGAACTCCAAATTGAGTGATTCAAATTGCAAAATGTTCATGATATTGTTCTCTATCTATTAAAATTATGATCATTCACTTTCTGTGCATATTAATTTTATGCCTAGACTATAGATTAGTTTAGGTAATTGTTTATTTATTAATAAGAAAAATAAAAAGGAGAACCCTAATGGTAAGTAGATGTTTAACTTTGTGAGATTAATAATATGGAAAGTATGAATCTATCCATGGTATAACTTTTGTGTCTCATTAAAATAAGTGCAATTAAATTATGTAATCTATGGAGATTGATAATACTTAGAGAATCACAAACTTCTAAGTGTGCTAGTTCACCCTAGAACCTAAGTTTACCTTTTGTGTTTATACTGTTTAGTGAAACTTGTGTTTACTTGATTGTATATGTTTGGTGTATTGTTCATTTGTCTTTATCCAAATGTATTGAATGCATGATCGCTTTGTTTAGACAACGAGCAGCCCGTGATTCCTAAGTGTGTTGCCGAAGATCTTTCTGAGCAACAACCTGGTGAAGACAAGTGTACTCCGACCTACTATGTCCTACTTATTTCATAATTCATCGCCCCGCATTACTTTATTGAAACCTAAGAATTTACTAGTATGTATTTACCTTATCCTTGTTTACCTTTTGGGTCATCATGGTTAGCTTCGTGCTATTGCTTTACCTTAATCAACGAACATGATGTGAACATATATGATATGATGATGTTATCCCGATGATGATCTTGTGATACTTTAGGGGACTCAGGCTATTTCCTGAGTACCTCTCCGTAAGGACCTGTTCATTGAGTGACCACCCGGGATAACAGTACAATCATGAGGGTGGAATGGGACGCCCTTAACTGATTAATTAGATGAACTAGAGGTGTAGTTGGCTTCATTGTAGGGCCGTCAATGGGGTCCGGGCATAGTACTTGCTCTGCCAAGGCTGGTTGCCGAGGTTCTTTCGATTTGGTTTTGTTAGTCACCCTTCCTGTGGGGAGAAATACTGTGTTTATCAAATTGGAGAAACCTAACGGGTGGTTATGACCTCTGGGGAATCTTTGTAAAGGCTACATAGTGAAACCTTACCTACTCACATTGGTAGTGTTTGAGGGTTTGATCGACCCGAGGCAAAAAGGGATCATGACTCGTGGGTAAAGTGTGCAACCTCTGCAGAGTGTTAGAAACTGGTATATCAGTCGTGCTCACAGTTAAGAGTAGCCTTGGGATCCTCTTTAATTAGAATAACTTTGGATACTTTTATGATGATGATTAATGGTGATGGTTATAACCATGGTTTCTGGTATTTCCTCTTGGAGGGAGTACTTTTGGGTAATAACTGGGTTTAATACTAAAACTTGGCTATACTATTAGTAATAAATACTTGACCAACTAAAAGCAACTGCTTAACCTTAACTCCACATACAGCTAGTCCACTTTAGCCAAACGAGACATTTGCTGAGTATGTTGATGTGTACTCACCCTTGCTTTAAAAAACACCCCCACCCCAAGTTGTCCCCACTATATTCAGTGCTCAAGAGGAGATGCAGGCAACATGGAGGACTTTGATGTGTTCCAGGACTACGACGAGTTCTAGTTATGCTAGTGGCAAACCCCCAGTCAGCTGCCTGTGAAGGCCTTATCTGTTACGTTCGCTTTTCTGCACTTTGATGATATTAATGACAATGTTATGTTAAAGACTCTGTGGATGTCTTGGACATCTTGATATTATAAAGTATTATTTCCGCTTTTTACTTTGAGCAATGTGTGATGATGTTCAATTATGTAATCGTTGTGTACGTGGGTTTCTGATCTTAGCACGTATATGGTTTGCATTCGGTTTGCCTTCAAATACCGGGTGTGACAATGGGATGCGGCCGCATTCGTTAGGGAGGTGGAAGCGAAGGCCGTGAAATATATTGGCAAGTACTCGGCGAAGACGGAGCTGACGAGAGTTGGGATATACGAGGTTTGAATGTCAGACTAAACCGTGTCTTTGAATAGAATGGCCTTCGGTATGGTCCATACCCTAAGGAGGGTTCGGTCGATGCTGGGGATGAACGAGGAAAGAAGGTGACGGTCCGGGCAGACGAAGGCTGCTCGAAAGGGAAGACTGTAATTGCGGTGACCAAAAAAGGAAAATCAGGGTGAAGGGTACGATGAAGGCATTGGGGGTTCAAGGGCCTCAGGGGGTTTTGTTGAGGAGTTGGCTAAGACATGCGCTAGGCCTAGGGAGGTCATGACTTGACCCGACCTCCGGGAATCATCTTCGCGAATGCTGAAGGTGACTGGGGGTGACTGGCATAGAAAAGACCCTATCCCTCAGGCCTCCAGCAAAGATTACTTTACGTCCCGCTTGGCACATGACTTTAAAATCTTTTCTTACAGAAGAAACATTGGTGTTGTTGTGATAGCAGTGATGGAAAAGGATCGTCAAAAGTCCTCATGGAAGAAGTGGAAGGCCTCGCCTCAGCTAGTGGATCCCCGTCACGACGCGAAGGCGCCGCGTCCCAGCGTGAAGGGGGCTACCACAGCTGCTGCCATGCCCCCTCCGGTGGTGCTTGTGGTGGCAGCCAGGAGGGTGCCATCGCCGCCGCGGGCTGACGTGGTGGCAGGGGCGAAGGAGACTGGGGAGGCCTGCCGGGACTTGTCTGTGGACGACCACCTGGTAGGAGATGTTGGCACGTTTGATGCTCAGACGGTACTTCTACCTAGCGGAGAGTGCAGTTATTGATATGTGGATATTGTATGATGGTATGTGTTCTTGTGTTAATCTGTTTCTCGGCAGCAGGGGATAGGTCTAGGCAGTTGGTGATACTTCCAGTTTAAGTTGGTTGAAGAGAGGGCTCCAGCAAAGACTGCAGTGGCGACTTCGCTAGACCCGTGGGCACACTTTTGCACTGCAACTTACGGGGGTGGAGAAGTCAACAGCGCATCTGCGACCGAGGGTGTGGTGGAAACAATCACGCGATAACTGCGCTATGTGAGTTTTTTTGACCGAAGACTTTACAATGACAAGTTGTTGTCTTCGCCGACCAAGTTGAATTGTGGGTAGTAGACTGGTGCGAAGATTGCCCGCGTACCGATAGAAGCACATAATTCCCTGAAATCTTGGTTGTCAAATTGTTTTCCAATGTCCAGTGTCAACTCGGAGGGGTCTCTGAAGCGACAGACAATGTTTTGCCAAAAGAACTTTTGTGTTGTCTTTGTTGTGATTGTTGATACGGCTCTTGCTTCAATGCACTTGTGAAATATTCTACTGCAACGAAAGCGAATTTGAGGTTGCCTTGTGCAGTGGGCAGTGGTCCGACTATGTCAAGTCCCCATCGTTGTAACGACCAGGTGTGGGTGATCAGCTTTGTGAACTGTGAAGGCACCCCCGCTCGAGGTGAGAATTTCTAGCACGTCGCATGTGCGGACTACTCGGTTTGCTGCGCACACGATGGCTGGCCAGTAGAATCCCTAGCGCATGACCTTAGCGACGAGGACTCTAGGTCCAAAGTATGAACCGCATATGCCTATTTGGACTTCTCGGAGGAGTTCGATGCCCTCGACCGCTATGATGCACTTGAGCATAGGTTGACTTATTCCCTTTTTGTATAGCTACCCATCTATCACTGCAAAGTCATGGCTTCAGTGCTTCAACCTCTTGGCCTCAGCCTGATCAGTGGGGTGATAGTGGCCTTGAAGATATATAGTTATGGGTGCACGCTAGTCTTCGGTCATTATTAGGTTTACAATTCTTTGGTCTTCGGGATGTTCTATGATTTGTAGGCCTTTAGGATTTCTTACGACTAGTATGCCGATTATGTGAAAGAACACATCTGAGGGCAGGGGGTTGCCTGTCGCTGCTGCTTTTGCTAGCATGTCGGCCTCTTCATTCTTGCTCCACTCTATATGTTGTAGTGTGAACCCTTTGAACTGCTTACCCAGGCTTCGCACAACTGATAAGTATTGCATATGGACTGGCTCTTTGGCTGAGGAATCTTTTTCAATTTGTCCGGCAACAATCTTGGAGTTGGTTTTGACTATGCATGTTGTTATCCCTAGGGCTCTGAGTTTCCGGAGTCCTAGAATGACATCCTCGTATTCTACTATGTTATTTGTGCATTTGTCTGATTCGAGCGCGAAGCTGAGACGCGCGACATATCTCTATTTGACACCTGAGGGTGATGTAATGATTGCTACAACGCCTTCCCCCACATGCACCATGCGCCATCACAGTAGATGATCCAAATTGTTTATGTGCTTTGCTAGTTTTAGACCGAGGGCCCTGTCCAGTCGACTGTGAAGTCGGCGAGGACATGGGAATTTATTGCTATTCTTGGTTTGAATGTGATGTTGTAGCTGGAAAGCTCGACTGCCCACTTTGCTATTCTGATGGATGCTTCGGGGTTTCTGAATAGGTCACCTAGACCTCGACCGGTGGTGATTCTTATTTTGTGTGCCTCAAAGTAATGTCTGAGTTTGTGCGAAGCCATGAGGACTGCATAGGCTATCTTTTCCAGTTCGGTCATGTTGCACTTGGAACTGGTGAGTACCTCGAAGACAAAGTAGACCGGGTACTATTGGGGCTTGCCATTATTGCACCTTTCTTGTACTAGAGCTACGCTGACCGCACTGGGTGATGCTGCAATGTATAGTAGGAGGGGTAATGCAACGTCTAGTCTGGTCAGAGTTACAAGCTAAGATAAGTACTACTTTAGTGATTCGAAGGCTACAGCCTGATCAGGGCCCCAGGCGAAGTCCTTGGCTCCATGCAGCGTTTTCAGGAAAGGGAGACCCTGCTCGGCGAACCACGAGATAAATCTGTTTAGCACTGCGAGTCTTCCCGTTAGTCGTTGGACATCTTGGGTTGAGTGTGGTGGAGCCATGTCCATTATGGCATGTATCTTACTTGGGTTTGCTTCTATACCTCTGTGGGACACTAGATAACCAATTATCTTGCCTTGTCATTATAGATGTCCAAACAGACCGGGCTTGCCGGGCGGCCCGAAACCCGGCACGACACATAGTGAACCGGGGCCGTGCCGGCCCGACCCGTTCTTCGGGCCGTGCCTGGGCCGAAGGCGTGGCACGACGGGCTAGGCCCGGCACGGCCCGATTTTATTTTATTTTTTCTATTTTTCATATAAATACATATATTATACTTGAATATAGAGTATAAAACACAAGAAACATGTGTTTTTGTTGGTTATGTGGGTGTAAATAAATGTTTAGTGCTAATAAATATGGTTTAAACCCTAAAAAATGCATACTTTTAGGACATTTTTATCATTTAAACGTCATATATTGTTATGGGCCCTTTAGGCCCGTCGGACCATGGGCCGGCCCGACACAATTATTAACCTAGCGGGCCGTGCTTGGGCCTCGCTTGGGGCCCGTGGGCCGGCACTGCACGGCCCACTAGCTAATCCGGGCCAGGCCGACACGGTCCTAATCCGTGTCGGGCCTAGTCGTGCTTAGGCCGGGCCGATACGACCCGCTCATTTGGACATCTATACTTGTCGTACACTGAATATGCATTTTCTTGGGGTTTAAGCAAAGTATGGCTTCACGCAGGTTGGCAAATGTTTCTGCGAGGACTGAGAGATGGTCCTCCTAATTTTTGCTTGCGACGACTATGTCATTGACGTATGTGAAAATGTTGCGACCCATCCGGTTCTCTAAAATGCTTTTGGTTAACCTTGAGAATGTGGAGCTGACATTTTCAAGCCTTCGGGCATTCGCACAAAACAATATGTGCCGAAGGGTGTTATAAAACTTGTTTTTGCCTTGTCTTCTTCCTTCATGTAAATTTGATGGTAGCCCGAGAAGCAATCAAGTAGAGACATTACTTCACATCCTGCCGCTGAGTCGACAATCTTGTCTACCCTTGGTAGGAGGAAGTTGTCCTTTGGGCAGGCTTTATTTATTGAGACTGGTAAAATCTATGCACATTCTCTATTTTCCATTTTTCTTCTGTACCATTACGACATTGGCGAGCCAAGTGGGGTAATCAATTGGCTCGATGAACATTGCCTTTGCTGCTTCAGTTTTCTCATCGAACATTTTCCTTTGCTTTTGTTTCTTGGGGCGCATGGTGGGGTTGGTGCCCAGGCTGTGCTAAATGATGGTGCGACTGACACCGACGAGGTCTAGGGCAGACCACACGAACACATCTTTATTGCGGTTCAGACAGGATAGGAGTCTTTCTTCTTTTGCCTCGATGAGGTCCTCGCTAATCAAGACCATTTGATTGGGGTGGCTATGTCTAGGGGGACTTTTTTCACCCCTTCATTGCTCTGTAGCTGGGTGTTGACCTTTTTTCTTTTATTTGGCGAAGGCTGCTAGGGTCTTCGTGGTCAGATGTGAGGCAATGCACATTGCACTGGCCGGGGATGAAGTCTCTCTCTATGTTTCTAGCGACCTGCTGGTCTCCATATATGGTGATTACACCCTGGGGGCCTAGAATCTTCATGCACATGTGTAATCTATGTATGGATGCTTCAAGTTTGTTGATGGATCCCCGCCCCATGGTGGCGTTGTATGGGTAAACCATATCGACTATGTCGTAGGTGATCTGCTCGCTTCTTGCATTTGGTGTCATGCCAAGTGATAATGGGAGTTCGATTTTGCCGAGTGGAAAGGTTCCTTTTCCTTCGAAGCCGTATAGTGGGTTGTCTGCTGGCTTAAGCAGGCTGTGACTTATCCCATTTGGTCGAAGGCATGCAAGAAAATGATATCTGCTTGGCTGCCATTATTGATAAGTACTTTGTGCAAGTCCCACCCTGCCACTCTACAATTTATCACCAGCGCGTCTGCATGGGGCACACTGCGGAGGTCAACATCTCTTGTGTCGAAGGTGAGTGGCACATGGGACCACTTCGTTTGAACGATGGTGCTAGTGAGGGCTACGTGGTTTACCCTTCGGTAGTGATCTTTCTTTTATCGTTTTGTCTCAAACTCACAGCTGGACCCTCCGGAGATCATGTGGATTACTCCTCTAAAGGGTTGATCGGCAAAGTCTTCTTGCTTTGGTAGCTATAGGGGAGGTTGTAGGGGTTGGTTTGGATGCTGTGGTGGTGGGGGTGGCAGCACTAGGATTTCTTGGTGTTGAAGGCATTGTTGATGTGGAAAAATGTTGTGGTTCTACTGCTGGGGATAATTTTTGTGTTCATTTTGAAATTGATGTTGGTTGTATTGATGGGGGTGGTAGGTGTGAGAGACGACTCTTTGGTTGTCAGCTGGCACGACCCTGGCCATTTAGTCCTTTGTTCCTTTAGTCTTTGGGCAATCCTTGGTCAGGTGTGATGAGTCTTCACCGTGGAAAAGACAATAGAACCTTCACTGCTGCTGAGGTCCATGGCCCCTGCCTCTGCCCCTGGTCGCATTGCCACCACGACCCTATTGTGGGGGTAATCTTGACGATGAGGGGGGGGGGGGGTATCTCCTGTTTGCTGCTGATTTGCTATGTTGTGTACTTGGGACTAGGCACGGTCCTGCTGGCCTAAATCTGGTTGCGAAGGCCTGATCCATGTTCTGCTGGATTGCAGAGTCTCCTTAGTTTTTCATTGAGACTCGACTTTCCTCTGATGGAGCTCCTCTGACCATGCGTACTTTTCAAATAGCTGGTACAGATCCTACAGGTTCTTTGGTGGGTCCCTTATGCAATGGCTGTATAGAACGCCTGCTTAAAGGCAACTAATTGCATAATGGATGGCTATATGGTCATCGACCGAAGGCAGCTGCCATTTCAGTAAGAGAAATTTCTTGTAATGTTCTCAAAGGGTTTCTTTCTCTTGCTACCTATAGAGAGAGAGAGAGAGCTCTGCTAGGGCATCTATCTCGAGTCTATACCATTGAAAATTCAACAATAATTTGTCGTGAAGCGTCTTCCATGAGTCAATTGACAATGGTGGCAGCCTTGAGTACCATGTGAGAGTTGGGACTTCAAGGGCTATGATGAATGACTTAGCCATGGTGGCGTCGTCCCCCCCACATGATGCGATTGCAACTTGATTGCTCATGATGTATTGAGTTGGTCTGCACTACCGTTGTACTTTGGGTAGGTGTCTGCTCTGAAATTTTGGGGCTAGGGGAGAGGCCTGGAGCTGTGGTGCAAGAGGGCTTCGTTCATCAAGGTGCTGGTGCGAGGGCTGGCATGTGGGGAAGACGTGCAGGGCCCTACATTGGTGAAGGGGGTCCTCGCCCTACATTTCAGCGACCTACTGTTCCAGTTCCCTGGCTTTCTGCACCTCATCCAAGATCATCTGCCTGACCTTGGCTTGCATGTTGATGCGCTGACATTTGGTTGTGAGTATTTCCTTTTGTTTCTCCAAGTGATTGTTTTTTATGTAGAGCGCGCGCAACTTTAGCTGGTCCTCAGCTGAGATGCCTAGGACTTCGCCATCCTTGATGATATCGTCAGCTTCCAGGGGTAAGGCCTGGTAGAGGGTTCTAGGGGAGGCCTTCAGAGCTGCACGTGCGAACGGTGCCCTAAGAGGTGGGTGGATTCTCCGTGCGAGGTCACTTGCTGTTGACTGCTCCGTCCTTGAGTGCCTCTTGTAGGACTTCGTCGACAAGGGCTGCCTTGCCTTTCTTTTCGGTGAGGGCTGCCTTTGCCGTATTGACCAGGGAGGTGGTGGCCTTCAAAGTCACTTTCTTGGGAGCCATCGCAGGATTGGTTTGTCGAAGCATGAACGGTGGGCACCAAATGTTTGAACCGACTGACATGTGGTCGAGTGTGCCCAAGCAATAGGAATTAGGAGAGCTCAGGTGCTCAACAAAACAATGGTCAGGAGTGATAGTATCTTGTTAAGTGTGTCCCGTCAATGTACAATATGTGGGTATTTATAGGTAACCAGGTGGGTAGGCATGCATTTCTAAGTATGATTATGCCCCTGGATACCTACCTCTTTCCTAGGATATTCCCCCTTGGGGGTCATTACATGTCATTACAGCGGAGTTAAGTACATACTGATTAAATACAACATTAACCCTACCCTAGGATGGGGCTTACAAATGGGCCTAAGTAGTCCATCAAGGCGTCGTGTGGGCCCATTCCACAGACCACGCGGGCAGGGAGCGACGATCTTCGCTCGGGGCGCCAGGTCTTCGAATCTTGCCAAGACTTGTACTCGAAGTCATGGTGAGCAAAGTCTTGAAGAGCCCCCACTTTGAATGATAGGTCCCTTCCCTTCCAAGCCTTCGTCAGTTCTCCGACCAAGGCTTTTCCTTTGGTAAGGGTTAAAGTACCTTTGCCTCCTATGACTAATGGAACCTGCTCAGTTTATATTTAATGCGGATCAAACGAGGGAGCGGCCTTCGCTTCAACAACTGGTTCCCTTTTAGGCCTATTCGGTTAGGCCCTCTCTGGCTAGGATCATGGTCTGATCCCCGTGGGATACCCACTCCTGGAAACAATCCTGGCCCAAAACAGAAAGGCGTTCGGTTAAGCCCCTTTTGCCCCCGTCCTAGAATGATGTTCGGTCGAGTCCATAATTTTTGCCTTGTCCTGGTCTGGAACACTGTCCGGTCTCTTAGGGGTGGAACAGCCCATGAGGCATCAGTCATAAAGAGTAGGCTACGACAACAGTGGATAGGACATGAGATTCCTCTCTCCAACGTCGATCTCCTCCAATAGTCGCCTTCTCACCTGCATTCTCATTCCTATGTGTCTCATATCGCATCCAGGGTCCAAGAACTTGTAGTCGATGGGCAGATCTAGGATCCCCATAGCCGGTAAAAGAACTTCACCTAGCGCAGTCAACGGCTACAGAGCTAGAGCCCCATCATCGACGAGTGTTGTATGAGAGAGCAGGAGCCCCATCGCTAAGTCGATGTCGTCTGCATCTCAGTGGAATCACTAGGTAGCTCGAGAGATATTCACTTGGAACTTATCTATAGTGTTTTGGATCAGGCAATTTTGCAATGAATTCCCTCCCTCTGGTGTTGTAGCCTGCAGGCATGCATGGCTCCGAAATCTGCATTCATGTTGCAGGCTGGAGCTTCCTAGCCAAAGGACAAGAAGCAAACACTTGAGCTTAGAATGCCTTCATCAATGTAAACACTTGAGGTGATATGATTTGTGTGATAAACAATTGATGCATTACCTTCCTTGGAGTATTGATTACCATCCTTAACACCTGTTTTACAAAAAATAGAAATGCTTTGCTATGCTTATAGATTAGGAACAAATATGTTTTTGATCTAGGTTCATGCTTTTATAAAAGAAAAAGGGCTTACAATGATGAGTGCATCAAAAGGCCTTGATGAATTCATCATTTAAGCATGGTACCTCCGATAGGTTCAAGTTTTGAGAAATAGTTTAAAATGAGACTAGACGTTGAGCAGGAAAGGTTGCCTTCTGTGTTGATTAAGGACCATAACGAAGGTTGGCCTGCTGATCTAGGACCTTTTAAATGGCCACATGCCTCATCATGGGTAAGCTATGCCTCGGCCGAACCAATACTAGAAAGACTTACCGCGCAATGTGAGTGGAGACATGGTGAGAGAGAGTATCATGTATCCACCAGGCAAGAGGTTGGATGGTAGGGTATTGTGCTCTCGGTTGGCATGAACCTGTTCTGGTCTTCAGAAACCTGAGGGTGGGTTGACATATGCAAGGGTTAAATGCTACATATGTCGTGTGTTGGGGACTTGTTCTCAAATGCTAAGAGTTAAGAACAAGGCAACACAGAGAATGTTAAACGTTAAAGTCCTTCGTCCTTCGAAGCATTATTTCACTTGGGATATAATGATTTTCGGACGAAGGTTATGAAGGACATACCTTCATAAACATTACATATCATAATGAAGAAGGAATTACATGGAATATAAAAGATAACATAAACAGTTATGTATTATTATCAACTCATTTCTATTTTATTGCTATGGAAAAATAGAAATGATATCGGGTTACAAATATACCTTTGACTTGAAAGAGGGTAAAAGTACAAACGTGACGCAAAAGCAAATGCCCAGCCAGCGTGAACAGTACAGGGTTACTGTTCATCTATTTATAGGCACAGGACGCAACCCATGTAAAATTACACCTGTGCCCTTTATATCTGCTAATAACTCTATAATAATTCATCGAGGTCTAAGTAGCCTTTTCATCATTAAGTCGGTTTCCCTTTCCGCTATCATGCCGAAGCTCTTCTACACACAGCTTCGGCTCCACGCCATCCTTCGTACCCCTTCTGTGCTTCTTCACATTGTGGTTTTAACTCAAGTCCGAAGATACCTGTTCACACATTGTACTCCAGAAACATTGTTAAATCATGTTTTTGAGGACCTTCGGAAGCCGAAGGCCCCCAACAGTAGCCCCTCGCAATATTAATTTGTTAGAATGATAAATTCAGATTGCGATATGGACGAAGGCCCCGAGCCGAAGGTCCAAAAAAACACCTTCCCTTTGCTAGAATAGCAACAGCCACTGACAAGCGGGACCCTTTAGTTTTCGACGTACTCGGCATATAAATAAGAGCACATCGCGGATTCATTTGACACAATCCCTTGCCATCTGCTTTTGCTTGCCCAATGTTTAGCCCTTGCGCACCAACACTTTCTTGGCTTTGAGTTTTTAAGCTTCATATTCGAGAGCAGTTTTTCAGCACCTCCGAAGATGTCTCAAGATAAAAAAGCTGTTGTTGAAGCGAAACCGAGCCTTTCTAAAGAGAAGAATCTTGGTTTTCTTGAATTAATGGCAAAGACAAATACAGAGAAGATTACCAGGGAGATTTTAGAAGGCCTGTCTGAAGATACTTGTGATAGCGACAGTTATGATGTGGAAAGTGGTGGAGAAGACTCCAAAGATCGACCCTGGCGACCAAGTCATACAGTGTTTGGAAAATCAACTATTAAACAAAGTCATCTTGATAATATGAGGGGAAGATATTCTTGGGACATGTCTATTGTAAGGGCTGATGACAGAGAGAGGACTGTGCCTACTCCCGAAGAGAATGAAGTTGTGATCTTCCGAAGCTTTTTTAAGGCTAGGCTTCGGTTTCCATTAAGCAAATTTGTGGTTGAGGTTTTAAAGATTTATCAAGTCTACCTACATCAAATTACGCCCGAAGCAATCATAAGAATGAGAATCTTTGTCTGGGCCGTGAGGAGCCAGGCCTTGGAGCCAAATGCAAAAAGCTTTTGTAATTTACATGAGCTAGTATATGAGACGAAACCCTGGGGTAAAGAGCAATATCATAACAATTTTGGCTGTTATAGCTTCGGTACCCGCTCTGGGTCAAGCTGTCCCGTGCCAACTTTTCGGAAGAGATGGCCTGGGGACTGGATGAAGGAATGGTTCTATGTGAAAAACGATTTGAAGGCACGAGAAGATATTAAAGATATCATTATGCGCCCTATCTGGCAGCGTTTCGGACTCCGAAAACCGAAGGTGGAAATGGATGAAGCAGCCGAAGAATGCCAGAGGGCCTTCGGCGTAGTCTGCTCTTTCATCGGGACAAGAGATTTAGTCCAGGAGCACATAGCTTTCAGAGTATGGCCACTTGTAGAAAAGTGGGAAATGCCAAAAGAAACTATTACCAAGCCTGACGAAGGTGGGCTGATTAGGATGAAGTTCACCTTCATATACGAGGGTAAATTTATCGAGCCAGATGATGATTGGCTGAAATGTATTGAAGCCACAAGCGATGAACTGCTTGGGCCATACTCCAAGACGGAAGATAATGCGCTATCAGCGAACTTCGGTGGTCAGAAAAAGAAGAGGCTGAACAGAGTTTTTGATGCTATTGGATTTGTCTATCCTGACTATCGTTACCCAATACGGGGTCAAAAAAGAAAAGGTACAGCTTCTGTGAAGGAAGTTGCTTCGGCCGCTCCTAGTGAGCCAACGCCGAAGAGAAAAAAGATGAAGGTTCTTACGCACCGGCCACGCTATATTGAGCCGGCCATAGTGCCCGAGTTTGTCGGCGAGGCTTCTTCGGCCACTGAAGTCAAAAAACCTATACCTGCGCCGAAAGCTGAAGAGCTGTCTGCAACACCGAAGGCTAAAAGAACTGAAGAGTCGAAAGCTGAAGGGACAAAAATATCAGAAATTTTAAGCCCTTCGGCAGAAGTTGGAGTGCCACAAGCTCAGAAGGGTCCGGCTGTGACCCCCAAAAGGAAAAGGATGGTTAATGTTTTGGATGTACTGGAGACAATAAAGTCTTCAAGCTCTACACCGAAAAAGGTTGCCGAAGTTCAAAAAGCACAAATTGAAACAACAGCCTCTGGAGGCGAAACTACAAAGCACCAGGCTGAAATCAAAACTGGACCTTCAGAGTCTGCCAAAGAAAAATCCTTGGAAACCAAAGGAGAAAGTAGAAAGGAAACTTTAAAGCAAATTCTGTCTGAAAAAACTCTTTCTTCAACTCCCGAAGCACCTTCCAAATTGCCTGATTATATTGTGCGACATGCTTCGGGCAAAATACTATCTGAAGAAGAAAAACGAGAAGCTCATCATTATGCCCAGAAATTAAAATATCCGAAAGGGGCGTTGATATTCAATGGCAGCGGAGAAGAAGACTTCTTGTATTGCCTCCCAGACAACAAGGAGATCTCTGTCTGCCGGGAGATGGCAAGAAGCATCGGATTCCCAACTCTAGAAGATGGGCTTTCAGTTTTGTCAAAAGATGAATTGGCCGACAGCTTAGCATATAACAGCTTAAAGGTGAGAAAATACACTTTTTGTGTGGTTAGAAATTCGTGTGTTTATTTCTTAATATCACATTCCTTTTGCAGGGCCTTATTCTCAGCAATGCCCTCAGAGCGCAAAAAAGTGCCGAAGATGAAGGGTGCACCATGGCTTTACACAACCTTCGTTCCGAAGTAATTGAGCTAAGGAACGAAGGTCTTAAGAAAGATAAAATATTAAATTCATTGGTGAATAAAATAAAAGAAGACGAAGCTGCTTCCAAAGCCCAAGCTGAGGCCCAGAAGCGTGAAATTGAGGACCTTCGGAAACAGCTAGCCGAAGCTAAAGAAAAATGCGCAGTTGCAGAAGCTAAACGAGAAATTAGTGAACAATGGACAAATCATTTAGAGAAAAACGTTGAAGAACTTCGTGCATCCAAGGAAAGGTGTTATGAAAAGTCTATAGAGTGTGTTAAGAAAATAAAAACTAGCTTCGCCAATGTTGGCGCACTCTCTAACGAAGACAACTTCGTAAGAGGTGATCCTGAAGGCCCAATTGATTGGATCAGCAACAAAGTTGAAGCTTTTGAGGAAGTTTTGAGTGGTCGCGGGGATATCTGCGCTTTCTCAGGTGCCCGAGGAATCGTGGCTATTTTGGAGAAATCAGGCTGCGACCATGTGAAAACTTTGGCTCAAGCCGAAGCTACTTTAAGTATTGAAGATACAAAAGACCCTTCGGCCTAAGCCAGCTTAGTGGGCGGAAAATTTTTTACTGACATCTGGGAGAATGGCGGCCGAAAGATGGCGCACGAGATAATAAAAAAGAGTGAAAAAGATTCTCATGATGCAAAAGAAGCGATGAAGGCAGCTGAAAAAACCGTGGAACTAGAAAGGAGGATAGGTATTGCTTAATAACTTCTAACTTTATGTTTTATTTTTGCGACTTCGGACTTATTTACGTTTTCTATCGCAGCTGAGCTATCTCCTTCCCCAGAGCCCTTCGAGCCAACGGCCGACCCAGAAGCAAAGAGAGAGGAAGAAATCACTAAAATGGCCGAAGCTATTTTAGTTCTCGACTGTTGAACGAAGCTGCGGAAGCAGTTTTGAAAGAAGAATAGCTGTTATTGTAAAAACATTTGTAATGTAATATTTGCTGAACAAAGTGTGTAATATTTTTTATAATTTTGAATGTAATGTATAAGTTGCTTGTAACTTAATTCTTTACGATGCATGAAACTTTACATACATACCGTTTTTGAGCCTTCGGCAAAAAAACACCTTCCCTTCTTTTCATGCTTCGTGAAGAATATCCATATTTCATAAAAACATCCAATCTTCGTAAAATCAGTAAGCAATAGATCTTTTCATTTTAGAGTTTGACGAAGGTATGCTTCTTCAATAATTATTTTGTGCCTTGGCACTGCTTCTTCGAAACAATCTCCGAAGATCAACATTGAAGCCCCTTCTTGCGTCATTGATGCAATATGATGTATGATGTTATGCTATGCAAATGATGTGATGATGTGATGTTATGCAAAATGATATTTGTGCCGAAGATCAGCGCTGACTTTTCGCTGCAAGCCTCCCTTAGGAGCTTCTTCGCCTTCTATTTCGGCGGTATCAGCGTTTATTTTTCGCTGTAAGCCTCCCTTAGGAGCTTCTTCGCCTTCTATTTCGGCGGTATCAGCGTTTATTTTTCGCTGTAAGCCTCCCTTAGGAGCTTCTTCGCCTTCTATTTCGGCGGTATCAGCGTTTATTTTTCGCGGTAAGCTCTGCATTCCCTTTGGAACGACTTTTGAGCAGAAAACTTATGCTGCGCTCCCTTAGGAACGACTTTTTGTTGCTTCGGGAAACTTATGCTGCGTTCCTGTTGGGGACTTGTTCTCAAATGCTTCGAATTAAGAACAAGGCAACACAAAAAATGTTAATTATTAAGGTCCTTCGTCCTCCATAACGATATATCCCTTCGGGATATAAAGCATCTCGGACGAAGGTTACGAAGGGCATACCTTCGTAAGCATAACAACGAAGAATGAAGCATTCACATAAATCATAGAATATGAAATAAACATTTAAATATTGTCATAGAGTTATCTCTACTTGTATTAATGAATATAAATGACTTTGAATTACAAATGTACCTTCGTTCCTGCGGAAGGCAAAAGTACAAGCGTGATGCGAAAGCAAATGACAGGTTCACGTGAACAGTACAGAGGTACTGTTCATCTATTTATAGGCACAGGTCGCAGCCTGTGACAAATTACAATTATGCCCCTTGCGAAAGTTTACAGCATTGACTCAGACCTATATGTATAAAAAGGTCATTCTATCTCTATGTCGGTTTAAAACGCCGAAGCTCCATGAAAAGGGACCTTCGGCCATCTCTTGGAGACGACTTCAGCCGAAGCTGCTTCTTCGTGTGAGACCTTCGGCGCACCGAAGCACGACCCCAACAGTAGCCCCTTTCGCGGTGCTAGATCGTTCTTCGTAACGAGCTTGACCCGTGAAAAAAAGCCTCTTCAGCTTCGGGAAGCCGAAGGTCCAAAAAACACCTTCCCTGAGCTCGTTGCGGAGAAACGATCCGACTTCCGAGCGCGTGTCGGTCCCACCTTGCAGAGTTACTGTTTGATCCTTGCGGTCCACTGCGCAGCGGGTACAAGTTACTGCGCGCCTGGTGTAACAATTCCGCCGCTTCGCCTTCTTACCTGCAGCACTATATAAACTGACAAGTAGTTGTGAAGTTACCACAGCATTCATTGCTATTTGCACTGTTTTGCTGCCGAAATTTTCCATCATAGCCGAAGCTTAAGTCCCAAAATCGAACGAAGGTGCTTCTCAACGTCCGCTTCGTCAGAAAGAAGAGCTTCGGAGAAAAGAAAAAAGTAAAAAGTTTTTGACTTCCCAAACTTAGAATCAAATGGCGAGAATACGATCTACTGCCAAAGTTGTACGTGAGGGAGACGAAGCCGAAGGTTCAGACACTGTGCCCATCTCCGAAGCAATGCAGCGTTCCGGTCTACTGACTACGGAAGAAATGCCTGCTGCTGAAGCAGGCCCAACAACTGCCGAAGGAAAAGAAAACATTGAAGGGACTGACTCCGAAGATGACTATGACCTTGCTATGCCCAGCAAGCCCAGTCACCTGGATTTTGGGAAATCAACTGTTTCAAAAGCTGACCTTTCGAAGATGGTGAAAGCAGGTTATTTCAATGAGGACCAGAAGAAGCTACTCCGCTTCGGGGAAGAAGAAACCACCCCGAAGCCAAGGAAGGATGAGATTGTTATTTTCAAGAGTTTTTTAAAAGCCGGGCTTAGATTCCCTCTCCACGGTATTGTTGCGGAGATACTAAGGAGGTTTGGTATCTATTTTCATCAATTGACTCCTAACGCCATCGTTAGGCTCAATGTTTATATCTGGGCCCTCCGAAGCCAAGCTGTGGAACCATTTGCTGACAGCTTCTGCCGAGCTCACGAATTACATTACCAAACAAAGGCCAGAAAAGATGGGCTACATGATAATTTCGGTTGCTATAATTTTGCCTACCGGAAGACAACAAAGTGTCCTGTCATCAGCTACCGAAGCAAATGGCCAGCAGGTTGGAAATCTGAGTGGTTTTATGTAAAAGTTGACGAAGACAAAGAAAAACTGGTACAAAGCCCTTTGGAGTTAATCTTCGGAGAGACAAGGCCACGATGCCACATTGGCGACCTAAAAGGTCCCACCTGGGCTGCTCTGGGTGAATTTGAAATTATCTCAGAACATATTGGCACCAGGGATCTAGTTCAAGAGTTCTTGGCATTCAGAGTTTTCCCTACTCTAAAAGAGTGGGAGATGCCGAAGCTGGAGGGAGAGAAGAAGAAGGGTGAACTCGTCCGACTTCCCTATCACTTCAAGTTTAAAAAGTACTTCAAAAAACCCTGCAAAGAGTGGTTAGAATCAATTGAGGTGATGTGCAATGAGATCCTGGGGAATTACTCCAAAAAAGAGGATCAATTAATGACAGCAGCTTTCGGTGCCCGACCGAAACGAAGACTGAACCGAGTATTTGATGCCCTGGGCTTCGAGTATTCAGACTACGAGCAGTTGAACAAGGGTGCCGAGGGCCATAAAAGAAAAAGAGTAGCCGAAACCGAAACTGTGATCAGAGATGAAGAAGGACCAGCAAAGAAAAAGAAAATTATCAAGAAAAGAACAATATCCACTCCGAAGCGTAAATCACCCGAAGAAGAGGGGTCCCCCACACCGCCTTCTACCAGCAACGTGGATGAAATTTTAAAGGTAATGACTGAACCCATGCCTACGAAGCTAAGTCCACTAGGGCTCCAACTGACGAAGCTTTTTCAAAAGGTGGACGAGCCGGATCAGACGAAGACAAGCAAACCCAAACGGCAAAGAATTATTGCGGTAACTGAAGTTATCGATAAGACGCCGCCAAGGGCGTCAATCCAAAAAACGGCAGCTGCCGAAGGTAGAGCTTCGGAAGTCGCGGCTACCGAAGCTGCCACACCCGAAGATGTAAATTTAGAAACTACTCTTGAAAATATTGACAAAATTTTGACGGAAAACATTGAAGAAGCTGCCACCGTTACTGAAGAAATCCTGGCCACAGTGCCAGGGAAAGGGAAAGAAATAGTCGAAGAAACTTCGGACGACGAAGCCTATTCTTTCCAGAATCTAATTGGGCAGAAACTGACGAAGGACGAAATAGAAGAACTCAAAGACTATGCCAAATCTTGCGGCTACAAGCCAGGAGCCCTTCTATTTGGGGGTGTAGATGATGAAAAACTAGGCTGTATTCGAGACCAGACTGGAGCTAAGGTAATCGGTACTCTATCGAAGAGTATCGGTTTTCCGAAGCTAGAGACAGACATCAGCCGCTACCGACGACAACATATCGTCGGCAGCTTGTTTTATTCTAACTTCAAGGTAAACAACCTTTTTCTCTGGTTTTTATTGCCGTTAACAATGAAAATATTACTTAACATAAGTTGTTTCTGTTCAGAGCATGCTACTGAGCAAAGCTCTGAAGATGCAACAAGACTTGGAGGACAAAAAGCACGAAGCTATAATTGAAAACTTGGAAAGCAAAATAAAAGAGCAATCTGCCATCATTGAAAAGAAAGACTTCGAGCTCCAATCGACCGAAGGCTTGCTGGCTGAAACTGAGGCTAAAATATTAGAGTTAAATTCGAAGCTTATCAATCAATCAAAACAATTTGATCAGGAGAAGCTAGAACTGAATTCGAAGCTTAAAGCCGAAGTCCAGACCAGCTCAGAATTGAAGAAAGCATTAACAAGCCTTCAAGACAAATGCTTGAACTTTGGCAATAATTGTATTGGACGATTAAAGAAGATATTTTACTCTGTTGGAGCCAGCAGTGGGAAATTTAACCCTTCGGCGGAAAATTTACCCCAGGCCTTCGATCATATTGAAGCTGAAATCGAAGAGCTTGACGAAGTTATAGCCGGGCACGGCGACTTCTGTGCCTGGGTGGCTTCTCGGGGTACGGCTGCTGCATTTCTGAAGGCCGGCTGCGAACATGGAAAAGTTGTCAACAGGCCCAACTTCACCTTATCTCCATCAATCCTGGATGATATGCCTGACCTTGCCCGAAGTATCTCCAATAGATTTATAAAAATGATATGGACAAAAGGCGGGCGGGAGAAGGCTGGAGATGAAGCACGAAGTCATCTTGAACCAGTAAGAGATAATACTTCGTACTTACCTTTTTCTTTGCACTTGATTTTTACTCACGATTCCTTGATTTATGTAGGATGACGAAGGTGAAGATGATGCCTAAGTTATGTCGCCGAAACTGTCGCCGAAGCTGAAGCTTAATGAAGATCAGTAGAAATGTACTATAGAAAAAAAACTCAGGATACTTTTGTAACAAGTTTTGTAAATACAATTGAACTGTTCTCAAGGAACTTTGTACATACCTTGTAATATATTCTTACCCTTCGATTGAGTCGCTTTGATGTGGACGAAATCAGTATTTTGAGCCGAAGGCGAAAAAACACCTTCCCTTCTTTTCGTACACAACGAAGCCTAAACGGCCGCTTCCTCTTTTTGCCAAAGCTTTTCTTCACATAGCAAAACATAAAAAACTACTTCTTCTTTCTGCCGAAGCTTTTACATAGCAAAACATAAAAGACTACTTCTTCCTTCTGCCGAAGCTTTTACATAGCAAGACATAAAAGACTACTTCTTCTTTCTGCCAAAACTTTTACATAGCAAAACATAAAAGACTACTTCTTCCTTCTGCCGAAGCTTTTACATAGCAAAACATAAAAGACTACTTCTTCCTTCTGCCGAAGCTTTTACATAGCAAGACATAAAAGACTACTTCTTCTTTCTGCCAAAACTTTTACATAGCAAAACATAAAAGACTACTTCTTCCTTCTGCCGAAGCTTTTACATAGCAAAACATAAAAGACTACTTCTTCTTTCTGCCAAAACTTTTACATAGCAAAACATAAAAGACTACTTCTTCCTTCTGCCGAAGCTTTTACATAGCAAAACATAAAAGACTGCTACTCTTATACACAACGATTCATAAAAAACCACTTCTTCGAAACCTTTCTTTTACATAACGAATCATTACAAACCATTTATCCGAAACTTTTCTCTGTGCCGAAGCAACCATTTAGGAACACAAATGCTATGAATGAATGCTTATGCATGCAAATGCCATGATGTAATGTGCAAATGAATGTCGGAAGCGTATGTCCGAAGCCACACTCATCCATCATTTTCTTAGGAGCAAACACACGTCAGCTCTGCATTCCCTTAGGAACGACTTTGGAGCATCTTTGCCTTTTACTTAGGCAGTATCAGCGTTGACTTTTCGCTGTAAGCTCTGCATCCCCCTAGGGACGTCTTTGGAGCTTCTTCGTCTTTTACTTAGACGGAATAAGCTCTGCATTCCCTTAGGAACGACTTTGGAGCTTCTTCGCCTTTTACTTTCGGCGGAATCAGCGTTGACTTTTCGCTGTGAGCTCTGCATCCCCTTAGGGACGTCTTTGGAGCTTCTTCTCTTTTTTAGTTTCGGCACTCGATGGTGCGCTCTCAGCTTTTACATTTACATTCTTTGGGGGATTTTGCTCTTATAAAACTAAAAAGGAAATTACATAAGATGGCCCCATTAAAAACCTTTCTCCCCCTTTAGAAAGGAAAAGGGTGCCATGAAAAAGAAAAGAAAAGTCAAAATTACATCGAGTTATACATAAAACCGCCGAAGCTCATCCGCATTCCAAGATCTTGGAATTTCATTGCCATCCATGTCCTTCAGTCTGTACGAACCAGGCCTTGACGAAGATGCTACTAAGAAAGGCCCTTCCCATTTCAGTTGCAATTTGCCCACTGTATCCGGATTGGCCACTCTCCGAAGCACCAAGTGTCCTGGCTCAATATTTTTTAGCCGGACCTTTCTATCTCGCCATTTAACTGTTTCAGCCTGGTACTTATTGATATTCTCCACGGCCTGAAGCCTGATCCCTTCTAAGGCATCTTTTTCCACGAGACAAGTATCTTCGGGACCTGATTCTGCCGAAGCTACCACTCTTATTGATCCAGCTTTGGCTTCTTCCGGGGTTATTGCTTCGTCACCAAATAACAACTTAAATGGGGTAAAGCCTGTAGATCTTGATGTTGTTGTGTTATGGCTCCATACCACTTTGGTAAGCTGATCTGGCCACTTTCCCCTTGGTTGATTAAAGATTAGCTTCATTATTCCTGTCATTATGATGCCGTTGGCCCTTTCAACAAGCCCATTCGACTCCGGGTGCCTGACTGACGCAAAGTGGATCTTCGTGCCAATTTGATCACAAAAATTTCTGAATTCTTCGGAGTCGAATTGTGTTCCATTATCTACAGTTATAGCCTTCGGCACTCCGAAGCGACAGACAATATTCTGCCAGAAAAATTTTTGGACAGTGGCCGAAGTTATTGTAGCTAATGGCTTCGCCTCAATCCACTTGGAAAAATATTCCACAGCAACTACAACATATTTCAGATTGCCTTGAGCCGGTGGTAATGGGCCCAGCAAATCGAGGCCCCACCTTTGCAATGGCCAGATGGGTTGTATTAGCTGTGTCAAAGACGAAGGTTGTTTTTGATCTCTTGCACATTTCTGACAACCTTCGCACTTTTGAACTAACTCAGCTGCATCCGAAGCTGCCTTCGGCCAATAAAATCCTTGACGGAACACTTTTCCAAGTAACGGCCTGGATCCGATGTGGGATCCACAAAGGCCTGCATGTATCTCCTTCATCAACTCTATACCTTCGGCTCTAGACAAGCACTTGAGCAGCGGGGCACAAACTCCATGCTTGTATAACTCCCCTTCTATAATGATATACGGGCGAGCTCTTGCCTCTATTCTTTTATTATAAGCTTCGTCATCTGATAGGAAGTTGCCCTGAAGGTAAGAAATTATTTCAGTTCTCCAATCTTCACTGTACACAGGAGAAATAGTAAGAACTGCTCTTTCAAGTAACTCTACTGAAGGTGCCTTTATTGTTTCGAAGAATACATCCGAAGGTAGCGGCAGCCCCTGTGCTGCAGACCTGGCTAACAAATCAGCATGTTCATTTTGCCCTCGAGGGATATTCTTAACAGAAAATCCTTCGAAGGAAGCTTCGATCCTTCGGACTGTGTCTAGGTATTTTTCAAGCTTCGGGTCTTTAGCCTTGCAACTTTTGTCAATATGACCCGAAACAATCTGAGAATCAGTTTTAAGGATCGCCCTCCTGATCCCCATCGCCTTTAGTTTCCGAAGACCCAGGAGCAAGGCTTCGTACTCAGCAATATTATTTGTGCAGCTGAAGTCCAGTCTTGCTGCATAGCAAGTTTTAACCTTGGACGGTGAAACCAAAACAGCAGCTGCTCCTGCTCCGAAGGTTCCCCAGGAGCCATCACAAAACACTGTCCAAGCTTCGGCATCTTTATTCGCTTCTTCGCCCTGAGCCCCTGGTGTCCAGTCGGCAATAAAATCTGCCAATGCTTGAGACTGGATCGAGGATCTGTGCACATAATCAATGTAAAATTCATTAAGCTCCGCAGCCCATTTTCCAATTCGGCCAGTAGCTTCTTTATTTCTCATGATATCTTTCAACGGCTGCGAAGAAGGAACAATAATATTATATGCCTGAAAATAATGCCGAAGCTTCCTGGATGCCATTAGAACGGCATACAACACCTTCTCCAGTTCTGTATAATTTTTCTTTGAGACACTAAGGACCTCAGATACAAAATATACTGGGACCTGCTTCTTGATTTGTCCATCAAACTTCTCCTGCACAAGTGCCGCACTTACTGCTGAGTGCGAAGCTGCCACATACAACAACAGAGGAGCCCCTGGCATTGGTGGAGTTAATGTTGTTAGATCTATCAGGTATTGCTTGAGTTCTTCGAAAGCTTTTTGTTGAGCTGGGCCCCATTGAAAGACTTCAGCTGATTTTAGCACCTCGAAGAAGGGTAGATTTCTTTCCGCTGATCTGGATATAAATCTGTTAAGAGATGCCAGTCTTCCTGTCAATCTTTGGGCCCCCTTTCTTGTGGTTGGTGGCTCCATTCGAAGTATAGCTTCGATTTTATTTGGGTTAGCTTCAATTCCCTTTGTTGAAACCAAGCATCCAAGGAACTTACCCTTCTTTACTCCGAAGACACATTTTTCTGGATTCAGCTTCAGACCAGCTTGTCTGAAACTGGCGAAGGTCTCCTGCAGATCAGCAATATGGTCTTCTTGCTTCGTGCTTTTTACAATAATGTCATCAACATAGGTCAACACATTTCTGCCTATCTGAGATTGGAGAACTTTCGCAGTCATCCTGCTGAAACTCCCTCCAGCATTCTTAAGCCCCTCAGGCATCCGAAGATAGCAATATGTACCACTTGGGGTTATGAAACTAGTCTTCGGCTCATCCTCCTTTTTCATCCAGATTTGATGATAGCCTGAGTAACAATCCAGGAGACTCATGAGTTCCGAAGAAGCTGCTGCATCAACTAAAGAGTCTATCCTTGGCAGCGGGAACTCATCCTTCGGACAAGCCTTGTTGAGATCTGTGAAATCAATACACATTCTCCACTTTCCATTGGCCTTCTTCACCATAACAGTGTTAGCTAGCCATTCTGGATACTTCACTTCTCTGATAACTCCTGCACTTAGGAGTCTTTTTACTTCGTTGCGAGCCCCTTCGGCCTTGTCATCAGACATTTTCCGAAGCCTCTGCTTGCGGGGTCTGAAGGATGGGTCAACATTGAGCGAATGTTCAATAACATCCCGATTCACTCCACAAAGATCATTGGCTGACCATGCAAAAACATCTTTATTGTTGAATAAAAACCTTATCAAGGTTTTCTCTTGATCTTCAGATAATTGCGAGCCCAATAGCACCTTCTGCTCTGCTATATCCTCACACAGCAGCATGGGCTTCGGCTGATCGGCCGAAGCTGCTTTTTCCCTCCTGAACCTGTACTGTTCACAAGCTTCAACTCCATCTATATTGTGGATTGCCTTGGAATCAGTCCAGCTTCCTTCGGCCCTTCTGGCAGCTTCCTGACTCCCATGAATAGCAATAGGCCCTTGGTCCGAAGGTATCTTCATGCAGAGATAAGCTGGGTGAAGAATTGCTTCAAAAGCATTTAGGGTACCACGACCAATGATGGCGTTGTAGGGGTATTCCATGTCAACAATATCAAACACAATTTGCTCAGTCCTTGTGTTATTAACAAATCCGAAGGTTACCGGCATGGTAATCTTCCCGAGTGCCACAATCTGCCGCCCTCCGAAGCCACAAAGAGGGTGCGTAGCATCATGAATCTTGTCTTCAGGCTCTTGCATCTGTCTGAAGGCTTTGGCAAATATAATGTCAGCTGCACTGCCTGTGTCAACTAGGACATTGTGAACCAGAAACCCTTTGATCACACAAGAAATGACCATAGCATCATTGTGAGGATAGTCCTTGAGCTGAAGATCTTCCTGAGAGAAGGTAATCGGAATGTGAGACCATTTTGACTTAATGAAGGGTCCCTGCACTCCAACATGCTGTACCCTTCTCTGAGCCTCCTTCTTCTGCTTTTTGTTAGCTGGCTCTGAGCAAGAACCGCCTGTTATCGGGAGCACCAGCTTCGAAGCCGAAGCAGCTCCAGCTTGAGTGTTGATCGAAGCCATCAGCTCAGAAAGGTGGAAGTGAGTTGACCGGAGGTGGGCGCCAATGTTGGGGACTTGTTCTCAAATGCTTCGAATTAAGAACAAGGCAACACAAAAAATGTTAATTATTAAGGTCCTTCGTCCTCCATAACGATATATCCCTTCGGGATATAAAGCATCTCGGACGAAGGTTACGAAGGGCATACCTTCGTAAGCATAACAACGAAGAATGAAGCATTCACATAAATCATAGAATATGAAATAAACATTTAAATATTGTCATAGAGTTATCTCTACTTGTATTAATGAATATAAATGACTTTGAATTACAAATGTACCTTCGTTCCTGCGGAAGGCAAAAGTACAAGCGTGATGCGAAAGCAAATGACAGGTTCACGTGAACAGTACAGAGGTACTGTTCATCTATTTATAGGCACAGGTCGCAGCCTGTGACAAATTACAATTATGCCCCTTGCGAAAGTTTACAGCATTGACTCAGACCTATATGTATAAAAAGGTCATTCTATCTCTATGTCGGTTTAAAACGCCGAAGCTCCATGAAAAGGGACCTTCGGCCATCTCTTGGAGACGACTTCAGCCGAAGCTGCTTCTTCGTGTGAGACCTTCGGCGCACCGAAGCACGACCCCAACAGTTCCTTAGAACAACTTTTTGTTATTTCAGAGATTCTCCTTGTAACCATAAGTTCTTATGCTTCGGCAACTTTTTTGAACTCCGTTATTCTGTGGAGAAGGTATATTTTTACTATGGCAAAAACGAAGCTATTACAAGAAATTGAAAACGACAAAAAACACTTAGGCTTTCAATAATTGTTCCTTATTAAAAAGAAAATGATACTGAATGCAAAAATTGTTGCTGAGGTAGGATATCTGTTAGTAGATATGCTTCGATTCTGGCACAGTACTATTGACTGTGCGAGCTTCGGACTCCTCTCTGAAGTCTCGTTGGTGGTGAGTGTGTTGACTCCCTTCTGGCTGCTGGCCTCATTGCATTGGTGGTGGAGGTGGAGGCTGTTGCCAAGATGCTTGAGGTTGGCTTGCCGAAGCAACAGAAGCTGCAGGGTGGTTACCCACATACTCTGGAATATACGGTGAGTGGTACGAAGCAGTATGCATAACTTGCTTCAGTTGGCTTTGTTGGGCTGCAGCTTCTGCTATCTCTTTCTGTTTCTAGATGGTGACATGGCACATCCTGGTAGTGTGGCCCTTGTCCTCACCACAGAATAGGCAATAAATTTTTCTGGGCTGATCCCCAAACCTTCCTTCGAAGCCCCTGGCGCCTCTGTCCCTTGGAGCTGGGGGCCGAGGATAGCTCTGTTGCTGCCCCAAAGCCTGGGAGGAATATTGCGGCCTCTGCTGCTGACTTCCCCTATTGTCATTCTGAGTGGAATGAATTGATCTGACATGCCTAGGATGGATTCTCCCTCCGAAGCCCCTGGCCATTTCAGAGAACCTGTAAGCTTCCTCCCTTCTCTGTCGAAAGTCATTGTCAGCGCGGATGTATTCATCCATCTTCTGAAGCAGTTACTCCAGGGTCTGAGGGGGCTTCCTGGCGAAGTATTGGGCTGAAGGTCCTGGCCAAAGCCCCTTAATCATGGCCGCAATGACAATTTCATTGGGCAATGTTGGCGCTTGTGCCCTCAGGCGCAAGAACCTTCGGACATACGCTTGGAGGTATTCTTCTTGATCTTGCGTGCACTGGAACAAAGCTTGAGCGGTAACTGGCTTCGTCTAAAACCCTTGAAAACTGGTGACCAGCATATCCTTTAGCTTTTGCCATGATGTGATTGTTCCTGGCCGAAGAGAGGAGTACTAGGTTTGTGCAACATTTTTTACTGCCATAACGAAAGATTTCGCCATGACCGCTGTGTTGCCGCCATAGGAAGATATTGTTGCTTCGTAACTCATCAGAAACTGCTTCGGATCTGAGTGTCCGTCATACATGGGGAGCTGGGGTGGCTTGTAAGACGGAGGCCAAGTTGTAGCCTGCAGTTCTACTGACAGAGGAGAAGCATCATCAAAAGCAAAATTTCCATGATGGAAATCCTCATACCAGTCATCCCCGTTGAAGAAGCCCTCTTGATGAAGCTCTCTGTGCTAAGGCCTTCGGTTTTGCTCATCTTGAGCAAGATGACGAACTTTTTCAGAGGCTTCGTCTATCTGCCTTTGTAGATCAGCTAGCCGAGCCATCTTTTCCTTCTTCCTTTGTACTTGCTGATGGAGCATCTCCATATTCCTGATCTCTTGGTCCAAGTCGTCCTCCTGGGGCGTTGGACTGGTGGCCTTCCTCTTCTGGCTTCGGGCCTCTCGAAGAGAAAGGGTCTCCTGGTTCGGGTCCAGCGGCTGCAGAGCTGCAGCCCCTGTCGCTGAAGCTTTCTTTGGCGGCATGATGAAGGTCGATGCTTGCCGAAGGTGTTCGAAACTCAAAAAGTGGAAGTGAGTTCACCGAAGGTGGGCGCCAATGTTGGGGACTTGTTCTCAAATGCTAAGAGTTAAGAACAAGGCAACACAGAGAATGTTAAACGTTAAAGTCCTTCGTCCTTCGAAGCATTATTTCACTTGGGATATAATGATTTTCGGACGAAGGTTATGAAGGACATACCTTCATAAACATTACATATCATAACGAAGAAGGAATTACATGGAATATAAAAGATAACATAAACAGTTATGTATTATTATCAACTCATTTCTATTTTATTGCTTTGGAAAAATAGAAATGATATTGGGTTACAAATATACCTTTGACTTGAAAGAGGGTAAAAGTACAAACGTGACGCAAAAGCAAATGCCCAGTTAGTGTGAACAGTACAGGGTTACTGTTCATCTATTTATAGGCACGGGACGCAACCCATGTAAAATTACACCTATGTCCTTTACATCTGCTAATAACTTTATAGTAATTCATCGAGGTCTAAATAACCTTTTTATCTTTAAGTCGGTTTCCCTTTCCGCTATCATGCCGAAGCTCTTCTACACACAGCTTCGGCTCCGCGCCATCCTTCGTACCCCTTCTGTGCTTCTTCACGTTGTGGTTTTAACTCAGGTCCGAAGATACCTGTTCACACATTGTACTCCAGAAACATTGTTAAATCATGTTTTTGAGGACCTTCGGAAGCCGAAGGCCCCCAACATCGTGTGGTTAGAGATCTCCAGCTCGATTTGAATCGCTGTTACTTCTCGGATATGGAGACTGGATCACTGCACTACATCGTAGTAATAAGTATAACAAAGTTTGGTTTAAAATAAAGCTAGTATAGGCTAAGTGATTGATCTATATTATTTAAATCTAGATTTAGGTTATAACTTAATTGGTGAAATAAAATTTTGGCTTAAGGATATAGTAATAGTAAGCTTTTATGCAAAACTTGAGTCTTTGAACATTGATGGCCTTTACCTTTAGTCCTAACCAACTAGTATACCCTTGAAAGTCTTTTCTTTAGTCGGCTAAGCTTTACTAAATAATTGCATACTCAGGGTTTTATTCTCTATGTTGTTACAGGGGAGGTGCAGGACACTTTTTACTTCTGTTAGACTAGTCCCTAGAGGTCTTTTGGTTATTACGCTCTTGTGTGCTCTTTTGGGAAGTTGTAACTTTCCCCTATTTTGTAATAAGTCAGCACTTTCATACTACCCAGGCAAGTAATAATCACTACTTTGGTATTTTGTAAACTTAAGTTTGCTAATGTACATTATGTTATTGTAAAGTATTCCGCTCCATCTCCTATGTTGATGTTTATGTTTTCAAATGTATGATTATTGTAATATTCTAAATCATGGGTGAATGTTGATCTTTGGGAAGGAATGAACGAGTTCATCGAAACTCGGCACCCCGGGTAAGTTATCTGGTACACTTACATATCCATCTGAGGTCTTAGGGGCAAGGATTAGTGTACGTGGACCTAATAACTATAACACCCTAAATCTATCACCTAAAAGCAAGTTTTACTTATTAATTTCCAATAGATAGAAAAATGTTTATGTTTTCAAATAATGAAATGGTAATATAAATATATTGAAAAATATGTAAGCAGCGTGCCTGCACTCTCCTCCTTCCCGGTGTTGGCTCCTTCTCACTACTGCGCCTGCTCGCCCACACCTTGCTTTGCTGCTTCTTGCTCTGTTGCTCGCGCGTGCATCGCTCACCACAGTTGTCGTTCGGACGCAGACGTGCATCATCGAAGCACTCCTTGTCGTGCAGTGCTTCGCCTTCGCCCCAATAATCCACTCGTAGTTGGAGCCCCACCTTTGGAACTTGCTGAGGACCTATCCTCTGCAACTCCAAGTTGTCACCATCATTCCCAAGCCCGTGCAGCCGCTCCTCGCCATGTCCCTTCACCGGAGTTCGCCAACGCCCTTGCTCAGCCCCGCCATGCTTGAAATCAACGTTGTGCAGTCGTCGCCGTTCTTTGTTGTCGTGCTGCTGCCTCGTCAACTTGTACACCCCGGACCCTTTTGTTGTGTCACGACGCCGACATCAAGCCTACCTCGGTGTCCCTTCTCCACGCTCGAAGCCCCATGACCACCGTTCCTTCCTCTCCTACACGTCGAAATTGAAAGGTAGAAGAAGACTTTAAAATTACAAGCTACCCCCTTCCGTCTACGCATAATAGAGAATCTGATCTTTTGATAGTATTTCTATTTTTAAAATATGTCTCCGATATCTCAAAAAATAAAAATATTTTTAGCGTTGTGTTAGTGCGCTAACCAATTTAAATTTATAGCAGCAACAATTTACATGTTTTATTAATTTAAATTTGAATTATGGTTTGTTATATTTGATTTATATGTAGTTTTCAAATAAGAAATTAAAAAAAAATTATAGCCTTTATGTTTCATGTAACAAAAAAGACAAATATTTATAGTGTTATCTATACACAAAAATACAAATTTATCGGCTACCCCTCGTAGTCTACCTTTAATTGTGTTTACGTCATTGTTACAGTTTTTATTAATGAAATGTACATTTTGTAACCCAAATTAGAAATGGTTTTGTTAGTTTCATAATTATGGATATATATTTTAATTAGTGTTTCCAACGGTTCACATATTTTCGTAATTTAATTTGAATTGCAGTTGTTATACAAGAAATATTAAAATGGTCTTTCCCATAGATATCATGTTTTCATAATTTAACAATGTTCATTATAGATGTTCATGTAAAGCTTTCTTAAATAGAAATTTAAAAGAAATTCTAGATCACATTTTTATAACCAAAAACCTTAGTTAAATAATTACATAATTATAATTATCTACCCATAAAATCTTGATATAGATTTTTAATCAAGTCTTATATGTCTATATGCGTAAATATATTGTTATTCACACTAAGAAATAATAGAGTTTTCTAATAATGATAAAATGACTTAATTAGTTTTCTAAGCATGATTAATCTGTCCAATGGAGTCCATATTATTTATATATCACTTAGTTTTTTCCCTAAAGGATAAAATAATGAAATTAGTGTTCATGTTCTTTTTATAATTAAAATGTTAATTTATACATTGTTTTGAATATAATTGCTTAATAAAACATAGGGTATGTGTTTTCTAATAAAAAGAAAAGATAGTTATTTATTCAATATCTTTTGCATGAAAATCTACTTAAGGCCTATAACCTAGCTCTTCATAAATAGATGTTTAATAATATGATTATGATCTTTTCACATAAAAATTTGTTTATGCTATTTATTAGCTTTTCATAAAATTAATGTTTAATAATGTGTTTTGTAATCTTATGAACTCATTAACCTTAGATATATAACATATATCTTGTCTAAAAGATTTAAAATGTTTACCTAATGTGTTTTATAATCTCTTTAACCCATAGCCTTAGATATTTCATATAGCTTTTCTAAAGTGATTAAAATGGTGGGCTTATTGCTTATATATTTATAATTAAAGTATTTCCAAGCTTATATCATGCTTTACAAAGTATAGATCAAACCTTTTTCCAAAAGAGCGATTTTTTGTTATAAACATTGTTTGTGATGTTTTTGAAAAGCAAATGCTCTTTTCGTTATGCTTTCTTTTAGCTTTGTCTATGGTGAATGGTGTATGTTATTGAGTGGTGTATGTCTGTTTGTTTATATGATGTTATGTGATTGGTCCCATATTTGAGAATCAAGATTCAATCTTGAGGAAGAGCCTCAAGTTTTATATAAGCAAGACAAGTGGACTTCTCCCCCTGCATATTCTGTTTGATCCTAAAAACCACATGATAACTAAGTTTGCATTTATCATATGCATAATTTGATGGGTTACCTATCCAGATACACCTAACCTTTCCAACCTTATTCCTTGTTTAACCTGGGATTATGATCTAATCAAGTAGATATGCTATTACTACAACTTTAACTCTATGTTGGTACTCCTTTGATGATATTAATGTTCCAAATGGTAAATTTATGCTATTGTTTTTAATCTGATGATTAAGCAAAAGATCATATTGAGTTAATTGGAACATGGAGTGACCACCTAGGAAAACCGTGCAACCACAAGTGCTATCATGGCTCTGGCTTTGGTGATTAGCTTAATGTGTTTAGTGCTTAGCAACCTTACCTAAAATATGGGCAAGAGGGGGTGTTTTTTGGTGCATATCTTTTGGGTGCGCCCGAGGTTGTCACCATCCTGACTCGAAACCTTAGTGGGTTCTTTTGTATTAAGTGTATTCTATGAAGGCCTCATAGTGGATCCCAAGTCATTCACCTCGGAAGTGAATACGAGACTTGCGAACCCAGGCTAGAGGGGATACACAGCTTGTGAGTAAAGTTGTACCACATCTGCAGAGTGTAAAACTAATATATCACTCGTGCTCAAGGTTAAGAGCAGCGTGGACCCTCACATGGTAATTGAACTTGAAGATGAAAATAAATTGTGTTCTATTGCACTCAAGTGGTTGATCTCCATGATGATGATATTTTGGTTCAAGTGGTTATAAACTTTATGCTGATGATTATTATTTATGCTGGTGACTATTATTTATGATGTTGATTATGTTACTCATGCTTAATATTGAGATGGTATATACTTATACTTAGTAATCAGGTGTTGGTAACAAAAGTTTCACCAACGAAAATGCTAACCGCATTGAAACCTCAACCTTACCTATTTAACCATGCCTCTTCACTCCACTACCTGAGCCCCCACCGTAAGTGAGCTCACCCCTTGCTTAATTTTGATCAGAAGTTTGCAGATGAAGATTTTCATGGTGAACTCAATGGATGCTAGTCTAGCGATACTCCCGGTCATCTTCCTATGGATGGATGCTCATGTTCTATTGTACTTCGATGAGTAATAAAGGTTAAGACATTATGTCAATTCGAAGTATGTTACTATAACCTTTATTTATGCTTTTATGCATTGTGTTGGGACAAACTGACACGTGGTCGGTGTTCCCGAACACTCAGAGAGCGGGAGAACTCTGGTGCACAACAGGACAGAGGGTAGGGAACTATAGCATCTTGCTATGTGTGTCCTAACCGTGTACAGTGTGGGGGTATTTATAGGTAATCGAGTGGGTAGGTGGGTCCACAACTACCATTATGCTCCCGATTACCTGCTACAATCCCGGAATATTCCCCTCAATGGGGTAGTTATAGTGAGGTGAAGTACGGTTGTTTGGTTACACCCTGGAATCTACCCCATAAGGGGCTTACAAGTGGGTCCGAACGATGTACGATAGGGAGCCTGGATCCCACTGTAGTCTGGCGTAGCCTTCGTCGGCGAACGCGTCCTTGGCATCATGAGGTCGCGCCCTTAACTTCATCGGGGCTTTGACTTTGTCGTCTGGTAAAGAGTCAGAGCCTTTGGGATGCGTGCACAGGGTTGTTAACGAGCCCCCTTGCCCAGCATGGCCCTTCGCCTCGCCCCTCCGAAGGGAGAAGGTGGAGACGCCGCTGCGACATGAGTCGAAGTACCCTTTGCATCTCGTACCTACACTAAATCATGTTTAAAATGTAGTCAGGTTAGCCTGATCGAGGTTGTGTTTGGCCTTCGCTCCAACACTGGCCCCTAAGGGATCAGTTCAATTTGGTGAGCTGGTCCCGAAGTCTTTTTTGGGAGATGGTCGAACGCTGCCCTCGATCACAGGTTGAAGTGGTCCGAAGGGGGTTTTGTTATATGACCGTTGGGGGATGTGACATTTTACTGTGGGACTTTTGGTTTCCCAAGGCGCGTTTTCGGGCTTATAAAAGCCAGCGCCGCCCGTGGGGTAAGACTTTCTTACGCCTGCATAAAATGCCCCCACATACTGTTGGCGACACCACCACGCATTTTCCAGATCCGCTCACTCCGAAAAAACGCTCGTCGCTGGTGAATTGGCCCGTGCGAAGTAGACTGCCCATTGTCGTAGATGGTACGTAATGTCATCTTCTTCCTCATCGTCGTCATCCACTGCGACCACGTTGTCGTGCGCGTCGTCATCGGAGAAGATGGTTAGCGATCCGACGATGGTTGCGGAGATACGTTTATATTCGGGACGGATGTTGGTAGTATTCGAATAGTATAGCTTCAAATTCGGGGCGGATTTGAAGTGAGAACTACCCGGTAAATAGCCAGATTTTTGGATTAGATATGGGTACCCGGATTTTGGGTACCCGTTATTCTTTTTCATGTATAATATTTTTATAAAATCATAACTTTTACATATGAACTCAGATGAAGATAAAGTTTACATGAAAATTGTATACCTCGAAGAGATCTACAACATTGCAGTACATCACATTTTTGTTTAAACAAATACTCATGTCAAAATTATTGAAATAATGTTCAAATTTATATCAAAGTAATAGAATAAACATCACATGTGTAACTCCAATACTCCATAGCTTATTAATAGACTATATATCACATGTGTTGGACTACCATGTGTTGTATTAGACTATCTTATGTCATTTGAAAACTATAGTGTGTTGTATTAGACTATTGTGTGGTTTGAATCTTGTCATTACATTCGAACTATTGTGTTTGTACTATTGTATGGTCTTAACTTATTCTTATATTCTCATGTTGATCTATGCTCTATGCAATGCTCGCAATGTCTTATGCATGAACTAAATTCTAGTGAAGAATAAGCAATTTATGTGTTATTCAATAAGTATCCAATATCTACATGTATCGTGCCAAATAGTATCTATATTTGTCACTTATCTGCCCAAATAAATATCCGGTCCTTCTATCTGTATTAGTCCAATTTTTAATTATCTATATCTGATCCCGAACTAATTGAAATACATAAGGGTAGAATACAGGATGAGATATTATCCATCTATATTGTCTTGTTTTCACCCCTACTTGATAGAATAAGTCAGATGGCAGGGAATCGCCCCTTGCCGCGGCCTTTGCCTATGTGTCGGGCTCTTCATTCTTGCCCATGTCGATGTGCTAGAGTGTTAAGCCGTGAAACTATTTTCGAGACTTCGCACCACTGACAAGTATTGGAGAAGGACTGGTTCCTTCGTAGTGCAGTCCTTTTCTATTTGTCTTGCCACGATCTTGGAGTCGGTCTTCATAATACATGTTCTGATTCATAGGCCCCTGAGTTTGCGAAGAACCAAGATGATGGCTTCGTATTCTGCTTTATCGTTGGTGCATTTGTTGGTATCTAGTGTGAAATTGCGATGGGCGGTATATTTGAATTTGGCTCTAGATGGGGCAGTAATTAATGCAGTGTCCCTCCTCCAGCGTGGCACAATGCACCGTCGCATTGGATTATTTAGGTTGCTTCTGGTGATTTCTGCACAAGGGTAGGGGCCTATCTAGTTGACTATGAAATCAGCAAGGACCTAGGACTTTATTGCATTCCTTGACTCAAAATCGATGTTGTATTCTAATAGCTCTATGGGCACTTACCTATTCTTGTAAAGGCCTCTAGGTTGTTGAACAAGTCACTCAGACTTCAATTGGTTAAGATACTTATTTGTTGTTCTTCAAAATAATGGTGCAGCTTGCGGGATGCCATGAGGATTGTGTATGCTATTTTCTTCATCTCGGTCATGTTGCACTTGGAGTCAATGAGGACCTCAAAGATATAGTAGATTGGTATTGTTGTGGCCTCTCGTCGATTGTTCTTTCTTGGATTAGGGTTGCACTCAGGGGCCACAGGATGTTGTAACATAAAGGAATGTTGATGATGGGTACATGTGACCAGTGTTGTGAGCTCTGCCAAGTATGATTTGAGTGACTCGAAGGCGACAATCTACTTAGGTCCCCAGGCGAAGTCCATTGTGCCTCTTAGTGTTCGAAGGAATGAGAGGCTTTGCTTTGTGGACCATGAAATGAATCTGTTTAACGCAACCAGCCTTCCTATTAGCCTCTGCAAATCCCTTGTCGACTGAGGTGGCTACATATCTATTGTTGCTTCTATTTTTTGGGTTGGTATCTACGCCTCTATGTGATATGAGGTATCCTATAATCTTGCCTTGGCGTACCCTAAAGATGCATTTGTCTAGGTTGAGGCAGAGTCTTGCCTCTCGCATGCTTGCAAATGTATCTACGAGGTCTCTGAGGTGGTCCTCCTTATTTTTGCTAGCGACGACTATGTCGTCGACGTATGTAAAGATGTTTCAGCCGACTTGCTTTTCCAGTATGGCCTTGGTTAGCCTAGAAAATGTTAACCCACATTCTTGAGGCCCTTGGGCATGCATATGTAGTACGTGCCAAAGGGCATTATAAAAATGGTGTGGGCCTTGTCTTCTTCTTTCATTTGGATCTGATGGTAACCTAAGAAACGGGCAAGAAATGGCATGACTTTACATCCTACCATGGAGTCGACATATTTGTCTACCCTTAGTAGACGGAAGTCATCCTTGGAACAAGCCTTATTGAGGCTTGTCAAGTCTATATACATATACATGTTCCACTTTTTGTTCTTCTTTTTACACCATGATTACATTGGCAAGATAAGTTGGGTAGTCAATAGGCTCGATAAATTTTGCCTCGAGGAGTCGGTGGACTTCAGCCTTCAATGCGTCTCACAATTTGCAAAGTCTTTGCTTCCTAGGGCAGATCGAGGGGTCGGTGCTCAAACTATGCTCGATTATGTTGTGGTTGACACCCTCGAGGTCAAGTGAGGACCAAGCAAAGACATCCTTATTCTTGTTCAAATAGGTTAATAATTTTTGTTCTTCTGCACAATTGAGGCCTTCGCTTATCAGTATTGTTTGATTGGGCATTGTGGGATCCAAGGGGACCTTTTTGGCCCCTTGTTGCTCTAGATGGTATTCTTTTATTTTTTGACTTCGATGGGTGAGGACAGGCATGGTCCTCACCTTCCTTGGCAAGGCAGTGTATGTTGCATCGACTAGGAACGAAGTCCCTCTCGATATTGCGGGTTGTTTGCTTGTCCCTGTAGACCATTATTATGCCCTAAGGGCCTAGGATCTTCATGCAGAGGTACAGTCCATGTATGGCTGCTTCGAGTTTGTTGATCGAATCTCTGACAAGGATGGTATTGTAGGGGTAGACCATGTACACTATATCAAAAGTTACCTACTTGGTCCTTGCATTAGGGGTTGAATCAAAAGACAATGGTAATTCGATTTTGCCCAAGGGGAAGGTGCCCTTCCCATCAAAGCCATATAACTGGTTGTAGGTCGACTGGAGGAGGTTCTGGTTGATGTCCATGCAGTCAAAGGCATGTAGAAAAATGATGTTTGCTTGGCTTCCATTGTCGACGTGGACCTTATGCACTTCCCGCCCTGCCATGTTGTAGTTTAAGACCATTGCCTTTGAATGCGGGGAACTGCGTAGATCTACATCTCTTGCATCAAAGGTTAAGGGGACATGGGACTACTTTGTTTGGATATGGGTCTGGTGACAATGACATGATTTACCCGTCTATAGTGGTTTTTTTCTTCTGTTGCTTGCTCTCGAAGTTCATGCTGGGACCTCCAGAGATTATGTGGATTATTCCCTGGACAGATGGTTGTATGAAGCTGTCTTCTTCATTAGGTGGTGGAGGGTGGAGTTGGTGGGTTGGGGGAGTTATTTGTGGTGGGGTGGGAGGGGAAGCTTTTCTTGGTGGGGAGGTGGTGTGGGAAGTTTTTCTTGGTGTTGGTTGTAGTTTTGGTGATATTAGGGGATGGGTGATTATAAGTCTTAATATAGCGAGGGGGACAATAGGGTTGGTAGGTGTGGGCGATGGCTCTCGGGTTGTTGTTCGACACCGTTCTAGCCATACGGTCTCTAGCATCCTTAGTGACTAGGCAAGTCCTAGGTGGAGTTCCTGATGTCTTTGCCATGGAAGACACAATACAACTTACTTTGCCATTGGGGGCCTCTACGCTGACCATGGCCTCTGCCTATCCTGCCCCCTCGGCCTGGATGTGGGGTTGTAGTGGGCGTGGGGGGGGGGCTTCGCATGTTTGTTTGCTAATTGGTAATGTTGTGCCCATACTGTTGTTGGAGATCTTGTTGTTGGCCCCTCACCCATGGTCTGGCAGGCTGTGAAGTCTATTTAGGATTATGATGTGCCTCCGTATTTCTTAAATGTAGTTCTTCTGATCGAACATATTTTTCAAAAAGCTGATATATCTCTTGGAGGGTGTTTAGGGGTCCCAAGTGTAGTGACTGTAAAGCTATCTATTTCGAAGGCTGATGACTACATAATGGATTGTTATTTGATCCTCAGATGAGGGCAATTGTATTTTCATGAGCAGGAATCTTTTGTAATAGTCACAAACGCTCTCCTTATCCTGCTGCCTATAGAGGGATAACTCTACGAGGGCATCGATTTCTGTCCTATAACCCTGGAAGTTAAGTAGGAACTTGTGGCAAAGGGCACTCCAAGAGTCGACTGAAAGTGGTGGCAGCCTGGAATACCACATGAGGATGAGGCCTTTGAGGGCAATGATGAACAACTTTGTCATAGTGTTGTCGTCGCCCCAAGGACGTGATGGCAACCTGATATCTCATTATGTACTACAAGGGGTCAGTGTTGTCATTGTACATAGGACAGGCACTGCAGCGATAGTTGTGTGGCCATAGTGTTGCTTGCTGTCTTGTGGAGAGTGGATTTCTTTCATCCAAAAAGTTGAAACCGTGAAAGGTGTCTAGTTGTTAGACCGGTTTGGTGGGTTTAGTGAAGTCTTGGTGTTCGGTAGCTGGGCGAAAGCTGGCGAGGGGTCCTTCTTTTGTAGATATGTGATCTCTTGTTGTAATGCCTTCGATATTTATTCCTCCTCCTAGATTAGTTGCATGATCTTGGCCTACATGCCATTTTGTGCCTCTTGGCTGCCAAGGCCTCCCTTTGTGTCTGTAGGTGGTTGTTTCTCATGTGGAAGCTTTTCAACAGTAGGTGGTCCTTGGAGTTGATGTCGAGGTCTTCGTTTTCGTGAATGCATTCCTCATTGGTGTATGGGGGAGAGTGCTTGTGCTCTTGGTAATTGTTAGTGGTTGGGTGAACGAAGACTTATGTATGTCTTTGGGGGATTGGAGATATGTAACACCCTGAATTTGGGGGTATAAAATTTCTTCTCTAATATCTACCAAATTCAGGTGTTACTCCTTTTCTCATCTCTATAGATTCCCTTTCTCTTCCTTTTAATAGGATTCTAGGTTTTTATGAGAGAGGTGTACTATTTCTTGAAGAGTATTAAAACCTATTGGAGACATGAAATGTTGCATCATGCTGAGCCTAGATTGTTCTTTTGTTTGATGCACATGTTTGGAATATTTAAATTTGAATTTGTGGCATGTTTGAATTTGAATCGAAAAGAGAAAATAAAAGAAAAAGGAATTAGAAAATTCGGAATAAAAGAAAAACACAAAGAAGCCCAGTCGCCCCCCTTCCTCGGCCTTTCGACCCAGCCAGCCCACGCGCGCGTCCGTGTTTTCTCTCTGTCAGGTGGGTCCCACCTATTGGCGTCGAACCCCCTTGCCCGCGCGCACTCCCTCCCTCCCTTTCTCTCTGCCCGGTGGGGCTGTCTTGTCAGCGCCGACTCGCCCGCTCGCTTGCATGCCCCCCCCCCCCGCTGACTCGTGGACCCGTCTCCCTCCCCGCAATCGTCGCTCACGCCCCCACGACTCGCTCAGCGCACGTCACCCGAGCGCCTAGGTGAAGACCCCAGACCCCCCTAAGCACGCCCCTGCCCCTCATTACCCTCTCATTGCCCCTTGCCCTCACCCAGCTCACAATGCTGCCACCGTCGTTGCCTAGCCGTTCTGTTGTCCTCGTTGGGCCTTTGCCATCGCCTCGGCTACGGTGAGCTTCGACGGAGAACAGTGCACCGGGAACCCGCTTCAGTTTCCCCTTTCACCGGCCCCTCTGCCCTGTCCGTTCCTAACTCCTCCCATGCGTAGACCGGAAGTTACCGCAGCCGTGTTCCCTCGTCGTCCGGCCAACCGAAGCCTCCCAGCGTCGTGCCAAGCTTCCCCAAGCACCACCCTTGCGTAAGGAACCTCACCACACCCTTCTTTTGCACTAATTTTGTCTCACCCCGATGGATTTAGGCTCACTAGAGCCGCTCCTCGTCAGGCCGCTGCATCTTCATGGCGCCCGGCCCGTATAGCCTTCCCATGTGCCCAAACCCAGACATAGAATACTCCTACCCCCTCACCGAAGCTCATGCCGAACTCAGTGCACCGGATTATCCCCCATTGCGGCGGGGATTGCTCACCGGAGCACTCTCCGGTCCGCCCGGGACCCTCCTCCGTTGTCTGTCCGCCCTCGGTCCTGTTCTCGTGACCCAAGCTTCGCCATAGTGCTCGTTAGGTTCTCCCCAATAGCCCTGGCCTGCTCAGACGCCCAAAGCCTCTAGATTCCTGGCCTGCCTCGCCTCCGACGGCGACGCCACCGCGGGCGCGAGCAGCGCCGCCCCTGGCTGGCCCAGATCTTCGAGTAACGATTTGCATGGTTCGTTGAACCAGGACCCTTGATCTCCCATCAAGCGTCCAGAGCCTCGCGCCCTCAGTGTGCCACTGGCCCGTGGGCCTGGTGCGTCGGCGTCGCGCCCTGCCCTAGGTCCACCTGTCAGGAGACCGCGTCCCACGCGCCCGCTCTCTCGCCTGTTGCTTCTAATCTCGGTCGTTGATCCAAGATCCAACGACCGAGGAGACCCGATACCCCTTCGGTTTTGCCGTTTTGTAAAAAGAACCCCTGGTTCCCTAGTAATAGAACCCGTTGTCCCTGGTTATTGCAGTTGTGCCCCTGGTTTATTGCAGAGAGAACCCCAGGTTTGTTCTTAATTAGAAAGATAGGTTTAATTTAGGGTTTTGAATCCCAAAACTTGTGAATTTTGTACCTTTTGCATATGAACTCTAAATTGGATGGTTCAAATTGCAAAATGTTCATTATGTTATTCCCTATTTGTTTAAATTATGTTCATTCATTGTTTTCTTGTCTCAGTTATATGGTTAGTCTCTAGGTTAATTTAAAGTGATGGAATATTTGTTAAAGGTTAAACCAAAAGGTAAAGCCCTAATGAATGTTCAAATATTTAACTTTGTAAACTTAATTTCATTTAGTGTAACCCCATCCCTGGAATAACTTTAATTAAGTAAGTAATCTATTAAGTCAGATCTAGTTAGGGAAGTAATTTACTGAGATAAACTTAGTTAGAGAATAATAGACCCTTAAACATAGTGATCTACCCTAGAACCTAGAGTTCACTTGTGTATCTGTACTTTTCTACTGAACCTATGTTTGATCTGTTGCATATGTTTGGTGTAATGTTCTTTGTTATTCCCCAAGTGTGTTGAATGAATTATTACTTTACGTAGACAACGAGCAGTCTGTGGTTCCCGAGTGTGTTGCGGGAGACTTCCCTGAGCAGCAACCAGGTGAAGGCAAGTGTCCTCTGACCCATTATATCCTATTTACTTTATAATTTATTGTTTTGCATACCATGATAAACCTAAGGATTGACTAGTATTCTTTTTTCCTGTCATTGTTTACCTTTTGGGAATTGGCTATTATGATTAGTATTATGCTACTGCTTTACTTTAATCAATGAACATGGTGCGAATATTTATGATACGATGATGTTATTCAGGATATCATGATGAACTTGTGATACTTTAGGGGACTCGGGCTGTTTCCCGAGTACCTCTTCGTAAGGATATGTTCGTTGGATGACCACCCGAGAAAACAATACAACCATGAGGGTGGAATGGGACGCACTTAGCTGATTAATTAGAGAAACTTGAGGTGTAGTCGGCTTCGCCGTCGTGCCGTCAATGGGGTTCGAACACAGTACTTGCTCTGCCGAGGCTGGGTACCGAGGTTCTTTCGTGTTGCTTTTGTTAGTCACCCTTCTTGTGGGGAGAGGTACAGTGTTTATCAAACTAGAGAAACCTAACAGACGACTATGACCTCTAGGAATCTTTGTAAAGGCTATGTAGTGAATCCCTGGCCATTCACTTTGGTAGTGAAGATCGGGTCTGTACAACCCAGGCTGGGAAGGGATCATGACTCGTGGGTAAAGTGTGCAACCTCTGTAGAGTGTTAGAAACTGGTATATCAGTCGTGCTCGCGGTTATGAGTAGCCTTGGGAGCTCCTTTGATTAGAGTAACTCTGGAAACTTTTTATGATGATGCTTAATGATGATGACTATCTTTATGGTATTAGGTATTTCCTCTTGGAGGGAGTGCCATTTGGGTAATAACTTGGGTTTATTACTAAAAATTGGCTAATAGTAATAAATACCTGACCAACTAAAAGCAACTACTTTAAGCTTAACCCCACATATAGCTAGTCCACTTTAGCCAAACGGGACATTTTCTGAGTATGTTGATGTGTACTCACCCTTGCTTTAAAACACCAAACCCCCAGGTTGTCCCCATTGCAATCAGTGCTCAAGAGAAGATGAAGGCAACATGGAGGAGTTTCAGGACTTCGATGAGTTCTAGATTAGATTAGTGGCAACCCCCCAGTCAGCTGCTTGTGAAGGCCATATCGTACAACGTTTTGTATTCGCACTTTGATCTATGTTAAGTTAATGACTCTGTGGATGTCTTGGACATCTTGATGTAATAAAGTACAATTTCCGCTATTATTTTGAGCAATGTGTGATGATGCCCAATTATGTAATCACTGTGTACATGAGTTTCTAATCCTGGCACATACCTGGTTCGCATTCAGTTTGCCTCCCAAAAACGGGTGTGACAAGATAGAAGTTAGGCCTTGAAGTAGGGGTGGTTTTCTGAGACAAATGGCGGTTGATCAAGGGTTTTCGGACTATAGGTATGGATGCTTCCCTCGAGGGTTGGGTGTTTTGGTGGGGTGCAAAGTTTGAGTTTTGGTGGTTGGTTCAATCAAGGTGACCTTGTCCTTCTTGTTGGTATTGGTGGAGACTACCATCGTAGCCTCATCAGCAGGGGAGGAGTTGGACTTGGTGTTTTTCTTGGGAGCCATCGTAGGTTAGTCTTCGAAGCGAGCATATTGGACACTAAATACTGGGACCTTACATGTGGGTCCAAGTACTCAGGAGCACGTGAGACACAAAGCATGACAAAATAGATGGCTCACGGCTCGAATGTCTTGTCAAGTGTGTCCGGTTTGGGAATTGGGTAGAGGTATTTATAGCGTAACTAGGGTTCTGAGACCAAAAGTATGATCATGACCCTGGTTACCTACTAAATTCCTAGAATATACTTTACAACAGAGTATTTACATTACAATGCTCCCCTATTCCCTATTATATCGTACATTACACCCTTTCAAGGGACCGACAGGTGGGGCAATGCGGCCCACGTCGCACAGGGTCGATTCCCATGTAGCAAGTCTCGCATCCCTACACATAGATAGTCTTCGCTCTAATCCTAGTGAGAAGCTATCCGCGTCAAGGGGTCAGTGTCCCCTCTGACTCGACCCCACGAGGGGGTCGGCTGCCTCAGAGCCTACCAACACCCACTTGGAGTAGATGTGCCTTTGCTTGATATTCAAGGGAATTTGGGTAGACCAACCCTCGTATACCTTCGGTAGTCACGTCACCTCCGGTCGAAGGGGCCACTTCAATACCTGTGTCCAACCAAGTTTTCCAGCTGTTAAGAGTGATCGAGGTCTGTGTCGACCCTCGTCCCAACACAAGTCCCAACACAAACGTTTCTCCTAAAGTATTAAAACATGTTCCATTATGACAGATGAAAAAACATGTGTAGTTGTTGTCTTGACGAGCTCATATGAACTAGGTGTTTGGTTTTCCTAGCTAAAGTTTAGTTTGTGTCACATCAAATATTTGAATATCAATTATGAGTATTAAATATAAGCTTAATTCGGCTTAATAAATTCGTCCAACGTTCACTCTTCATCTATATAATTAGTTTTATAATTAAACTATATTTAATAATCGTAATTATTATTAAACATCGACATGGACTAACTTTTAGTTAAGTGAAACCAAGCACCCCTAAAACTGAACGTTTGGACCAGATATTTTTTCTAGGTTCAGTTAAACATGCCCTAAACATATTGTGAGGATCATAGGCAAGATCATCGTGAACAAGCAGCTTGAATTGGTGGCATTTAAAGATTAAAAAGGAAGAACATAATGAGACCCACTAGAAGACAATCGTAATTATTATTTAAACATTCGATGTGACACGGTCTAAACTTTAGTTCATTAGAACCAAAAATCCCCTAAAACTGAATGTTTGGACCAAATAATTTTTCTAGGTCCGATTAAACATGCCTAAACAGATCAGGCGACGATGATCATTGGCAAGACCATCAGAAACAAGCTTGAATTGGTGGCATTTAAAGATTAAAAAGGAAGAACATAATAAGACCCGCTGGAAGACAACGATATATAAAAAGCGAGGGGCATCCATAAAACAACACTAATTTGAGACCGTGTTCAGGAAATAACACTTATTTTCAACTAATTTAAAGAATAGCACCAATTTCATCAAATGAATCCAGAATACAACACTCCATCTATATTTCTCATTTTTTATTTCTCACCTCACAAACAAAGGACCAAATTGCCCCTATCATTTCATAGCCTTGTTTTTATCTATTTTGTCCATAAGAACAACCAGTGGCGGACGCAGGGCAAAATTGTAGGTGGGGCTATACAGTAACTCAGTAAGATACAAATCACTAGATTAGACTATTAGATAAAAATAGTTTTATAATAACAATATTTACGGTGGTTAAGTGATAATACGAGAAGTGTTCTAAAATGACATGAATATAAAAAAAACCTTTTTGGTCATCCTAAATGAGAGTTGGAGAGGGCAAAGGGGGTAGGCCGGCGGTGGCGGTGTGCTAGGGCAGAGCGGCCGCTTCAGTGCGTCAGTGTGGCGTGTTACGTGTCAATGAATCCAACGCGAAACGGTGACGGTGAGCTGACAACATGCGAGGGTTAACGAGGGCAGGCGATGATGCGTCGGTACATGGCAGCGGCAGCCATTGCCGCGTTGCAACGACATAGTGAGACCCAGTGAGGTAGTGAGCGTAGATGGCATCATGGTGCCAAGGAAAGATCCTACCGATAGCCTACCCATCTACTGGTGCGGACTATGACGCAAGGTAGCGGCACTGCGTGTAAGATCTTGATTAGGTTTTATTTGGATGCTCTAGTATCCATCTCGATCCACATGTATCGAAGTGGATTGGGGTGTAAATTAGTTTAACTTACACCCCAATCCGCATCAATACATGTGGGTTGGGGTGAATATTAGAGTACTCAGACAAAGCATGAGGCGACAAGTGTCGGGGACCATAATTAGGGGTACCCCCAAGACTCCTAATCTCAGCTGGTAACCCCCATCAGCACAAAGCTGCAAAGGCCTGATGGGCGCGATTAAGGTCAAGGCTCAGTCCACTCAAGGGACACGATCTCGCCTCGCCCGAGCCCAGCCTCGGGCAAAGGCAGCCGACCCCGGAGGATTCACGTCTCGCCCGAGGGCCCCCTCAAGCAACGGACACACCTTCGGCTCGCCCGAGGCCCAGTCTTCGCAGAGAAGCAACCTTGGCCAGATCGCCACGCCAACCGACCGTATCGCAGGAGCATTTAATGCAAGGATCACCTGACACCTTATCCTGACGCGCGCTCTTCAGTCGACAGAGCCGAAGTGACCGCAGTCACTTCGCCGCTCCACTGATCGACCTGACAAGAAAACAGCGCCGCCTGCGTCGCTCCGACTGCTGTGCCACTCGACAGAGTGAGGCTGACAGCAGCTAAGTCCAGCCTCGGGCGCCATAGGAAGCTCCGCCTCGCCCGACCCTAGGGCTCGGCCCCCGTCTCGGCCTCGGAAGATGGACTTCGCCTCGCCCGATCCCAAGGCTCGGACTCTGCCTCGGCTCCGGAAGACGACGAACTCCGCCTCACCCGACCCCAGGGCTCGGACTCAGCCTTAGCTCCGGAAGACGATGGACTCCGCCTCGCCCAACCCTAGGGCTCGGACTCAACCTCGACCTCGGAGGAATCGCCACCTCGCCCAAACTCGGGTCCAGACCGGCCACGTCGCCAGGGGGCCATCATTACCCTGCCCCTAGCTAGCTCAGGCTACGGGGAACAAGACCGGCGTCCCATCTGGCTCACCCCAGTAAACAAATAATGATGGTGCTCCGCGTGCTCCATGACGAGGCTGATAGCAGCTAAGTCCAGCCTCGGGCGCCATAGGAAGCTCCGCCTCGCCCGACCCTAGGGCTCGGGCTCAACCTCGACGCTGGACGACGGACTCCGCCTCGCCCGACCCCAGGGCTCGGACTCAACCTCGACCTCGGAAGACGAACTCCGCCTCGCCCGACCCCAGGGCCCGAACTCAGCCTCGACCTCGGAAGACGGACTCGACCTCGACCTCGGAGGAGCCTCCGCCTCGCCCGACCTAGGGCTCAGACCGACCACGTCACAGGGGGGAGCATCATTACCCTACCCCTAGCTAGCTCAGGCTACGGGGAGCAAGACCGGCGTCCCATCTGGCTCGCCCCGGTAAACAAATAATGATGGCGCCCCGCGTGCTCCATGACGACGGCGGCTCTCAGCCCCTTACGGAAGCAAGGAGACGCCAGCAAGGATTCGACAGCCCCGACAGCTGTCCTTCCGCAGGGCTCCAGCTTTCCTCCAACGGCCACGACATCACATGAACAGGGTGCCAAAACCTCTTCGACTGCCACAACGGCATGTACTTAGGGCTCTAGCTCCTCTCTGCTAGACACGTTAGCACACTGCTACACCCCCCATTGTACACCTGGACCCTCTCCTTATGCCTATAAAAGGAAGGTCCAGGGCTATCGTACGGAAAGGTTGGCCGCGCGGGAGAACGGGCCGACGCATAAGGCTCTCGCTCTCCCCCACGCGAACGCTTGTAACCCCCTACTGCAAGCGCATCCATCCGCCCTTGGCGCAGGACAACACGAAGGTCGTGGGTTCCCCTTTACTGTTCTCCCCCCTTTGTGTCCCGTCTCGCGCCGACCCATCTGGGCTAGGACACGCAGTGACAATTTACTCGTCGGTCCAGGGACCCCCTCGGGGTCGAAACGCCGACAGTTGGCGCGCCAGGTAGGGGCCTGCTGCGTGTTGACGAACAGCTTCCCGTCAAACTCCAGATGGGTAGTCTCCAGCAACCTTTCCAACCCGGGACGATGCTCCGTTTCGGGAGTCTTGAGTTCATGTCCCTCGACGGCAGCTACGACATGATACTCCTTCCTCCGCCGCGCGACAACGACAATGGCGGCCGTCAGCCTGCCCGCCGGCGGCGGAATCAACGACGTCTTCCCCACATGGCGGAAGAACAACATCCGGGTTTGTCTCGTCACCTCCCCCACCGACGGAGGAGGAGGCGGGGCAACCATGGCCAAGCAGGAGGCGGCACCTCGTCGGCTGTCGAGCAAGTCGACGACGCCGGCGCCCCAGTGGGGGACACGTCGGGCTTCGACCTTGCGTCTGAGACGAAGACGAGCGCCGTTTCCCCGCAACACGCCAACCCCAAGCAGACGAACGACGCCAGCACGCTCGCGAAGGACTTGCTGGGTGTCGCCCTCGTACCTGAGACAACGGTGCAGTCCGCCCCTGACGCGACTTCGTCACCGCCCGTCGACCAAGAGGTACCGACCGATTCCCATCTCGTGCCTTTTGGATTCAGCTTCGACCCACCAAGCGACCTCGCTTCGGTGGAAGCCTTCATAGAGGCATGTACCAACCCTCCGGGGGACCATATGCGGTCGCCCTGGGACAGACTGACGGCCGTCTCGACCTACGGACCCTCGGGTTCCGAGGAAGATGACGAGCCCGACTTTTGTTGGGATTTCTCCGGGCTCGGTAACCCCAGTGCCATGCGGGACTTCATGACCGCATGCGACTACTGCCTCTCCGATTGTTCCGATGGTAGCCGCAGCTTCGGCGACGAGGACTGCGGCCCAAGTCGTGAATGTTTCCACGTCGATCTAGGGGGTCCCGGCAAAGGCAACCAACTTGGTATGCCAGAAAACGGCGATCCCCCTAGGCCTGTGCCTCGCGTTGACATCCTTCGAGAGCTAGCTGTGGTCCCAGTCCCTGCGGGGGGTCAGGACGCACAGCTCGAGCAAATCCGCGAGATGCAGGCCAGGCTCGACGAGGGAGCTGGAACACTTGAGCAGTTCCGGCGGAACATCGGGCAGGAATGGGCAGACCAAGCTCTGGCCGGAGAAGCGCGTCATCTACCCCAGGGCATCCAGCACCGCATTGCCGACGGCGTCAGGGCAAGGCCGCCACCGGCTTCCAGTGGGGTCGGCCAGAACCTGGCTGCAGCAGCAATACTACTCCACGCGATGCCGGAACCATCGACCACCGAAGGGCGGCGTATCCAGGGAGAGCTCAAGAATCTCCTGGAGGATGCCGCGGTCCGACGGGCCGAAAGCTCTGCCTCCCGAAGGCAGGGGTACCCCTCGGAGCATCGCGCCGCGACGTCCCGATTCGTGCGGGAAGCCTCGGTCCACACCGGGCGCACGCGCAACACGGCGCCTGCGGCCCCGGGTTGCCTCGGCAACGAGCCCACCTCGACGAGAGGGTGCGCCGAGGCTACCACCCCAGGCGTGGGGGACGCTACGACAGCGGGGAGGATCGGAGCCCCTCGCCCGAACCACCCGGTCCGCAGGCTTTCAGCCGGGCCATACGACGGGCGTCGTTCCCGACCCGGTTCCGAACCCCGACTACCATCACAAAGTACTCGGGGGAGACGAGGCCAGAACTATGGCTCGTGGACTACCGACTTGCCTGCCAGCTGGGTGGAACGGACGATGACAACCTCATCATCCGCAACCTCCCCCTGTTCCTCTCCGACACCGCTCGAGCCTGGCTGGAGCATCTGCCTCCGGGGCAGATCTCCAACTGGGACGACCTGGTCCAAGCCTTCGCCGGCAACTTCCAGGGCACGTACGTGCGCCCTGGGAACTCCCGGGATCTCCGAAGCTACCGCCAGCAGCCGGGAGAGTCTCTCCGGGACTACATCCGGCGATTCTCGAAGCAGCGCACCGAGCTGCCCAACGTCACCGACTCGGACGTCATCGGCGCGTTCCTCGCCGGCACCACCTACCGCGACCTGGTGAGCAAGCTGGGTCGCAAGACCCCCACCAGGGCGAGCAAGCTGATGGACATCGCCACCAAGTTCGCCTCTGGACAGGAGGCAGTTGAGGCCATCTTTCGAAAGGACAAGCAGCCCCAGGGCCGCCAGCCGGAAGACGTCCCCGAGGTGTCCACTCAGCGTGGCACCAAGAAGAAGAACAAGAAGAAGTCGCAAGCGAAACGCGACGCCACCAACGCGGACCTTGTCGCCGTCGTTGAGTACAAGAACCCTCGGAAGCCTCCCGGAGGCGCCAACCTGTTCGACAAGATGCTCAAGGAGCCGTGCCCCTATCATCAGGGGCCCGTCAAGCACACCCTTGAGGAGTGCGTCATGCTTCGGCGCCACTTTCACAAGGCCGGGCCACCGGCGGAATGTGGCAGGGCCCACAACAACGACAAGAAGGAGGATCACAAGGCAGAGGAGTTCCCCGAGGTCCACGACTGCTTCATGATCTACGGTGGGCGAGTGGCGAATGCCTCGGCTCGGCACCGCAAGCAAGAGCGTCGGGAGGTCTGCTCGGTAAAGGTGGCGGTGCCAGTCTACCTAGACTGGTCCAACAAGCCCATCACCTTCGACCATGGCGACCACCCCGACCGCGTGCCGAGCCCAGGGAAATATCCGCTCGTTGTCGACCCCGTCATCGGCAACGTCAGGCTCACCAAGGTCCTCATGGACGGAGGCAGCGGCCTCAACATCATCTACGCCGAGACCCTCGGGCTCCTGCAGATCGATCTATCGTCGATCTGGACAGGCGCGGCACCTTTTCACGGGATCATCCCCGGGAAACGCGTCCAACCCCTCGGACAACTCGATCTGCCCATCTGCTTCGGGACTCCCTCCAACTTCCGAAGGGAAACCCTCACGTTCGAGGTGGTCGGGTTTCGAGGAACCTACCATGCAGTACTGGGAAGGCCATGCTACGCCAAGTTCATGGCCGTCCCCAACTACACCTACCTCAAGCTCAAAATGTCGGGCCCCAACGGGGTCATCACCGTCGGCCCCACGTACCGACACGCGTACGAATGCAACGTGGGGTGCGTGGAGTATGCCGAGGCCCTCGCCGAATCCGAGGCCCTCATCGCCGACCTGGAGAGCCTCTCCAAGGAGGCGCCAGATGCGAAGCGCCACGCCGGCAACTTCGAGCCAGCTGAGACGGTCAATTCCGTCCCTCTCGACCCCAGCAACGATGCCTCCAAGCAGATACGGATCGGCTCCAAGCTTGACCCCAAATAGGAAGAAGTGCTCGTTGACTTTCTCCGCGCGAATGCCGAAGTCTTTGCGTGGAGTCCCTCGGACATGCCTGGCATACCGAGGGGTGTCATCGAGCACTCGCTGGATATCCGAGCTGGAGCCTGACCCGTAAAGCAGCCTCTGCGCCGATTCGACGAAGAAAAGCGCAGAGCCATAGGCGAGGAGATCCACAAGCTGATGGCCGCAGGGTTCATAAAAGAGGACTCAAGCCACGGATCTACAACGACCTCAACAAGTTCGGCAAGCGATGGATGAAGGAACTCCCCTCGGTAGTCTGGAGTCTGAGGACAACGCCGAGCCGAGCCACGGGCTTCACACCGTTCTTTCTAGTCTATGGGGTCGAGGCCATCTTGCCCACAGACTTAGAATACGGTTCCCTGAGGACGAGGGCGTACGACAATCAAAGCAATCGAACCAACCGAGAAGACTCACTAGACCAGCTGGAAGAGGCTCGGGACATGGCCTTACTACACTCGGCGCGGTATCAGCAGTCCCTGCGACGCTACCACGCCCGAGGGGTTCGGTCCCGAGACCTCCAGGTGGGCGACTTGGTGCTTCGGCTGCGACAAGACGCCCGAGGGCGCCACAAGCTCACGCCTCCCTGGGAAGGGCCATTCATCATCGCCAAGATTTTGAAGCCCGGAACATACAAGCTGGCCAACAGTCAAGGCGAGGTCTACAACAACGCTTGGAACATCCGACAGCTACGTTGCTTCTACCCTTAAGATGTTTTCAAGTCATTCATACACCTCGTTTACATACGCCAATAAAGTCTAACCATCAAGGAAGGGTCAGCCTTGCTTCGGCAAAGCCCGACCCTCCCTCGGGGGCTAGAAAGGGCGAACCCCCTCTGCGTCAAAATTTTCCTCGAAAAAAGTCTTCCATCAAAATGACTTTCGCGTCTCCCGGCTATATCAGTAACAGGACCCCAAGAAACGAATAAGAGTGCATGTAAGTGGCAAGGCCGACCGAGCCGAGGGACTCCTACGCCTCTGGGATACGGATACCTCACTCGTCGCCTACCGCGAAAAATAACTCTTACTTGGGTAAGCAATCCTGCTACAGACGAACGAGTCCGGATACGCAAAACAGGAGGAAAAGAGACACAACCTTATATTACGATGATAAAGTGTTCGGGCCTCGGCGGCCGCAAAAGACACATATGCATTCAAAATAAACTGCTCCGGCAGAATCAGGCGTCGCCCGGAGAAGGAGCCGCGCCCTCGGCTTCGTCTCCGCCCTCGGCGAGATCCGCCCCGGCCTCGGACGATGGCGCAAGTGGGAGGATCTCTGCTTCGAAGGTGGTCGCCAGCACCGCGCTTGGGCCCGCGGCGACTGCGTCAAGCCTCTGGACTTCGGCCAGGGCAGCTTCATCTTCGTCGGGAAGGCAATACCCCTCGCTGACCCGCTCCTGATCCACGTCGTAGTGGGAAGCGAGCACGGCGAAGGCCCGCCTGACGCCGTGATGCAGCACCTCGCGGAGTCTGCCGCGCGCGTGGTCACCCAAGGCCTGCAGGTGACTCTGAGGGGAGCTCCCCGAGGGGACGTCGTCGAAACCAAAGACCCGGCAGAAGGCCGAGATGGCCTTGGACATGGCCGCATGGTCGGCCTCCCTCTGCTCGGCCGCCTGGGCAAGTGCCTTGGTGGACTCATCGAGGGCAGATTCGAGCTCTGCAAACAGCCAAAGCAGAAGACTTCAAACACGAGTTGAGGAACGAAGTTGGATCAAAATCTTAAAACAGCCAAGACATACCTTCGGCTTGGGCACGCTGCTCCGAGGATGCGGCTTGGGCCACGGCTAGGTCTGCCGCAAGGGCTCCGGCCCGAGAAAACGCCTCGGCTAACTGGTCTCCAAGAGCCTCAGCCCGTCTTTCAGCCTCGGTGGCCCGGCCCCGAGATTGGTCCCGCTTGCCGATGACCTGGCCAAGCTCCAACTGCTGCCGCTGCGCCTCTGCGCGTGCCGCCGCTGCCTCTGCTCCCAGATCGACACAGAGCAACCGAAGGTCCGCCACCTCGGCGCTCCGTTCGGAGAGGCGCTCGGTAGCCCCGGCAAGCGTGGTCCTCAGGGACCGCAGCGAACCCCAGACATCGGCCTCGCGGCAGATGAACGACGACTTGGCGGCGCTCAGATCCGTCAGATCCTGAGGAAAGGAAGCGGGGCGTCACAAAGAATGCCTTGGTCACGTGAAAGGTATGCTTGAAATCATTACCTGGAGGATCTTGGGAACGTCCCTGCAAAGGACCTCCAAGGTCGACCGAAGCGACCCCATCGTTGCCTCGGCACACTCACGAAGCCCGTCCTAAGACTGCTCCTCTCGCTCATCGTCAAGAACGAAGAGGGGATCCGAAGCCCCACTGGTCCAGAACCGGAGCGACTGACACCGCCCATCGGGACTGCACCACGTGGGGACGATGTTGTCGCTCCCTAGGACGGGTCGCGGTTCTGCGCCCCCCTCCTCCGAGGCCATCTCAGCGTCGGCGGCAACGGGTGGCTCCACGGCCAGAACGGCAACCACCTCGGCAGAAGCCGGTGCCAGCGCCGGCAACGCGTCTGGTGGGCTCGAGGCCGCAGCTGCGCCAGCAGTCTCCCTCGGCACAACGGCCGCCTCGACGGAGGAGTCGACCTCGGGAGCTCGCCCCACAGCAACTTGTGCCGCCTGGGCCCCCCGCTCTAGGGCATCTTGTAAGAAGGCCAGCTGGCCGGCGAGGCCCGGTGCGGCACTGGCTATAGAAGCCGGCGCCATTTTGAGGGCCTTCTGGGGAGCCAGACCGGTCGAACCATGCCTCCGTTTGCTGGGAAGAAAAGGAAGAGCAGGATCAGGACACACGAAGGAGGAGCCAGGACGAAGATATCCTAATATACTTACCCACTCCGGGCCATGATCAATCATGCCTGTGGGGAGGTCTCTCGAGCCTCGATCCCCGAAGGTACCACCGAGGTTAGCCCCGCTGCCGGCTTCGGCACCATCCTTGCCTTGGGCGCCCGAGGCACCAAAGGGACGGACTGCCCAGGCGCAGCCACGATGACTCGAGGATCACCCTCCTGCGCAGTCGGCACGGGCAACGGTTCTTGGGGAACACGCGGCTCAGCCTGACTCCCCGGGGTCACCTCAACTACCTCGGCCAAGGGGTCAAGTACCCCCTCGGCCTGCCCCCGTTCTTCGGACCGGGACCTCGATGTCCCGGCCCTGGATACCGACGGCGCCAGCCCGCTCGGGGGCTGGCTCGATGACCCCTGGCCCAGCCTCAGATCCGGGCTGAGGCCGAGGCGGGCAGCCATGTCGTCATCTTCATCATCGTCTTCATCGTCGTCGTCGTCATCAGGCGTCTCCGGCGACGGCTCCCTCGGGAGCCCATCCCTCTCCTGCCTACGACGAAGCCTTTCCAAGGCGTCCCGAGCCCGCATCCGCTCGCGGGCCCGAGCCTTCTTCGCATCCTTCGTATCCTTCCTCTTCTCCGCGGCGACCCTCCACGCAGCTCGGTCCACCGCGTCCTCCGGGACCGGTGGTAGGGAAGGCTTGTGAAACCCCACCTCCTGGAGACGGACGAAAAGTCTCGGCTATGAGAACCAAGGGCAATCCGACACAAGAAGGAAGAAGGAGCAGACACTCACCAGGGACACACACCCGCGATCAGGACGCATCGAGAGCTGGGAAAAGGCACCGACGTCTAACTTCCCTACCGTGCCGGCTACCCACCTGTGGAGGTCGTCGGCGGGAAGGGGGTCTGATGACATCTGCAAACCCTCCAAGTCGACCCCCGGCGTCATCTCCCAAAGCGGCAGCCGCTGCTCCGTCAAGGGGAGCACCCTCCGGCGATGAATGGCGGTAACCACCCCTGCGGCGGTGAGCCCTCCTTCTCGCAGCTCCTCCAAGGCCTTCAAAAGGGGCTAGAGATTCTTCTGCCTCTCGCGCGGGGCCCCGTAGCGCCAGTTATCGCCGGCAGCGGTCACCACTCGTTGAGAAAACGACGGGAGCCTCCCGTCGTCATTTCGGAGATAAAACCACCGGCGCTTCCACCCTTTGTTCGAAGACGCGAGGATGGCAGGGATGTACTGCAGCGCCCGCGCCTGCCTTAACTGGAGGATGCAGCCACCGGCCTGCACCGCCATGCGAACTCTTCTTTCCCCCATCGACGAGGCTAAAAGCTCCACGGAGAAGAGATGGGTCCACAGGTCCCAGTGGGGGGCAATCCCAAAATATCCTTCGCAAACCGCCGCGAAGATGGCTGCTTGCGAGATGGAGTTGGGACTGAGATTGTGCAGCTCCACCCCGTAGACGTGCAGAATCGCCCGCATAAAACAGCTTGCCGGCACTCCGAACCCCCGCTCGTGAAAGGAGACGAAGCTCAGCACATACCCCGGCGGCGGGGACGGGGCGGCTTCGCTCGAAGGGGCCATCCACTCCGGCTGCGAGTCACCGGAGAGAGGGCGAAGCAAACCATCAGCAACAAGGGCCTTCAGATCATCCGTCGTGACGGTGGAGAAAAGCCACGGGTCACGCGGCGAAACAACGGCCACCCGGTCGGCCATCACCAAGCAGGAGAGGTGGCGGCGGAGAGGACGAGGTGTGCGGTTTCCTTTCTCTGGCTATTCCCTCGGGTTGCGAAAACCTAAGTGGGAGGCGAGCAGCAGAGTAAAGAACCGTCACCGGTCCCTCTCCCGAATATATAAAGGCCTAGGCGAGACCCGTTCAACACTTCACCCGAACTCGCCGCGAGATTCAAAACTCAACGCGAGACGTCCGTTCCTCGAATGGCTCGCGCACGCACAACGGCTGCCCCGCAAACCACTCGTCCCGTCGCATTAACTCTGCGGCAGGACAGGCGGCACCTTTGGCAGGTGAAGCAGGCGACGCTTCACCTCCGCCATAATGACCGCGTCAAAAAAGGTGTGCCACGTCGTTCGATTTCATATCCTTTTCCACTTCCTCTTTCTCTCTCTTGCTACAGGGACCGGGAAAGGGGATACTCCGAAAGGGATCCTTCTCCGCGAAAGAAGCGGACCCCGAGCCCCCCTTCTGATCAGAGGTTCGAATGCTGGCCCCTCGGAAGGGTTCAACAGCCGCCTCAGAGCACTCGGGCTCCGCGCCCACTACTGGTCAGAGGTTCGAAGGCTGGCCCCTCGGAAGGGTTCAACGGCCGCCTCAGGCCACTCGGGCTCCGCGCCCACTACTGATCAGGGGTTCGTAGGCTGGCCCCCGAAGGGTTCGACAGCCGCCTCAGAGCACGCAGAACGAGGGATGACCCTGGGTACGTTCGATACATAACCAAGGCTCGGGCTACGCTCCCGAGGTACCCTAGGACATTTCCGAGACCGACGAGAATGATTTTGTAACGGAATCCCACCAGAGGGAGGCATCGAGCCCTCGGACCCCGTCAAAAGGGGACCGGGTCCGGCGAATCACCCGTAGGTACTTTTGGAGCGCGCCTCCGGGCCACTAGCCGACCCCTAACGAATGGGGCACGGGCGTCCACTCGGATCACCCGCTAGCAACTTACTGGAGACACCATGTTCAACGCCCTCTGAGGGCAACATGGCGCTTCCCCTCCTCCTCCTTGCGGAAAGGCGACGCAGGGGCGTATGAAAAAAAGCCGAGTCTATCCTTGACCGTCCTCTCACTCTGTGCGGAGGCTCGGGGGCTGCTCTCGCAAACCCGGCTCCGGCCAAACCGTTGACAGCGTCAACATACCAGCCCGAGAACTTGGGACTCGACTATGCACCCGGGCTACGGCCAGTTCGCATGAGGGAACAACCAGACCGGCCGAAGCATCACGAAACGCGCTAAGACCTCGAAGGAGTCAAATCACTCCTCCGAGGCCTCGGGGGCTACACCCGGCGGGTGCGCTCGCGCGCACCCACCGAAACGAAACGCAACTGAGAAAGGCCGGTCCCCTTGCAAAAAAGTGCGACAAAAGCCACCAAGCGAGTATCAACACTCCCTTCGAGGCTCGGGGGCTACTGTCGGGGACCATAATTAGGGGTACCCCCAAGACTCCTAATCTCAGCTGGTAACCCCCATCAGCACAAAGCTGCAAAGGCCTGATGGGCGCGATTAAGGTCAAGGCTCAGTCCACTCAAGGGACACGATCTCACCTCGTCCGAGCCCAGCCTCGGGCAAAGGCAACCGACCCCGGAGGATTCACGTCTCGCCCGAGGGCCCCCTCAAGCAACGGACACACCTTCGGCTCGCCCGAGGCCCAGTCTTCGCAGAGAAGCAACCTTGGCCAGATCGCCACGCCAACCGACCGTATCGCAGGAGCATTTAATGCAAGGATCGCCTGACACCTTATCCTGACGCGCGCTCTTCAGTCGACAGAGCCGAAGTGACCGCAGTCACTTCGCCGCTCCACTGATCGACCTGACAAGAAAACAGCGTCGCCTACGTCGCTCCGACTGCTGTGCCACTCGACAGAGTGAGGCTGACAGCAGCTAAGTCCAGCCTCAGGCGCCATAGGAAGCACCGCCTCGCCCGACCCCAGGGCTCGGCCCCCGTCTCGGCCTCGGAAGATGGACTTCGCCTCGCCCGACCCCAGGGCTCGGACTCAGCCTCGGCTCTGGAAGACGACGAACTCCGCCTCGCCCGACCCCAGGGCTCGGACTCTGTAACACCCCTGGTGTTACTGTAACTAAAACTTGAGCATGGCATCATAAGCATTGGCATTGCATATGTTTGATACACCTAGAGTGCATTCACTAGGCAAAAATTTCAAGCAAGTTGTATTGTTTTAATGCTTTGCAAATAGGACCCTGGATAGGAAGCTTTACCTTAAATAGGGATTAAAGGGGTAAAACCTAACCCAAATTGAGAAAACCTAAATACTTTAGGGTAATAGTTATAAAATATCCCCAAAAATAAAGTTGAATCACATTTATACCCCTGGGATACCAGAAACCCTAATTGGAACCCTGGAAAACCCTAAAACTAAACCCTAGGGGCCTATGTGCAAAATTAGTCCACTTTTGGACTAAAGTGCAAAAACCAAGTCAAATAAGTTTCTTAAGTCCTTTGGTTCACAAATGTGTGGACTTGAAAGCCAAATATTGGATTTTGGACTTAATTGCAAAATGGACCTCAAGTAGGTTCTATTATAAGTCTGAAATTTCAGAGTTTTGGCTCAACTTTGGAGCTTTGTAACTTTCAAAGCATAGGGTCTTTGCCCTAGGTCACCATATCAAAATTATAGCCCAATTATAGGAGAACAAGTTTGCTTGAAAGTGCAAGCCATGTTCTTGTGAAAAATTGGAAGATAATCATGCCCAAAGTTGGACTGTCAGGCTGGTATAGACTGAACTTCAAATGGACAGTGACTTTGACCCAAGTTTGAGAGCCAGTTTGACCTTGATCCAGTGCTCTAATAAGTGTAATCCCTATAATTGATTTGTAGCTGGTAAGTAGCACTACAACTTTGATGCAGAGACTTGGGCGAGTTGTCAAGCAAAATTTGGAGATAATTGAGCCCAAACATTGACTGTCAGAAGCTCTGATGGTGTAGCGCGATGGTACAGTACCCAGAGGATCAGATCGGCCACAGAAAAATCCCACCGCCGACGACCTTCGCCGTGATTCACGCCACCGCTGTTGGATTCGTGCTCGGGGTGGGTGGATAACGTCGTGCGGTACAAGCCCCTCACCGACGGTGAGCTGGAGGTCACTCCGGTGACATCACCGTGGCTCTCTCTCCCTTTTTTCGGTTGAGCGGATTAACACGCTGGCGACCGCCGTCTCCCGGCCATGCGCCGCGTGGCTCTCGCTTTCCACCGCACCACTGCGACTTACCCTCGCTCTCCGTGGCTCACCGGAGTAACCGCCACGCCTCTAGACACGTATTCACCGCGCCCAGTGTTCTTCTCCACCTCCGGCCGCCGCGCGTCTTGTTCGAAATTCGCGGCCACCGCCCGCTAGCACTATAAATTGACCTCGCCCGTAGTTGCGCCATGTAGTTGTGAAGCTGTAGTACCCGCTCCCACCCTCGATCGTCCACCAGCACGCACGAATTTCTAATTCCCCCCAAATCCATTCTCTGCCACCGTGAAACGTGCTTCACCGTCGCCAGCCTTTTTCCGGTCAGTCCAACCCTCCCTCTCCCTCGTTTAAGCTCTCTCACATATCTGCGATGCTTGCTGGACCGTCCAATTGGACTAGGGGCCCTCTGGTCGCCGGGAACACAACTAACTTGCCGCGATGGTCACGGCCACCGTGGCGAGAGCAATCCTTGTCGCCATTTGTGAAATTGGGTTGGGGGAAAGGCTCGGGATGGATTCAATTAGGTGTTAGTGAAAGGGAAATGTGCCCTTGGGCCATTTCTAAAGTATTTTGGTGATTGAGTGCAAACACAAGTGCCTAATTGTGAATCTATGCCCATGGTTTGACAAGTTGCAAATCAAAAGTAAAGGTATGTTTCTAAAGCCTTAGTACATTGTTTTTAAGACTAATGTATTGTGTCTAAGTGCTTGAAACAGGAGAAAACGAATAAGAGAAAAGTTGGCTGTGTACAGCCAGTAGGCTGTTTCGGTCTGGGGCACCGGACTATCCGGTGGTGCACCGGACAGTGTCCGGTGCGCCAGGCTGCCTCGACCTGAAGACGCCGCTCTCGGGAATTTGCCGACGGCGTACGGCTAAAATTCACCGGACTGTCCGGTGTGCACCGGACTGTCCGGTGAGCCAACGGTCGGCCGAGCCAACGGTCGGCCGCGGAATCTGCGCGCGACACGTGGTCTGGTCAACGGTTGGAAAGTGGCACCGGACTGTCCGGTGTGCACCGGACTGTCCGGTGCGCCAGATCTGCAACGGTCGGCAACGGTCGGCTGCGCTGTTTAAGGAAGGAAATCGGGCACCGGACAGTGTCCGGTGTGCACCGGACTGTCCGGTGCGCCCGACGACAGAAGGCAAGGATGGCCTTCTAGATTTGTTCTCAACGGCTCCTAGCTGCCTTGGGGCTATATAAGGGACCCCTAGGCGCATGGAGGAGTACACCAAGCAACCTTAGAGCATTCTTGATCATCCACACTCAGTCTTTGCGCATTCGTTTGTCATTCTCAGTGATTCGAGCTCCGTTCTAGTGAGAACTTTGAGATAGTCTTTTGAGCTCGATTCTTGGCTGTGTGTGTGCGCATTTTACTGTGGATTTGTGTGTGTTGCTTCTCTCCCTTACTCCGTGCTTCTTTGTGAACTTCAAGTGTAAGGGTGAGAGACTCCAAGTTGTGAAGATTCCTCGCGAACGCGATAAGAAAAGAAAGGCAAGAACACCGTGGTATTCAAGTTGATCATTGGATCACTTGAGAGGAGTTGAGTGCAACTCTCGTCCGTTGGGACGCCACAACGTGGAGTAGGCAAGTTTTGTACTTGGCCGAACCACGGGATAACCACCGTGTCATCTCTGTGATTGAATTCCTGTGGTTATTGTGTTTTGACTCCTCTCTAGCCACTTGGCAAATTATTGTGCTAACAATTAACCAAGTTTTTGTGGCTATAAGTTTAAGTTTTACAGGATCACCTATTCACCCCCCCCCCCCTCTAGGTGCTCTCAATTGGTATCGGAGCCGTTCTCTTCAAGAAAGGGACTAACCGCCCGAAGAGATGGATCCTAAGGGGAAGGGAATCATGATCAACGATAAGGAGAAGGAGTCTTTCGTCAACGAGCCAAAGGATGACAAGTCCAACGACTCAGGCTCGGGTCATAGACGAAAAGATGGGAAGAAGAAGAAGACAAGGCGCATCAAGGAGATTGTCTACTACGACAGCGACGAATCTTCCTCTTCCCAAAAGGACGACGACAACGACTACAGGAAGACGGTCAATTCGAACTTTTCATTTGATTATTCTCGTATTCCACATAATTCGAATTCGCATCTGCTTTCCATTCCTCTTGGCAAACCTCCACACTTCGATGGGGAGGACTACGGATTTTGGAGTCACAAAATGTGTAGTCACTTATTCTCTCTTCATCCAAGCATATGGGAGATTGTAGAGAATGGAATGAAATTTGATAGCTCGGATAGTCCTATGCTTATAAATGAACAAATCCATAGAAATGCACAAGCTACTACTGTTCTCTTAGCATCTTTGTGCAGGGAAGAATACAATAAGGTGAGCGGCTTGGACAATGCCAAGCAGATATGGGACACCCTCAAGATCTCTCACGAGGGCAACGACGTCACCATGCTCACCAAGATGGAGTTGGTGGAGGGCGAACTTGGGAGATTCGCTATGATAAGGGGGGAAGAGCCAACCCAAACATACAACCGGCTCAAAACCCTTGTCAACAAGATAAGGAGCTATGGAAGCACGCGATGGACGGACCACGACGTCGTCCGCCTAATGCTAAGGTCCTTTACCGTTCTTGATCCTCATTTGGTGAATAATATTTGTGAGAATCCCAGGTACACCAAAATGTCGCCCGAAGAAGTTCTTGGGAAATTCGTAAGCGGGCGAATGATGATTAAGGAGGCAAGATACGTGGACGACGCGTTGAACGGTCCTATTCATGAGCCTCAACCCTTTGCTCTCAAGGCAACAAGGAGCAAGGAGGCGCTACCAAGCAAGGTGGCGCAAGTTGAGGCGGCCGGGCTAAATAATGAGGAGATGGCCCTCATCATTAAGCGCTTCAAGACGGCGCTTAAAGGTCGCAAGGGACAGCCAAGCAAGACCAAGACAAAGGAGAAGCGCTCGTGCTTCAAATGTGGTAAGATTGGTCATTTCATTGCTAACTGTCCCGATAATGAAAGTGACCAGGAAAAAGGGGACAAAAGGGAAAAGAAGAAGCATTACAAGGAGGCCAAGGGCGAGGCACATATCGGAAAGGAGTGGGATTCGGATTGCTCCTCCTCCGACTCCGACAATGAAGGACTCGCCGCCACCGCCTTCAACAAGTCATCTCTCTTCCCCAACGAGCATCATACTTGTCTCATGGCAAGAGAGAAGAAGGTGAGTACTCGAGACACCACTTATGTTTCTTCTAGTGATAATGAGTCTAGTGATGATGATGACATAGACTACTCATGCTTATTCAAGGGCTTAGATAGATCTAAGATAGATAAAATTAATGAATTGATTGATGCCTTAAATGATAAGAATAGGTTTTTAGAAAAGCAAGAGGATTTGTTGTATGAAGAACATGACAAATTTGTAGAAGCACAAAAATCACTTGCATTAGAGATTAAGAGAAATGAAATGCTTTCTTATGAGTTGTCTACATGTCACGATTCAATTTCTAACTTAAAGAGCATAAACGATGATTTAAATGCTAAACTAGTAGAAGCAAATAAATCCAACTCTTGTGTTGAATATGTTGAAATTTGCACTAGGTGTAAGGATATTGATATTAATGCTTGTAGCGAACACTTAGTTTCTATTTCAAAATTGAATGATGAATTAGCTAGTCTTAATGCTCAACTTAAGACTAGCAAGAGTAATTTTGATAAACTAAAATTTGCTAGGGATGCCTACACGGTTGGTAGACACCCCTCAATTAAGGATGGGCTTGGCTTCAAGAGAGAAGTCAAGAACTTGACAAGCCATAAGGCTCCTATCTCCGCCAAGGAGAAAGGGAAGGCTCCTATGGCTAGTAGCACTAAAAAGAACCATGCTTTTTTGTATCATGATAGAAGTGCTTATAGGGGTTATAATGCTTATGATGATTTTGATGCTCATGTCATGGTTGCTTCTAGTTCTTCCTTTATGCATGGTAGAAATATGTCTAGGAAAAATGCTATGCCTAGAAAGAATATTATTCATGCTCCTAGGAAAGTAGTGAATGAACCTTCTACAATTTATTGTGCTTTAAATGCTTCCTTTGTTATTTGTAGAAAGGATAAGGAAATTGTTGCTAGGAAGTTAGGGGCAAAATGCAAGGGAGACAAAACTTGCATTTGGGTCCCTAAGGATATTTGCACTAACCTTGTAGGACCCAACATGAGTTGGGTACCTAAGTCCCAAGCCTAAATTTGCCTTGCAGGTTTATGCATCCGGGGGTTCAAGCTGGATTATCGACAGCGGATGCACAAACCATATGACGGGGGAGAAGAAGATGTTCACCTCCTACGTCAAGAATAAGGATTCCCAAGATTCAATCATATTCGGTGATGGGAATCAAGGCAAGGTAAAAGGGTTAGGTAAAATTGCAATTTCTAATGAGCACTCAATTTCTAATGTGTTTTTAGTTGAGTCTTTGGGATATAATTTATTATCTGTAAGTCAATTATGCAATATGGGATATAATTGTCTTTTTACAAATATAGATGTGTCTGTCTTTAGAAGAAGTGATGGTTCACTAGCTTTTAAGGGTGTATTAGACGGCAAACTTTATTTAGTTGATTTTGCAAAAGAAGAGGCCGGTCTAGATGCATGCTTAATAGCTAAGACTAGCATGGGCTGGCTGTGGCATCGCCGCTTAGCACATGTAGGGATGAAGAACCTTCACAAGCTTCTAAAGGGAGAACATGTGATAGGTTTGACTAACGTGAAATTCGAAAAAGATAGACCTTGTGCAGCTTGTCAAGCAGGTAAACAGGTGGGAGGAGCGCATCACAGCAAGAATGTGATGACCACCTCAAGACCTCTGGAGCTGCTGCATATGGACCTCTTCGGACCCGTCGCCTATCTGAGCATAGGAGGGAGTAAGTATGGTCTAGTTATTGTTGATGACTTTTCCCGCTTCACTTGGGTGTTCTTTTTGCAGGATAAGTCTGAAACCCAAGGGACCCTCAAGCGCTTCCTCAGGAGAGCTCAAAATGAGTTTGAGCTCAAGGTGAAGAAGATAAGGAGCGACAACGGGTCCGAGTTCAAGAACCTTCAAGTGGAGGAGTTTCTTGAAGAGGAAGGGATCAAGCACGAGTTCTCCGCTCCCTACACACCACAGCAAAATGGTGTGGTAGAGAGGAAGAACAGGACGCTCATCGACATGGCGAGGACGATGCTAGGAGAGTTCAAGACCCCCGAGTACTTTTGGACGGAAGCCGTAAACACGGCTTGCCACGCCATCAACAGGGTCTACCTTCATCGCCTCCTCAAGAAGACTTCGTATGAGCTGCTAACCGGTAACAAACCCAATGTATCTTACTTTCGTGTATTTGGGAGCAAGTGCTACATTCTGGTGAAGAAAGGTAGAAATTCTAAGTTTGCTCCCAAAGCAGTAGAAGGGTTTTTATTAGGTTATGACTCAAATACAAAGGCGTATAGAGTCTTCAACAAATCATCGGGTTTGGTTGAAGTCTCTAGCGATGTTGTATTTGATGAGACTAATGGCTCTCCAAGAGAGCAAGTTTTTGATTGTGATGATGTAGATGAAGAAGATGTTCCGACGGCCGCTATACGAACCATGGCGATTGGTGATGTGCGACCACAGGAACACTTGGAACAAGATCAAACTTCTTCCTCAACTACGGTGCATCCCCCAACTCAAGACGATGAACAGGTTCATCAACAGGAGGCATGTGATCTAGGGGGAGCACAAGATAATCATGTGATGGAGGAAGAAGCGGAACCGGCACCTCCAACCCAAGTTCGAGCGATGATTCAAAGGGATCATCCCGTCGACCAAATTCTGGGTGACATTAGCAAGGGAGTAACTACTCGGTCTCGATTAGTTAATTTTTGTGAACATTACTCCTTTGTCTCTTCTATTGAGCCTTTCAGGGTAGAAGAGGCCTTGCTAGATCCGGACTGGGTGTTGGCCATGCAAGAGGAGCTCAATAACTTCAAGAGGAATGAAGTTTGGACACTGGTGCCTCGTCCGAAGCAAAATGTTGTGGGAACCAAGTGGGTGTTCCGCAACAAACAGGACGAGCACGGGGTGGTGACGAGAAACAAGGCTCGACTTGTGGCAAAAGGTTATGCCCAAGTCGCAGGTTTGGATTTCGAGGAGACTTTTGCTCCTGTGGCTAGGCTAGAATCGATTCGTATCTTGCTAGCATATGCCGCTCATCATTCTTTCAGGTTGTACCAAATGGATGTGAAGAGCGCTTTCCTCAACGGGCCAATCAAAGAGGAGGTGTACGTGGAGCAACCCCCTGGCTTCGAGGATGAACGGTACCCCGACCACGTGTGTAAGCTCTCTAAGGCGCTCTATGGACTTAAGCAAGCCCCAAGAGCATGGTATGAATGCCTTAGAGATTTTTTAATTGCTAATGCTTTCAAGGTTGGGAAAGCCGATCCAACTCTTTTTACAAAGACATGTGATGGTGATTTGTTTGTGTGCCAAATTTATGTCGATGACATAATATTTGGTTCTACTAACCAAAAGTCTTGTGAAGAGTTTAGCAGGGTGATGACGCAGAAATTCGAGATGTCGATGATGGGCGAGTTGAACTACTTCCTTGGGTTCCAAGTGAAGCAACTCAAGGACGGGACCTTCATCTCTCAAACGAAGTACACGCAAGACTTGCTGAAGCAGTTTGGGATGAAGGATGCCAAGCCCGCAAAGACTCCGATGGGGACCGACGGACACACTGACCTCAACAAAGGAGGTAAGTCCGTTGATCAAAAGGCATACCGGTCAATGATAGGGTCATTACTTTACTTATGTGCTAGTAGACCGGATATTATGCTTAGCGTATGCATGTGTGCTAGATTTCAATCCGATCCTAAGGAGTGTCACTTAGTGGCGGTGAAGCGAATCCTTAGATATTTAGTTGCTACGCCTTGCTTCGGGCTCTGGTATCCAAAGGGGTCTACTTTTGACTTGGTTGGATACTCAGACTCCGATTATGCTGGATGTAAGGTCGATAGGAAGAGTACATCGGGGACGTGCCAATTCTTAGGAAGGTCCCTGGTGTCATGGAATTCTAAGAAACAAACCTCCGTTGCCCTATCCACCGCTGAGGCCGAGTATGTTGCCGCAGGACAGTGTTGCGCGCAACTACTTTGGATGAGGCAAACCCTCAGGGACTTTGGCTACAATCTGAGCAAAGTTCCACTCCTATGTGATAATGAGAGTGCTATCCGCATGGCAGAAAATCCTGTTGAGCACAGCCGCACAAAGCACATAGACATCCGGCATCACTTTTTGAGAGACCACCAGCAAAAGGGAGATATCGAAGTGTTTCATGTTAGCTCCGAGAACCAGCTAGCCGATATCTTTACCAAGCCTCTAGATGAGAAGACCTTTTGCAGGCTGCGTAGTGAGCTAAATGTCTTAGATTCGTGGAACTTGGATTGAATTGTAGCATACATGTGTTTATGCCTTTGATCATGTTCCTTCTGCATTTTGTTGCTTATTGTGGTGCTCAAGTTGTACAAACACTCCCTGGACCTCACAAGTCCGTTGCAAAGTGATGCACATGTTTAGGGGGAGATGTGTTACAACTTGACCCTTTGAGACTAACCATATGCTTGAGTTTGCTTGATTTAGTCTCGAAGGAGAATTGAAAGGGAAAAGGTGGACTTGGACCATGAAAGACTTCCACTGCACTCCGATGAGAGGGTAACTAATTCCAAGTTCATCTCATGAACTCTTATTGCCATTTGCTCTTAATTGAAGATTTTGGTGAGGCAATGGGGTTAAAGGGCCAAAGTTGATTCCGTTTTGGTGCTTAATGCCAAAGGGGGAGAAAATAAAGGCCAAAGCAATAAATGGATCAGCTACCACTTGAGAGATTTGAAAATAGTATAGTAGAGCTTTTGGTTTGTCAAAACTCTTTTATTGTCTCTTTTGTCAAAAGTTGGCTTCTTGTGGGGAGAAGTGTTGATTATGGGAAATAGGGGGAGTTTTTAAAATCTTTGATCAATCTCTTTTGGAATGACTCTCTTTATGCTTCAACACGTGTGTTTGACTTAGAGATAGAGATTTGAGTTTGATTTGCAAAAACAAACCAAGTGGTGGCAAAGGATGATCCATATATGCCAAAATTGAATAAAACTCAAATTTATTCTATTTGAAGTGATTTTGCACTTGTTCTAGTTGCTTTATGTTGTGTTGGCATAAATCACCAAAAAGGGGGAGATTGAAAGGGAAATGTGCCCTTGGGCCATTTCTAAAGTATTTTGGTGATTGAGTGCAAACACAAGTGCCTAATTGTGAATCTATGCCCATGGTTTGACAAGTTGCAAATCAAAAGTAAAGGTATGTTTCTAAAGCCTTAGTACATTGTTTTTAAGACTAATGTATTGTGTCTAAGTGCTTGAAACAGGAGAAAACGAATAAGAGAAAAGTTGGCTGTGTACAGCCAGTAGGCTGTTTCGGTCTGGGGCACCGGACTGTCCGGTGGTGCACCGGACAGTGTCCGGTGCGCCAGGCTGCCTCGACCTGAAGACGCCGCTCTCGGGAATTTGCCGACGGCGTACGGCTAAAATTCACCGGACTGTCCGGTGTGCACCGGACTGTCCGGTGAGCCAACGGTCGGCCGAGCCAAAAGTCGGCCGCGGAATCTGCGCGCGACACGTGGTCTGGTCAACGGTCGGAAAGTGGCACCGGACTGTCCGGTGTGCACCGGACTGTCCGGTGCGCCAGATCTGCAACGGTCGGCAACGGTAGGCTGCGCTGTTTAAGGAAGGAAATCGGGCACCGGACAGTGTCCGGTGTGCACCGGACTGTCCGGTGCGCCCGACGACAGAAGGCAAGGATGGCCTTCTAGATTTGTTCTCAACGGCTCCTAGCTGCCTTGGGGCTATATAAGGGACCCCTAGGCGCATGGAGGAGTACACCAAGCAACCTTAGAGCATTCTTGATCATCCACACTCAGTCTTTGCGCATTCGTTTGTCATTCTCAGTGATTCGAGCTCCGTTCTAGTGAGAACTTTGAGATAGTCTTTTGAGCTCGATTCTTGGCTGTGTGTGTGCGCATTTTACTGTGGATTTGTGTGTGTTGCTTCTCTCCCTTACTCCGTGCTTCTTTGTGAACTTCAAGTGTAAGGGTGAGAGACTCCAAGTTGTGGAGATTCCTCGCGAACGCGATAAGAAAAGAAAGGCAAGAACACCGTGGTATTCAAGTTGACCATTGGATCACTTGAGAGGAGTTGAGTGCAACTCTCGTCCGTTGGGACGCCACAACGTGGAGTAGGCAAGTTTTGTACTTGGCCGAACCACGGGATAACCACCGTGTCATCTCTGTGATTGAATTCCTGTGGTTATTGTGTTTTGACTCCTCTCTAGCCACTTGGCAAATTATTGTGCTAACAATTAACCAAGTTTTTGTGGCTATAAGTTTAAGTTTTACAGGATCACCTATTCACCCCCCCCCCTCTAGGTGCTCTCAGTTAGTCGCTCGGGAACCCTAGCCGTTGCCCCAATCGGCCGGTGTAGGTGCTCGCTCGGGGACCTTCCCGTGTGAGGAAACCGAAGTTGGGGGACCCCTGTGCAAAGTGTCAGCGACTGTTTTGAATAGTGTTCGGACTTTCTCAGATTATTCAAAACTCTGGGGGACCTCTGCGCAAACCTGCCCGCGGGCGCGGGCGCGCGCGCCTTTCTGCCCTAGCTGGGCCGCCTGGGCTGGATTTGGCCTAGGTCTGTTCCTCTCTTTTCCTTTTTCTTTTATTCCCAGAGCCAAAACAATTATAAAAAAATGTAGAAAAATGGTAAAATTGTGAAACCAATTTTCCTAGGCTCCTTATTTTCCCTAGAATTTAATAAAAATAGTTTTGTGATTTTTATTGGAAACAAGAAATTTTAGGGCATTTAAAGTAGTTAAAAGTATTAGTTATGGATTTTTAGAAAATAATTGGTAAGTCCAAAAATGCCCAAACTTTTTATGGAAACTTAAGGCAATATTTAGAAGCCTTGGGTAGAGTTTGAATTGATTTGGACCATGTTTGATAACTAGAACCCAAAACCCCCCTGCCCTGTGAACTCCTTTACCGACTCCGGAAACCCTAAGTTCTCGGAGTTCCGTGAAGGAAAGTTGTATTCAAGACTTAGATAATAAATCTTTATTATCTTCGCACTCTCATGCGCATTACATGGCATTCATTCTTATATATGTATATATATGGTGATGTTAGAACGTGAAGAAGAAGTAGAAGTCACCGAAGAAAGGACACCACCCTCGGATTCTCAAGCAGGCAACTGCTTCTACTTCGATATTTGTGGATCCGAGCCAGACTCACCTGTTAACGAAGGCAAGCCCCGGTGCATTTGCCACCTCCCTTGATGTTTTTAAAATCTTTCTCACTTGCTTGCTGCATTAGGTGATAGGAGTTGATTGATTAAACAATTCCTGCATTACCTTCCTTGATCTTGATTACCCTCCTTGAAACCCTGTTTTTACAAAAAGGTTTTACTATGCTTAGTATTGCTTAGAAAAACAAAAGGATTTGTTTTACAAAAGATGTTTGGCAAAGTGGGAGGGATGTTTTCGAAAATAAAACTTGATGGTGGATCCATCATGGCCATGATGGATTCAACATCGGAAAAGATGTACCTCTGCCAGGTACCAAGTTTTTGGGTTAAAAAGATTAAGCTGAGACCGGGCGGGTGACTTGCACGAGAAGAGAGTCTCGGTGTAGTGTCTCCGTCTGAGTCGATTAAGGACCGTCTCGATGTAGGCTTGATGATCGAGGACCCTTTAACTGGTCACATGCCTCGTCATGGGTAAGCCTTGCCTCGGGCAGACTAAGGCCAGAATAAGATAACACGAAATGGGCGTGGAGCGGTGGCGAGAGTAGCGTGTACCCTCCATGGCAAGAGGCTGGACGGTGGTGTATCTGTGCTCTCGGTTTGCGTGAACCTGATCTGGTCTTAAGAACCCCGGTGGCGGGTTGACATATGCAAGGGTTAAGTGCTACATATGTCGTGTGATTGGAGATCCTCAGCTGAGTATAATCGATTCGGATCGCCGTACCTTCGCGGTTATGAAGACTTGGTCACTGACCTACACGTAGCATTCCACTAAAGATGATGGGTTTTTGTTAAGAAATTGGCTAGTGCAGGACCAGTGATTGAACTAGGGTAGAAAGAACTGTAGTTGCAGGTAATTTTACTTAACCTGACAAATAAAATTGGATTTTTAAGGATCCACTTTAGTAAGCATTTCTGCAAAACAGAGTCTTTGATTATTGAAAAGCCTTACCTTGACTCCCATATAACCAGCATACCCTTGAGAGTCTTTTCTTTAGTCGGGTAAGACTTGCTGAGTAATTCCATACTTAGGGTTTATCCCTTCGTTGTTTTTAGGTGAGGAAGTAGCAGATTTCTGTTGCTTCTGTGCCAAGGTGGTTCCTAAGGAGGAAAAACAAGACTGAAGTGCGGGAGGACTTGGTCCTCCACATAGAAATCTTTTGCTTATAACTTATCGGGAGGAGTTTGTGCCTCCCTTGGTTTGTATAATATTACTTCTCAGCACTCGCTTTTAGTTCTGGTCTGTAATAAAACAACTTGAGCTTGCTTTTTAAATAAATGTAAGTTATGTAATCGCTTCCGCAATTCTTTATCTCCGATGTTCTGTAATGTCTGCAAGACGGGTAAATCGTTCCTGGTAAGGTAAGGAAAGATACCGAACTTGTCAAGTGACTTAGGAACATCTACAGGGTGTCTGATGTCTGTTAGACAAGGACAACTGTAGGTGGGCCTAATTACTTGGGAGGTTCCGTCACAGCTGGTATCGGAGCGTAACCCTTCTTTGCAGATATTATGAAGCATCTTCAAAAGGATTTTTTTTAAAAAAAAGTCTTACCTAAAAACTCTTTTCTCTTCTTACCTAAGTATTCTGAAGAGTCTATCTTAAAGACTAGATAGGAAGAGTGCAATGTATAGAAGGTTGAATCGACTAAGGCTGATTCTGTAATTACACATGCATCATGCTAAGAATTATACTAATAAAGTTTTCCCCCTTAGAAAGATGCCGCCACGCACAAGGCTAACGGCGCGCAAGTCAACTGGACCAATCGGTGTGCCCCGGCATCAATTGGCCCCTCGACATGAAAACAGTAGCAGTGGGAGTAATGACCCAATAGGAGATCTTGAAGCCCGAGTGAGTCGACTTCAAGCGGTGCTGCAACACAGGACCGATGCTTGGGTCGCGGACGGAGATAGAATAAATGAACTAAGAAGGGACATCCGTCACCTGCAGGATCAGCTTGCTGATCGGGACTTAGCACTCGACTGGGCAGTACAGTCCCGTTTGCTGGCATGTGCTAAGGAAGCAAGGGCTCAGGCCCGAATTAAGGAACTTAGCTCAACTGTCGACGACCTGCAGGTCTATTGCAATACGTTGCATGAGGAAGTCCATGTACTGTACTCGCAATTACACCCTAGTGCACCTGCACATCCTGCTGAGGCGAAAGCCGGACCCTCTCACGTTGCGGGACGCGCGCTGGGTGGGGAGTTAGACCTTTTTGAGCCCCCTCCTTCCATGAGGTTGGTTGACGTCTGGACTCCCACACCTGACGATGAGGCCGCCAAGAGTAATGGGAAGCAGGGCTAATGGTGTAATAGAAGTAGGAGTGTAGTGTATTGTAGGTTGTACTGGTGTATAATAGGTAATGCTATTGTATACTAGGTATTGTACCCTGTTGTAAGAGTCTTGAGTCTGTAACATTACTTTTGGTAATGTAAGATGGAATGGCTTTTTCTTTGGCATATCATATTGTTTTCAAATGTTGTTGCCACAGATGCCTTCCAAGACTCGAGCTCAGGACGGAGCTGGTACCTCCCGGGGGCGGGAATCCACACCCAATCCACCCCCTGTTCCTCCGACATTGGCGGATGCAATTGCCGCCTTAGTGAACGCAACTGCTGACAATACCCGCTTCCTAAGAGAAATGGCGGGCCAACAATTCTAGCAGCCTGGTGGGCGGGGCTATCAACAAGGCCCCCGCGAAACTACTTATCTGGACTTCTCGGAAACCCGTCCACCACTATTTGTGAAAGCTGAAGATCCACTAGAAGCCGATGAATGGATACTGGTTATTGAGCAGAAATTTGGTCTTCTGCGCTGTTCAGAGACACAAAAGCCATTATTCGCAGCGCAACAACTACGCGGCCCTGCCAGTACTTGGTGGGGAAATTTCGTGGCCGTTCAGCCGGCCAATCATCAAGTAACCTGGGAGGAATTTAAAGTGGCATTCCGTGAGCATTATATACCCGAAGGCGTTCTGCATATGAAGCAAGAAGAGTTCATGAAGCTAAAACAAGGAGTAGATACTGTCAATCAGTATCTCAACAAGTTTAATCACCTGTCCCAATATGCAATTGATCAGGTGAACACTGATCTGAAAAAGAGAAATTGCTTCATGAGAGGACTAAATGATCGGCTACAGAGAAAAATGGCTGCTTATATTGACTTGACGTATGGAAAGGCTGTCAGCACAGCCCTATCTGTTGAAGCAAAATATGCAGGATCCGGAAAGAACAAGGGATTTGGTGGTGAGAAGACTAATCAAGGTCAAGCAAAAAGGCAACGGTTTATTCTCTGGCCTTCTAACCAGACTCCTCCACGTGCACCAACTTTCCCTTTCAAGCAGCCAATAATTATTCGTCCCAATAAAGCCCCCACTGCCCCAAGTCAGCCGGGTGCCCCAGGCACTCGATTCCCTGCCTTGCCTAGCTCTTCAACTGGGTGTTTTAATTGTGGCAAGTCTGGACATTTCATCAAGGACTGCCCCTATCCCAAGCAAAATCAAGCAAATAATCAGCAAGGATCGGGAAGTTCATCTCAAAGCAAGGGAAATGTTAAGGGTAAAAATTTCAAGAAGACGGGACGCGTATACTATACTCAAGTGGCCACTACACCGGAAGGAGAACCGGTGATGATGGGTACGTTTCTCGTGGCCAGTCACCCTGCAATTATTCTTTTTGATTCTGGTGCTTCGCATACGTTCATTAGCAAGAAATTTGTGGAGCAACATCACATTGCATGCCATGAATCAAAAGAGGGATTTAAAATACACTCACCTGGGGGACAGATCTTTACTAGAGAAGTGGCCTATCAAGTGCCCGTATCATTGGCCGGACGAGACTTTCCTACCAATATGATCGTCCTGAAAGGCCAAGACATAGATGTTATTTTGGGTATGAATTGGTTGGCCAAGCACAAAGCAACACTCAATACTGATCAAAGAACCATCAGGTTGAGCCATAATCAAGAAGAAATTCTTTTGTCCATCCCTATTCCAAACAAAATTACTGGCAGAGTTTATGAAGCCATGGTACCGGAAATCAAGGATATCCCGGTAGTATGTGAGTTTCCTGATGTCTTTCCCGAAGATTTGCCGGGATTGCCACCTGAGCGGGAGGTAGAGTTTGTAATAGAGTTGAAGCCCGGTACGGCTCCTATTTCTCGAAGATCGTACCGTATGCCTCCTAATGAGTTGGCAGAGTTGAAGATTCAATTGCAAGATCTCCTGGAGAAAGGATTTATCCGGCCAAGCTCATCGCCATGGGGTTGTCCAGCCATATTCGTTAAAAAGAAGGATCAAACCTTACGAATGTGTGTGGATTATCGGCCCCTAAATGAGGTCACCATCAAAAACAAGTACCCTCTTCCAAGGATTGACATTCTATTTGATCAATTGACAGGAGCTAGAGTATTTTCAAAGATTGATCTCCGATCGGGCTATCACCAGATCCGTATTCGGCCCAAAGATATACCAAAGACCGCGTTCACTACGCGATATGGGTTGTTTGAATATCTGGTAATGTCTTTCGGGCTAACGAATGCTCTGGCCCACTTCACATATTTGATGAACTCGGTGTTCATGCCCGAGCTAGACAAGTTTGTGGTGGTCTTCATTGATGACATTTTGATATATTCCAAGAATGAAGAGGAGCACGCCCAACATTTACGGATCGTATTAACGCGCCTAAGGGAACATCAGTTGTATGCCAAGTTCAGCAAGTGCGCGTTTTGGCTGGAGGAAATTCAATTTCTGGGACATGTTCTATCTGCCAGAGGGATTGCGGTAGACCCCAGCAAAGTCAAGGACATTTTGGAGTGGAAACCCCCGACCATTGTTCATCAGGTCCGAAGTTTCCTTGGACTGGCTGGATATTATTGCAGATTTATACCAGACTTTTCTAAGCTTGTGAAGCCAATCACAAGTTTATTGAAGAATGATGTTAAATTCAATTGGTCTTCGAAGTGTGACGAAGCCTTTGAACAATTGAAGACACTATTGACCACTGCTCCGGTATTGGCTCAACCGGACATCACCAAGCCTTTTGATGTATATTGTGATGCATCTGGCAGTGGACTCGGCTGTGTGCTAATGCAAGAGGGCCGAGTAATTGCATATGCTTCACGGCAGTTGCGCCGACATGAAGAGCATTACCCAACTCATGATCTGGAGCTAGCTGCTGTGGTCCATGCCCTAAAAATTTGGCGTCACTATCTGCTGGGAAATGTCTGTCATATCTATACAGATCATAAGAGTTTGAAGTACATCTTCACCCAGTCAGAATTAAATATGAGGCAGAGACGATGGCTTGAGCTTATTAAGGACTATGAACTGGAAATCCATTATCACCCAAGCAAAGCCAATATTGTGGCAGATGCGCTAAGCCGTAAGGCTTCCTGCCATTGTCTTACAATGAAGACCTCTAACAACACTTTATGTCAAGAGATGGAGAAGCTAAATCTGGGAATGGTCCAACAAGGAACTCTGAATCAGTTAAAGCTTGAGTCAGTCCTCTTGCAAAGGATAATTGATACCCAAAAGGATAATGAGGGCATGAGACATATTCGTGAGAAGATAAGGGCTGGAAAAGCCAAATGTTTCAAAGAAGATAATCAAGGCATTGTATGGTTTAATAACCGCATAGTGGTGCCAAAGAATGAAGAGCTCCGCCAGCAAATTCTTGATGAAGCACATCTTAGCCGCTATTCTATTCATCCCGGAAGCACTAAGATGTACCAAGACTTGAAGCAACATTACTGGTGGACAAAGATGAAGATCGAAATTGCACGCTATGTGGCGAGATGTGACACCTGTAGACATGTCAAAGCCATACATTTGAAAGCTGCTGGTCCATTACAGTCATTACCAATACCGACATGGAAATGGGAAGACATCAGTATGGACTTTATTGTGGGATTGCCCAGGACTGCAAAAGGATATGACTCTATTTGGGTGATTGTTGATCGACTTACAAAGATTGCTCACTTTCTGCCGGTCAAGACATATTACCCGGTACATACCTATGCGGAGTTGTACATTGCTCGTATTCTTAGTCTGCATGGTGTTCCGAAGACCATAGTGTCGGATCGTGGACCTCAATTTGTAGCCAAGTTTTGGGAAGCGCTTCACAAATCCTTGGGTACTAAGTTGCTCCACAGTTCGGCCTATCATCCTCAAACCAGTGGACAGACTGAGAGAGTTAATCAGATACTCGAAGATATGTTGCGAGCATGCGTTCTGGACTTCTCACCGAAATGGGATGAATGTTTGCCTTTGGCGGAGTTTTCATATAATAATAGCTATCAAGAAAGTATCAAGATGGCACCTTTCGAAGCTTTATATGGACGTCGATGTCGTACTCCGCTAAATTGGTCTGAACCAGGAGAAAGGTACTTCTTTAGGCCTGATATGGTGAAGGAGGCCGAGGATAAGGTTCAGAAAATTATTCATAATATGAAGAAAGCACAAACTCGTCAGAAGGGTTATGCAGACAAACGGCGAATGCCCTTATATTTCTTGGAAGGAGACTATGTCTACCTGAAGGTCTCACCAATGAAGGGAGTATCACGTTTCGGGGTTAAAAGGAAGCTTGCACCACGATATATTGGTCCTTTTCTTATTTTGGAAAGATATGGGCCAGTGGCATACCGACTCCAACTACCCGAAACATTGTCTGCTGTGCATAATGTGTTCCACGTGTCACAATTGAAGAAGTGTCTTCGGATTCCTAATCGAACCGTTGAAGTAACAGATGTTGTCCTTGAACCGGACTTGACATATTCTGAGCACCCTATTCGAGTCTTGGATCAAAAGGACAGGGTTACCCGGAGAAAAACTCTCAAGTTTTATAAGATACAGTGGAACCAGCATTCCGAAGATGAGGCTACATGGGAAACTCAAGACTTTTTAGATAAGAATTTCCCAGGCTTTTTAGCCTCTTGTAAATTGTAAAGCCTGTATAGCTGTGAATACAGAAGTGACCCCCACATCACCCCTGCCTTATACCAGAAATAAGGAAATAAAAGTATTCCGTGTTTCCTTTTCCATTACTTACCCTAGGACTTTTAATCTCGGGACGAGATTCTTTTATGGGGGGAAGGATGTAACACCCCTGGTGTTACTGTAACTAAAACTTGAGCATGGCATCATAAGCATTGGCATTGCATATGTTTGATACACCTAGAGTGCATTCACTAGGCAAAAATTTCAAACAAGTTGTATTGTTTTAATGTTTTGCAAATAGGACCCTAGATAGGAAGCTTTACCTTAAATAGGGATTAAAGGGGTAAAACCTAACCCAAATTGAGAAAACCTAAATACTTTAGGGTAATAGTTATAAAATATCCCCAAAAATAAAGTTGAATCACATTTATACCCCTGGGATACCAGAAACCCTAATTGGAACCCTGGAAAACCCTAAAACTAAACCCTAGGGGCCTATGTGCAAAATTAGTCCACTTTTGGACTAAAGTGCAAAAACCAAGTCAAATAAGTTTCTTAAGTCCTTTGGTTCACAAATGTGTGGACTTGAAAGCCAAATATTGGATTTTGGACTTAATTGCAAAATGGACCTCAAGTAGGTTCTATTATAAGTCTGAAATTTCAGAGTTTTGGCTCAACTTTGGAGCTTTGTAACTTTCAAAGCATAGGGTATTTGCCCTAGGTCACCATATCAAAATTATAGCCCAATTATAGGAGAACAAGTTTGCTTGAAAGTGCAAGCCATGTTCTTGTGAAAAATTGGAAGATAATCATGCCCAAAGTTGGACTGTCAGGCTGGTATAGACTGAACTTCAAATGGACAGTGACTTTGACCCAAGTTTGAGAGCCAGTTTGACCTTGATTCAGTGCTCTAATAAGTGTAATCCCTATAATCGATTTGTAGCTGGTAAGTAGCACTACAACTTTGATGCAGAGACTTGGGCGAGTTGTCAAGCAAAATTTGGAGATAATTGAGCCCAAACATTGACTGTCAGAAGCTCTGATGGTGTAGCGCGATGGTACAGTACCCAGAGGATCAGATCGGCCGCAGAAAAATCCCACCGCCGATGACCTTCGCCGTGATTCACGCCACCGCTGTTGGATTCATGCTCGGGGTGGGTGGATAACGTCGTGCGATAGAAGCCCCTCACCGACGGTGAGCTGGAGGTCACTCCGGTGACATCACCGTGGATCTCTCTCCCTTTTTGCGGCTGAGCGGATTAACACGCCGGCGACCGCCGTCTCCCGGCCATGCGCCGCGTGGCTCTCGCTTTCCACCGCACCACCGCGACTTACCCTCGCTCTCTGTGGCTCACCGGAGTAACCGCCACGCCTCTAGACACGTATTCACCGCGCCCAGTGTTCTTCTCCACCTCCGGCCGCCGCGCGTCTTGTTCGAAATTCGCGGCCACCGCCCGCTAGCACTATAAATTGACCTCGCCCGTAGCTGCACCATGTAGTTGTGAAGCTGTAGTACCCGCTCCCACCCTCGATCGTCCACCAGCACGCACAAATTTCTAATTCCCCCCAAATCCATTCTCCGCCACCGTGAAACGTGCTTCACCGTCGCCAGCCTTTTTCCGGTCAGTCCAACCCTCCCTCTCCCTCGTTTAAGCTCTCTCACCTATCTGCGATGCTTGCTAGACCGTCCAATTGGACTAGGGGCCCTCTGGTCGCCGGGAACACAACTAACTTGTCGCGATGGTCACGGCCACCGTGGCCAGAGCAATCCTTGTCGCCATTTGTGAAATTGGGTTGGGGGAAAGGCTCGGGATGGATTCAATTAGGTGTTAGTCGCTCGGGAACCCTAGCCGTTGCCCTAATCGGCCGGCGTAGGTGCTCGCCGGAGCTCGGCTGGGCGTGAACGCCGTCGGGGACCTTCCCGTGTGAGGAAACAGAAGTTGGGGGACCCCTGTGCAAAGTGTCAGCGACTATTTTGAATAGTGTTCGGACTTTCTCAGATTATTCAAAACTCTGGGGGACCTCTGCGCAAACCTGCCCCGCGGGCGCGGGCGCGCGCGCCTTTCTGCCCTAGCTGGGCCGCCTGGGCTGGATTTGGCCTAGGTCTGTTCCTCTCTTTTCCTTTTTCTTTTATTCCCAGAGCCAAAACAATTATAAAAAAATGTAGAAAAATGCTAAAATTGTGAAACCAATTTTCCTAGGCTCCTTATTTTCCCAAGAATTTAATAAAAATAGTTTTGTGATTTTTAGTGGAAACAAGAAATTTTAGGGCATTTAAAGTAGTTAAAAGTATTAGTTATGGATTTTTAGAAAATAATTGGTAAGTCCAAAAATGCCCAAACTTTTTATGAAAACTTAAGGCAATATTTAGAAGCCTTGGGTAGAGTTTGAATTGATTTGGACCATGTTTGATAACTAGAACCCAAAACCCCCCTGCCCTGTGAACTCATTTACCGACTCCGGAAACCCTAAGTTCTCGGAGTTCCGTGAAGGAAAGTTGTATTCAAGACTTAGATAATAAATCTTTATTATCTTCGCACTCTCATGCGCATTACATGGCATTCATTCTTATATATGTATATATATGGTGATGTTAGAACGTGAAGAAGAAGTAGAAGTCACCGAAGAAAGGACACCACCCTCGGATTCTCAAGCAGGCAACTGCTTTTACTTCGATATTTGTGGATCCGAGCCAGACTCACCTGTTAACGAAGGCAAGCCCCGGTGCATTTGCCACCTCCCTTGATGTTTTTAAAATCTTTCTCACTTGCTTGCTGCATTAGGTGATAGGAGTTGATTGATTAAACAATTCCTGCATTACCTTCCTTGATCTTGATTACCCTCCTTGAAACCCTGTTTTTACAAAAAGGTTTTACTATGCTTAGTATTGCTTAGAAAAACAAAAGGATTTGTTTTACAAAAGATGTTTGGCAAAGTGGGAGGGATGTTTTCGAAAATAAAACTTGATGGTGGATCCATCATGGCCATGATGGATTCAACATCGGAAAAGATGTACCTCTGCCAGGTACCAAGTTTTTGGGTTAAAAAGATTAAGCTGAGACCGGGCGGGTGACTTACACGAGAAGAGAGTCTCGGTGTAGTGTCTCCGTCTGAGTCGATTAAGGACTGTCTCGATGTAGGATTGATGATCGAGGACCCTTTAACTGGTCACATGCCTCGTCATGGGTAAGCCTTGCCTCGGGCAGACTAAGGCCAGAATAAGATAACACGAAATGGGCGTGGAGCGGTGGCGAGAGTAGCGTGTACCCTCCGTGGCAAGAGGCTAGACGGTGGTGTATCTGTGCTCTCGGTTTGCGTGAACCTGATCTGGTCTTAAGAACCCCGGTGGCAGGTTGACATATGCAAGGGTTAAGTGCTACATATGTCGTGTGATTGGAGATCCTCAGCTGAGTATAATCGATTCGGATCGCCGTACCTTCGCGGATATGAAGACTTGGTCACTGACCTACACGTAGCATTCCACTAAAGATGATGGGTTTTTGTTAAGAAATTGGCTAGTGCAGGACCAGTGATTGAACTAGGGTAGAAAGAACTCTAGTTGCAGGTAATTGTACTTAACCTGACAAATAAAATTGGATTTTTAAGGATCCACTTTAGTAAGCATTTCTGCAAAACAGAGTCTTTGATTATTGAAAAGCCTTACCTTGACTCCCATATAACCAGCATACCCTTGAGAGTCTTTTCTTTAGTCGGGTAAGACTTGCTGAGTAATTCCATACTCAGGGTTTATCCCTTCGTTGTTTTTAGGTGAGGAAGTAGCAGATTTCTGTTGCTTCTGTACCAAGGTGGTTCCTAAGGAGGAAAAACAAGACTGAAGTGCGGGAGGACTTGGTCCTCCACATAGAAATCTTTTGCTTATAACTTATCGGGAGGAGTTTGTGCCTCCCTTGGTTTGTATAATATTACTTCTCAGCACTCGCTTTTAGTTTTGGTCTGTAATAAAACAACTTGAGCTTGCTTTTTAAATAAATGTAAGTTATGTAATCGCTTCCGCAATTCTTTATCTCCGATGTTCTATAATGTCTGCAAGACGGGTAAATCGTTCCTGGTAAGGTAAGGAAAGATACCGAACTTGTCAAGTGACTTAGGAACATCTACAGGGTGTCTGATGTCTGTTAGACAAGGACAACTGTAGGTGGGCCTAATTACTTGGGAGGTTCCGTCACAGACTCAGCCTCGGCTCCGGAAGATGATGGACTCCGCCTCGCCCGACCCCAGGGCTCGGACTCAACCTCGACCTCGGAGGAATCTCCACCTCGCCCAAACTCGGGTCCAGACCGGCCACGTCGCCAGGGGGGCCATCATTACCCTGCCCCTAGCTAGCTCAGGCTACGGGGAACAAGACCAGCGTCCCATCTAGCTCGCCCCAGTAAACAAATAATGATGGCGCTCCGCTTGCTCCATGACGAGGCTGACAGCAGCTAAGTCCAGCCTCGGGCGCCATAGGAAGCTCCGCCTCGCCCGACCCTAGGGCTCGGGCTCAACCTCGACGCTGGACGACAGACTCCGCCTCGCCCGACCCCAGGGCTCGGACTCAACCTCGACCTCGGAAGACGAACTCTACCTCGCCCGACCCCAGGGCTCGGACTCAGCCTCGACCTCGGAAGACGGACTCGACCTCGACCTCGGAGGAGCCTCCGCCTCGCCCGACCTAGGGCTCGAACCGACCACGTCACAGGGGGGCCATCATTACCCTACCCCTAGCTAGCTCAGGCTACGGGGAACAAGACCGGCGTCCCATCTGGCTCGCCCCGGTAAACAAATAATGATGGCGCCCCGCGTGCTCCATGACGACGGCGGCTCTCAGCCCCTTACGGAAGCAAGGAGACGTCAGCAAGGATTCGACAGCCCCGACAGCTGTCCTTCCGCAGGGCTCCAGCTTTCCTTCGACGGCCACGACATCACATGAACAGGGTGCCAAAACCTCTCCGACTGCCACAACGGCATGTACTTAGGGCTCTAGCTCCTCTCTGCTAGACACGTTAGCACACTGCTACACCCCCCATTGTACACCTGAACCCTCTCCTTACGCCTATAAAAGGAAGGTCCAGGGCTCTCGTACGGAAAGGTTGGCCGCGCGGGAGAACGGGCCGACGCATAAGGCTCTCGCTCTCCCCCACGCGAACGCTTGTAACCCCCTACTGCAAGCGCATCCATCCGCCCTGGGCGCAGGACAACACGAAGGCCGCGTGTTCCCCTTTACTGTTCTCCCCCTTTGTGTCCCGTCTCGCGCCGACCCATCTGGGTTGGGACACGCAGCGACAATTTACTCGTCGGTCCAGGGACCCCCCGGGGTCGAAACGCCGACAACAAGCTAACAAGTGACGAGGAGGTAAGGTGGCACTGGTAGCGGGCGAGTTAGGTCACCCAACTGATCATTCGATTACCGAAGGAGCGAGCGAACCGTGAGTGAGCTAGCGCTATAGGGAGGAATTGAACGACTCAGGGAAGGAGTGGGCTGAGCAGTGGAGGGTCGAGAAAAATTAGATCAAATTAAAGTCTAGTTTTATTAAATTTGGTCCAACTTACTATATAAAAATTTTATTATTTTATTGTATATCTAAACTAAGGTATAAAAGATTACAAAAATTGAGGTGGGGCCATGGCCCCCATTGCCCCACCCCTGGATACGCCCCTGAGAACAACATAAATGCATACAAATATATGGGATCTACTTTTATATTGTTAAGCATAGTGTTAAATATACAAATTAACATATATGTTTTATAAAGGAAGAAGTCTAGATTTAACCATTAAACTTCAAAACTATATTTTGGAATGAAGCGAGTAGTTTTTAAAGAACATAAATTTTTTTAATAAGACGAGTGAGTCAAGTTTTTGAAAAAAAAAACAACCACGTTAAATAGAGAAAATAGAGAAAGTATAATCGAAGACCTTTCAATGAACCAAGTATGTATAATTTTAATAGTTCGATGTCGAAGATACCTAGGTTTGAAGTTTAATAGTTAAATCTAGACTTCTTCCTTCATAAAAAATATGTGCCTATCTGTATGCATAACACTAAAAAATGGAGCTCGTATATTTTATCTATTTATGTTTTTCTTATAGACAAAAGAAAAAAAAAGTAGGCTTTGAAATGAATAGGGGCAATTTGGTCCATTTACATGTGGTGTAAGCAATGAAATAATGAAAAATATAGAAGGATTGCTATTTTTTGAATTAATGTGTTGAAATAGGTGTTGTTCTATGAATTGCTTGAAAAGGAATGATATTTCGTGAACGCCGTCTTAGACTAGTGTTATTTTATGAATTCTCCCCCAGTATTAGAGAGAAATTTGCTATTTTGCCACTCTCTGCCTGTTATTATGCCATCCCGTGTCTATGACTGGTGGGACCGTCTGTGTCTATAATTTGTGGGTCCGATGGCATACTGGCGAAGCCCACAAATGATAATGGCAAAATTGCCAATGGCTCAGTATTAGAGGCATGAAAACTATCAATGTCCTAAATAATGATCATTAATGTGGCCTAACTGAAATGGCTCTCCAAACACATGTCATAATAATCTTCTGTCATGATTAATTATTCAAACCTACTAAGTAACTAGATGCTTTTAGTCTAGAATATTAGTTCTCGATTTTATGCATTAAAATTTACACCAGAAAAATAATACATCAGTTGGTCACTCGCTTTGATTACTATGGGGTATAAAAAACAAGGCAACACAAGTTAGAAAATCGTTACCTTCTCCCTCAGATTACCTCTTCTCTGAATGGTAGTTTGAGAGAGAAGGTGCAATATGGGAATGCAAATGAAGTAATCGTGTGTAAAAGAGTAGTAAAGAACGAAGCAATTTACTCATCTCATATGCCTTAGCATTTTTATTCCATCCTTTGTCAAGTAATATAAATGTACAATCTTACCTTCGGCTTTACATGGGAACCAGCTCGAATGTACTTTGAAGGCTAAGAGAAACGAAGCTTAGGGCCCTCAAAAGGTGAATATATGCATGACATTGTTCACCTGTTTATAGGAAAGTTGTACAACTTTGTGTGAAATTACAAACATACCCACAAAGTTTACACACATGATTCACAAATGTTACAGGGGCATCATTGTCTTTCTTCTTTCTATCTGGTTGCGCAAGTCTTAGATATCTTCCCCTTCGTTGTTTTATCTACGCAACCCTTTATATATCGAAGTCGTGTTGTGCCTTCGTGGCTTGCACCTTCGTCGTTTGCGCATTTAACCGAAGCATCTTTGCACGCTACTTCGGCCAAAGGCCATCTTCGTCCTTCCTTTGATGTATGCATGAAACACATTTGCTTACACCGAAGGTTTTGAGGACCTTCAGCAAGGTAGGCCCCCAACAATATGCCTTGAGGAATGAGTTCATTTCTTCATAACGAGCTTAGATCGCAACAAACATAATTAGGAGTCCTTGTGCCGAAGGTCCAAAAAACAACTTTCCGAAGCTCGTTATGAAATGATTCTTTTTATACCAACTTGGTGGGTGGGTGGGTGAGAGCACCTAGAGGGGGGTGAATAGGTGATCCTGTAAAAACTTAAAACTTAAAGCCACAAAACTTGGTTAAGTGTTAGCACAATGAAATCAAGTGGCTAAGAACCGAGCTCTTGTGAAACACAATAGTCACAATGAGAACAAGCACAAGAGACACGATGGTTTATCCCGTGATTCGGCCAAGTACAACACTTGCCTACTCCACGTTGTGGCGTCCCAATGGACGAGGGCTGCACTCAACCCCTTTCAAGTGATCCAAAGATCCACTTGAATACCATGGTGTTTTTCTTTCTTTCACTATATCCCGTTTGCGAGGAATCTCCACAACTTGGAGCCTCTCGCCCTTACAAATGATGATCACAAAGAAGCTCGAATGTAAGGGAGGGAAAAGCAACACACACAAGTCTCAAAAGCAACAGCACAAACACGCACACTAGTCACAACTTGAGCTCTAAGTTCACACACGGAGTTCTCAACTCAAGAGGAGCTCAAACCGCTATCACAAAGAATCAAATGCGCTAGAATGAAGTCTTGGTGCTTAGAGATGATCAAAGAATGCTTGTGTTTTTCCTCCATGCGCCTAGGGGTCCCTTTTATAGCCCCAAGGCAGCTAAGAGCCGTTGGAGGCAATCAGGGAAGGCAATTCTTGCCTTCTGTCGGGTGGCGCACCGGACAGTCCGGTGCACCACCGGACAGGCACTGTAGCATGTCCGGTGCAGATCGCCTTCCTAAAATGGCGCGGCCGACCGTTGAAGATTTGGAGCCATTGGCGCACCGGACACTGTCCGGTGTGCACCGGACAGTCCGGTGCCCCCATCTGACCGTTGGCTCAGTCGCGCGGATTGCGCGGCCGACCGTTGGCTTACCGGACAGTCCGGTGCTCCACCGGACAGTCCGGTGAATTTTAGTCGTACGTCGCCAACGAATTCCCGAGAGCGGCCAGTTGACTAGACTCCAGCCTGGTGCACCGGACCACCGGACAGTCCAGTGCACCCAGACTGCGCTGAGTCTTTGCTGCTCCAACCAAGTCTTTTTCCTTTTGTATTTTCTCTGATTCTAGCACTTAGACAAATATGTTAGTACACAAAAAACAATGTACTAAGTCTAGAATCATACCTTGTTGATGATTTGCACTTCATTCACCATTTTGCACAATTTACACTTAAACCATTTGTGTTGGGCACTTAATCACCAAAATACTTAGAAATGGCCCAAGGGCACATTTCCCTTTCAATCTCCCCATTTTTGGTGATTTATGCCAACACAACAAAAAGCAACTAAAGAAAGTGCAACATCAATGCAAATGAGAACAAAACTTTGTTTTTGATTCAAATTTGGCATATTTGGATCATTCTTTGCCACCACTTGGTTTGTTTTTGCAAATCAACTTCAATTTCCTATCTCTAAGTCAAACACACTTGTTGAGGCATAAAGAGAGGTGTTCCAAGAGAAATTGATCAAAGATTCAAAAACTCCCCCTTTTTCCCATAATCAAACATTCTCCCCACAAGAGACCAACTTTTGACCAAAAGAGACAACAAGAGAATTTTGACAAAACAAAGACTCTAACTCTACTATTTTCAAAATTCTCAAGTGGTAGCTGATCCATTTCTTGCTTTGGCCTTAATTTCTCCCCCTTTGGCATTAAGCACCAAAATAGGATCATTTTTGGCCCTTGAACCTCATTGCCTTACCAAAATGGTCAATTAAGAATAAAAAGACAATAAGAGCATGGTGATGAACTTGGAGTTAATTACTCTCTCATCGGAGTGTAGTGGAAGTCTTTCATGGTCCAAGTCCACCTTTCCCTTTCAATCCACTTTTGAGACTAAAACAAGTAAACTCAAACACAAGGTTAGTCTCAAAGTGTCAAGTTGTAGCATGCCTCCCCTAAATAAGTGCATCACTTGCAAATGGACTTGTGAGGTCCGGGGATCATGTGTACAACTTGAGCACCATAAATAAGCAACAATATGCATAAAGGAACATGATCAAAGGCATAAACACATGTATGCTATAGATCAATCCAAGTTACGTGAATCTAAGACATTTAGCTCACTACGCAGCCTGCAAAAGGTCTTCTCATCTAAAGGCTTGGTAAAGATATCGGCTAGCTGGTTCTCGGTGCTAACATAAAACACTTCGATATCTCCCTTTTGCTGGTGGTCTCTCAAAAAGTGATGTCGGATGTCTATGTGCTTAGTGTGGCTGTGTTCAACAGGATTGTCCGCCATGCGGATAGCACTCTCATTATCACATAGGAGTGGGAGTTTGCTCAGATTGTAGCCAAAGTCCCTGAGGGTTTGCCTCATCCAAAGTAGTTACGCGCAACACTGTCTTGCGGCAACATACTCGGCCTCAGCGGTGGATAGGGCAACGAAAGTTTGTTTCTTAGAACTCCAAGACACCAGGGACCTTCCTAAGAATTGGCACGTCCCTGATGTACTCTTCCTATCAACCTTGCATCCAGCATAATCGGAGTCTGAATATCCAATTAAGTCAAAGGTAGACCCCTTTGGATACCAGATCCCGAAGCAAGGCGTAGCAACTAAATACATAAGTATTCGCTTAACAGCCACAAGGTGGCACTCCCTTGGATCGGATTGAAATCTAGCACACATGCATACGCTTAGCATAATATCCGGTCTACTAGCACATAAGTAAAGCAAGGAACCTATCATCGACCGGTATGCCTTTTGATCAACAGACTTACCTCCTTTGTTGAGGTCGACGTGTCCGTCGGTTCCCATTGGAGTCTTTGAGGGCTTGGCGTCCTTCATCCCAAACCGCTTGATCAAGTATTGCGTGTACTTTGTTTGGGAGATGAAGGTGTCGTCCTTGAGTTGCTTCACTTGGAACCCAAGGAAGTAGTTCAACTCGCCCATCATCGACATCTCAAATTTTTTAGTCATCACCCTGCTAAACTCTTCACAAGACTTTTGGTTAGTAGAACCAAATATTATGTCATCGACATAAATTTGGCATACAAATAAGTCACCATCACAAGTCTTAGTGAATAAAGTTGGATCGGCTTTCCAAACCTTGAAAGCATTAGCAATTAGAAAGTCTCTAAGGCATTCATACCATGCTCTTGGGGCTTGCTTAAGTCCATAGAGCGCCTTAGAGAGCTTACACACGTGGTCGGGGTACCGTTCATCCTCAAAGCCAGGGGGTTGCTCTACGTACACCTCCTCCTTGATTGGCCCGTTGAGCAAAAGCGCTCTTCACATCCATTTGGAACAACCTGAAAGAATGGTGAGCGGCATAGGCTAACAAAATGCGAATAGACTCTAGCCTAGCCACAGGAGCAAAAGTCTCCTCAAAGTCCAAACCTGCGACTTGGGCATAACCTTTTGCCACAAGTCTAGCCTTGTTCCTTGTCACCACCCCGTGCTCGTCCTGATTGTTGCGGAACACCCACTTGGTTCCCACAACGTTTTGCTTGGGACGTGGCACCAGTGTCCAAACTTCATTTCGCTTGAAGTTATTAAGCTCTTCCTGCATGGCCAACATCCAGTCCGGATCTAGAAAGGCCTCTTCTACCCTAAAAGGCTCAATAGAAGAGACAAAAGAGTAATGCTCACAAAAATTTGCTAATCTAGAGCGAGTAGTTACTCCCTTGCTTATATCACCCAATATCTGGTCGACGGGATGATTCCTTTGAATCGTTGCTCGGACTTGAGTTGGAGGGGCATGTGGTGCTTCTTCCTCCATAACATGATCATCTTGTGCTCCCCCTTGATCACACGCCTCCTCTAGATGAACCTGTTCATCAGTTTGAGTTGGGAAATGCACCATTGTTGAGGAAGAAGGTTGATCTTGCTCCTTTTGTTCCTGTGGTCGCACATCTCCAATCGCCATGGTGCGTATTGCGGCCGTTGGAATATCTTCTTCGTCTATATCATCAAGATCAACTTTCTCTCTTGGAGAGCCATTAGTCTCATCAAATACAACGTCGCTAGAGACTTCAACCAAACCCGATGATTTGTTGAAGACTCTATATGCCTTTGTATTTGAGTCATAACCTAACAAAAACCCTTCTACAGCTTTGGGAGCAAATTTAGAATTTCTACCTTTCTTCACTAGAATATAACATTTACTCCCAAATACACGGAAATACGAAACGTTGGGTTTGTTACCGGTTAGAAGTTCGTATGACGTCTTCTTGAGGAGGCGATGAAGGTAGACCCGGTTTATGGCGTGGCAAGCCGTGTTCACGGCTTCCGACCAAAACCGCTCGGGCGTCTTGAACTCTCCAAGCATCGTCCTCGCCATGTCTATGAGTGTCCTGTTCTTCCTCTCTACCACACCATTTTGCTGAGGTGTGTAGGGAGCGGAGAACTCGTGCTTGATTGCTTCCTCCTCAAGGTACTCCTCCACTTGAAGGTTCTTGAACTCGGACCCGTTGTCGCTTTTTATCTTTTTTACCTTGAGCTCAAACTCATTTTGAGCTCTCCTTAGGAAGCGCTTAATGGTCCCTTGGGTTTCTGATTTATCCTGCAAAAAGAATACCCAAGTGAAGCAGGAAAAATCATCAACTATAACAAGACCATACTTACTTCCTCCGATGCTGAGGTAGGCGACAGGTCCAAAGAGGTCCATATGCAGCAGCTCTAGGGGTCTTGATGTGGTCATCACATTCTTGCTGTGATGAGTGCTTCCCACTTGTTTGCCTGCTTGACAAGCTGCACAAGGTCTATCTTTTTCGAAAGTTACATTTGTTAGACCTAACACATGTTCTCCCTTTAGAAGTTTGTGAAGGTTCTTCATCCCCACATGTGCTAGATGGCGATGCCACAGCCAGCCCATGCTAGTCTTAGCAATTAAGCATGCATCTAGACTGGCCTCATCCTTTGCAAAATCAACTAAATAGAGTTTGTCGTCTAGTACACCCTTAAATGCTAATGAACCATCACTCCTTCTAAAGACAGACACATCTACATTTGTAAATAAGCAATTGTAACCCATATTACATAATTGACTAACGAACAACAAGTTATACCCGAGCGATTCAACCAAAAACACATTAGATATGGAATGCTTGGATGAAATAGCTATCTTTCCTAGTCCTTTAACCTTGCCTTGATTCCCGTCACCGAAGATGATTGAATCTTGGGAATCTTTGTTCTTGACGTAGGAGATGAACATCTTCTTCTCCCCCGTCATGTGGTTTGTGCATCCGCTGTCGATAATCCAGCTTGAGCCCCCGGATGCATAAACCTGCAAGGCAAATTAGGCTTGGGTTTTAGGTACCCAACTCTTGTTGGGTCCTACAAGGTTAGTAACAATAGCCTTAGGGACCCAAATGCAAGTTTTATATCCCTTGCATTTTGCCCCTAATTTCCTAGCAACTACTTTCTTATTTTTGCATGTGAGAACAAAATCGGTGTTGCAGGCATGAATAACAGTAGCATTTTCATTATGCATTTTCCTAGGCACATTAACAACATTTCTCCTAGGTATATGATGAACAACATTTTTCCTAGGCATATCTCTACCATGCACAAAGGAAGAACTTGAAGCAATCATGGCATGTGAATCATAAGCATTACAACTCCTATTATGATAAGTATTTCTAGAAAATTTTGTATCATAAATAAATGCATGATTCTTTTGACTACTATTAGCCATAGGAGCCTTCCCCTTTTCCTTGTTGAAAATGGGAGCTCTTTGGCTTGTTAAGTTCTTGGCTTCCCTCTTGAAGCCAAGTCCATCCTTAATTGAGGGGTGTCTACCAATGGTGTAGGCATCCCTTGCAAATTTCAGTTTTTCAAAATCACTCTTGCTAGGCTTAAGTTGAGCATTAAGACTAGCCACTTGATCATTTAATTTAGAAATGGAAATTAAGTGTTCACTACAGGCATCAATATTAAAATCCTTACACCTATTGCAAATAACAACATGTTCATCACATGAGCTAGATTTATTTGCTACTTCTAACTTAGCATTTAATTCATCATTGACACTCTTTAGACTAGAAATAGACTCATGACAAGTAGATAATTCACATGAAAGCATTTCATTTCTTTTAACTTCTAAAGCAAGAGACTTTTGCACAATTATAAATTTATCATGCTCTTCATATAAAAGATCCTCTTGCTTTTCTAGCAATCTATTCTTTTCATTCAACGCATCAATTAATTCATTGATCTTATCAATTTTAGTTCTATCTAAGCCTTTGAATAAACTTGCGTAGTCTACTTCATCATCACTAGATTCATCATCACTTGAAGAAGCATATGCAATAGTATTTTGAGTGCTTACCTTCTTCTCCTTTGCCATGAGGCAGGTGTGATGCTCGTTGGGGAAGAGAGATGATTTGTTGAAGGTCGTGGCGGCGAGTCCTTCGTCGTCGGAGTCGGACGAAGAACAATCTTAGTCCCATTCTTTTCCAAGGTGTGCTTCGCCCTTAGCCTTCTTGTAAGCCTTCTTGTTCTCTCTCTTCCCATTCTTTCCTTGTTCCTGGTCACTATCATTATCGGGACAGTTAGCAATAAAGTGACTAATCTTACCACACTTGAAGCAGGAGCGCTTTCCCTTTGTCTTGCTCTTGTTGGGATGCTCCTTGCGACCTTTGAGCGTCGTCTTGAAGCGCTTGATGATGAGGGCCATTTCATCCTCATTTAGCCCGGCCGCCTCAACTTGCGCCACCTTGCTAGGTAGCACCTCCCTGCTGCTTGTTGCTTTGAGAGCAACGGTTTGAGGCTCGTGGATCGGCATTGGGCCATTCAACGCCTCATCAACATATCTTGCCTCCTTGATCATCATTCGCCCGCTTACAAACTTTCCGAGTATTTCCTCGGGCGTCATCTTGGTGTACCTAGGATTTTCACGAATAGAGTTTACAAGATGAGGATCAAGGATAGTGAAGGACCTTAGCATAAGCCGGACGACATCGTGGTCTGTCCATCTTGTACTTCCATAGCTCCTGATTTTGTTGACCACGGTCTTGAGCCTGTTGTACGTTTGAGTTGGCTCCTCCCCCCTGATCATTGTGAATCTTCCTAGTTCGCCTTCCACCAACTCCATCTTGGTGATCATGGTGGCGTCGTTCCCCTCATGTGAGATCTTGAGGGTGTCCCAAATTTGCTTGGCATTATCCAAGCCGCCCACCTTATGATACTCTTCCCTGCACAAGGATGCTAAAAGAACAGTGGTAGCTTGTGCATTTTTGTGAATTTGTTCATTGATAAACATGGGATTATCCATACTATCAAATTGCATTCCATTTTCTACTATCTCCCATATACTTGGATGAAGAGAGAACAAGTGGCTACGCATTTTGTGACTCCAAAATCCGTAGCTCTCTTCATCAAAGTGTGGAGGTTTACCAAGAGGAATGGAAAGCAAATGAGCATTGGAATTTTGCGGAATACGAGAATAATCAAAAGAAAAGTTTGAGTTGACCGTTTTCTATTTCTCGTCGTCGTCGTCTCTTTGGGAAGAAGAGGACTCGTCGCTGTCGTAGTAGACTATCTTCTTGATGCGTCTCTTCTTCTTCCCATCCTTCTTCTTGTGACTTGAGCCCGAGTCAGTGGGCTTGTCGTCTTTTGGCTCATTGATGAAGGACTCCTTCTCCTTGTCGTTGATCACCATCCCCTTTCCCTTAGGATCCATCCCTTCGGGCGATTAGTCCCTTTCGTGAAGAGAACGACTCTGATACCAATTGAGAGCACCTAGAGGGGGGTGAATAGGTGATCCTGTAAAAACTTAAAACGTAAAGCCACAAAACTTGGTTAAGTGTTAGCACAATGAAATCAAGTGGCTAAGAACCGAGCTCTTGTGAAACACAATAGTCACAATGAGAACAAGCACAAGAGACATGATGGTTTATCCCGTGGTTCGGCCAAGTACAACACTTGCCTACTCAACGTTGTGGTGTCCCAATGGACGAGGGCTGCACTCAACCCCTTTCAAGTGATCCAAAGATCCACTTGAATACCATGGTGTTTTTCTTTCTTTCACTATATCCTATTTGCGAGGAATCTCCACAACTTGGAGCCTCTCGCCCTTACAAATGATGATCACAAAGAAGCTCGGATGTAAGGGAGGGAAAAGCAACACACACACAAGTCTCAAAAGCAACAGCACAAACACGCACACTAGTCACAACTTGAGCTCTAAGTTCACACACGGAGTTCTCAACTCAAGAGGAGCTCAAATCGCTATCACAAAGAATCAAATGCGCTAGAATGAAGTCTTGGTGCTTAGAGATGATCAAAGAATGCTTGTGTTTTTCCTCCATGCGCCTAGGGGTCCCTTTTATAGCCCCAAGGCAGCTAAGAGCCGTTGGAGGCAATCAGGGAAGGCAATTCTTGCCTTCTGTCGGGTGGCGCACCGGACAGACATTGTAGCATGCCCGGTGCAGATCGCCTTCCTAAAATGGCGCAACCGACCATTGAAGATTTGGAGCCGTTGGCGCACCGGACAGTCCGGTGCCCCCATCTGACCGTTGGCTCAGCCATGCGTCACGCGCGGATTGTGCGGTCGACCGTTGGCGCGGCCGACCGTTGGCTCACCGGACAGTCTGGTGCTCCACCTGACAGTCCGGTGAATTTTAGCCGTACGCTGCCGACGAATTCCCGAGAGCGGCCAGTTGACCAGACTCCAGCCTGGCGCACCGGACACTGTCCGGTGCACCACTGGACAGTCCGGTGCACCCAGACTGCACTGAGTCTTTGCTGCTCCAACCAAGTCTTTTCCTTTTGTATTTTCTCTGATTCTAGCACTTAGACAAATATGTTAGTACACAAAAAACAATGTACTAAGTCTAGAATCATACCTTGTTGATGATTTGCACTTCATTCACCATTTTGTACAATTTACACTTAAACCATTTGTGTTGGGCACTTAATCACCAAAATACTTAGAAATGGCCCAAGGGCACATTTCCCTTTCAGTGGGTCCAAGCGCTTAGTTACTGTAACGGTTTGAATTTGAAGATCTCCCATATAAAAGGAACGACACTCATGGGCGCTGGCACGACACTTGTTGTTTGCCATCATTGCTCACGATAATTTGCTCTACCTTCAAAGCTTCCTTCGAACACTTTGTTGCCTTCGAACTAGCCTTAACCAATTGCAAAGCAAGTGTTTTTTTTCATTAGAAATGGTTGGAGATAAATCTTCCCTAGGGTTGCCATTGGTGCCTTCTTCGGATGTCTCAGAGCTGAAGGTTGAAGAATTGTTTGAGACAATAGAGGTGACTGCTTCCTAAGCCAAATCTGCTTCTGCGGATTCGTCTGAAGGACTAGACAAGGACAACAATGAAATTGGTATTGAGGAGGGTAGTACTATCATCCAACCTACCAATCCAAGTCATGTGGACTTCGGGAAGTCGGAGATTAAAGGAGGACATATTGAGGTACTCACTCGGTTGATTATATTGACAACGTTGAATGGGTTCTACTAGGGGGTGATGACTTAGTGTCGAAACCAAAGGAAGATGAAGTTGTCGTTTTCCGAAGCTTTCTGAAAGCTAGACTTAGATTTCTGTTGCATAAGATGATAGTTGTCGTTTTGAAAAGGTTTAACATATACCTTCACCAGCATACTCCAAACGCTATAGTGTATATAGGGATCTTTATCTGGGTTGTTCGAAGCCAAGGCTTTGAACCAAATGCCGAAGCTTTCTACCAGATCCATGAACTGGATTTTCAGATGAAGGCAACTAGGGGCTTTCACAATAGTTTTGGCTATTACAATTTTGCTTACCATGTTCCCTGCACATGCGTACCAAAGTAAATGGCCAAATGAATGGGCAAAGGACTCGTTTTATATGAAGAACGATTTGAAAGAAAGGGAAGATATTAAGGGGATCATTCAAACTCCCATCAATACCTACTTCGGGTACAAGAAACCAACTTTCTATGTTGATTTCGATGCTCAATCTACTATAGTTGCTTTTAATGGTATATGTACACATATTTGGACAAGACATCTTGTTCAAGAGTATTTGGTATTTAAAACATGGCCACTAAGGGCTAAGTGGGAGATGCCGAAGATGACCGAGAAAGAAGCTTCAGATCCGGAGCCTAGGCTAATCAAACTTTGTTATAATACAAGTTTTAAGATGAATTTGGGGAGCCTTGCGATGAGTGGTTAGATTCTATCGAAGCAAAGTGCAATGAAATCTTTGGTAATTATAGTAAACCGAAAGCCAAAGTGTTGTACAGAGACTTTGCGACGCGAAAGAAACGTCGGCTGAATCATGTCTTTGATGTTATCAGTTTCTTTTATCGTAACTACCCCTATGAGGTTCAAGAGACAAAGAAGAGGAAGAAGCCAATGATGAAGGTGACGACAAAATGGTGCAAAGTTCCGACGATGAAGCCCGAGACGACAACCTCTCAAGCTTCATTAGAGACACAGGTACAACGAATTTTGAAATATGTTATTTTAACTTAATATTATTATTGAATTTGTTATTTTTAACTTTTGCAGGTTGTGCCCGAAACTACGAAGTTGCTTGCTATTGAGGAAACTCCCTTGGTGTCACACCCGGTTTTAGAAGGCAAACCGAATGCGAATCATGTATGTGCTAGGATCAGAACTCACGTACACATAGATTACATAAATGACTCATCATAGCATAATGCTTCGAATAATAATAAAGACTAAGAATAATATTACAAACTAGAGACATTTACATAATATATATCAAAGTGCACATAATAGAAACATAGCCAATGTAAATAAACTCACCATAGGCAGCTAACTGGGGGAGGTCGCTAGCCTAATCCTCGAACTCATCGGAGTCCTAGAACTCCTGGAGATCCACCTCGATGCCTTCTTCTTCTTTACCTGAGCATAAATTGCACCAAAGGAAACCTGGTGTTTTGTGAAAGCAAGGATGAGTACACATCAATGTACTCAGGAATTGTCCTATTTAGCTGAGGTGTACTAGCTTTATGTGGAGTTAGACTGAAAGCAGGTTGCTTTTAATTTGTCAAGTTTTATTCATTAATATGAGCCAAGTTTTATTAGTAAACCCAAGTTATTATCCCAAAGAGTATCTCCTCATAGAGAAAATACCAAAATCCACATTTAGAATCATCATTAAGAGTAACCATTGTATCTCAGATCATCTGTAACTCTAATTAAAGAGGATCCCAAGGTCGAGCACGGCTGATATATCAGTTTCATTCCTCTGCAGAGTTCGCTTTACCCATGAGCAGTGTTCCCTTCCTGCCCGAGGAGCGCTACTCCCCATTGATCACTTCCTAGGTGGTCTGGCAGGGTATCACTACGTAGCCTTTACAAAGATTCCTCTGGTGTATAGTCGTCCGTTAGGTTTCGCCAGTCATACAAACATAGTACTCCTCTCTAAGGAGGGTGACTAACAAAACCAAATCGAATGAACCTCGGCACCCCCACCCTTAGTAGAGCAAGCATTATGCCCTAGCCCCCATTGACGGCACAATGACGAAGCAAACACACCACCAGATTTCTCCAATTAATCAGCTAAGAGCGTCCCATACCACCCTCATGGTTGTACCATTATCCCGGGTGGTCTCTCAACGAAGAGGTCCTTACGGAGTGGTACTCAGGAAACAGCCTTAACCCCCTGAAATTCTACAAGCTCATAATCATAATCAGAATGAATCATCGTATCATAAAGTAATTCTCATCATGTTCATTGATTAGGGTAAAACACTAGCATGTAGTTGATCATAATAGCCCAACCCAAAAAGGTAATCAAGGACACGCACTACAAGAAACTGGTTAAAGAACGTGGGTGAAAAACCGTCGAACTTAATGTAATAGGCCGTCGAACTTACCATAAGAACGTGGGTTTACCCACGAACATAGCCGACGGCGATTTTTGGACGAACTTAAAGAAGTAAGTTCGACGGCCCCCACGTTCTTAAGGTTAAGAACGTGGGTACCGTCGAACTTAAGGTTAAGAACGTGGGAAAGTGAACTATAAAGTAAATATGACATAATAGGTTAGAGGACACTTGCCTTCACCAAATAGATGCTCAAAGTCTTCAACCTTGTAGAACTCGGGGAGCTTGTTCACTTGTTGTCGAAGCTTAATCGTCGATTCCTCGAAGCTCGGGAACATATCACGTCAATTCGCGACACATAGCGAACACGAATAGGCACAAACAAACAAACATATACATGCATAAGAACATTATACCATAGAAGGGGAAACATTATAAATTAAAACATACAGTATGAAATAGAGCTCGCTTCTACGGTCACACGAGAAAAAGAAACACCGAGATCGAAGCTACGATTGAGAAGTTATCGCGTTTACGTTATACAAATATGAACTAGAACATTTAATTTGACATACTTGTATTAATCGACATTTATCGAATGTAAATTAAAGCTATTACCTAGTTTCGATTAATCTGCTACACTAACAGCTCTCAGTTAAATAAGTAATTTAATTAATATGAGCGACTTTAAGCGAGACGAATTAACGACACAAGGCAAAATGTACGATGTGCGAAATAGTACGACAGCACGCGCACAACACGTCTGTTGGGGACTTGTTCTCAAATGCTATGAATTAAGAACAAGGCAACATAAAATGTTAAATGTTAATGCCCTTCGTCCGCTGAAGTATTATCTCCCTTAGGATATAATGAACTTCGGACGAAGACCATAAGCAAAATATCACGAAGATTTTACCTTCGTGATCAGTTCTATAAAACAATGTAAACAATGCTATAACATGAAACATTAAAGAAATTTATATCAAAAACAAATATTATTATACATATATTTTATTATACAAACTTAAGTATTAAAACATAATATTTAGGCACATTTATACCGTTGCCTTGGCAAAGAACAATAATTCCAATGTGATGCGTCGATGATTACAGGATTGCGTGAACAGTAAAGGAGTAATGTTCATCTATTTATAGGCACAGGACGCAGCCTGTGAAAAATTACAATCATGCCCCTTACAAAAGATTATAATTATGACTCAGACCCTTATGGACTAAGAAGTCATTTCATCTTTAAGTCGGTTCGAACCTTCGTCTTCAGATACGTTATAGTACCGAAGCTTCATGAGTGGTAGCTTCGGCACTACGTTTAAACGGATTTGCCGAAGGTGTTTCTTCCTGCAGGACCTTCGGCGACGAAGCATGGCCCCAACAGTAGCCCCTTCGCGGTGCTAGATCATTTTTCGTAACGAGCTTGATCCGTGAAAAAGTCTCTTAGGCTTCGGGAAGCCGAAGGTCCGAAAAACACCTTCCCTGAGCTCGTTGTCGGGAAACGATAAAATTTCCGAGCGCGGAGTGGTCCCACCATGCAGATTCACCTTCTCGGGTTTTGTGGCCCACTGTTCAGTGGGTGCGAGCGACTATTCGTCCAGTGTAGGAGACTTGATGATTCACCTTCTTACCTGTAGCACTATATAAACAGACGAGTAGGTGTGAAGTTACCACAGCATTCATTGCTATTGCACTGTTTTGCTGCCAGGAATTTAACCATAGCTGAAGCTTGACCCTTGCACTCAAACGAAGCACCACCTCGGATTTTGCTTCGTCCCAAGAAGAGCTTCGGAAAAAAGGTCATTAATTCCAAAAAACTTCTAGAAATTTATAATCAAATGGCTAGAGTGCGCTCTACTGCCAGGGTTGATTGTGAGGGAGATGAGACCGAAGCCACTGAAACTGTCCCAATTTCCGAAGCAATGAGGCGGTCTGGGCTGGCAACATCAGAGGATACATCTGCCGCCGAAGCAAAACAAGCTGACGTTGAAGAAGATGAATTTGAAGATGAGTACGGTGCAATGCCATCTAAACCCAGCCACTTAGAGTTTGGGAATGTCTACTATTACTGAAGGTGATATGGCTAAGCTACTGAAGCTAGGCTATTTTAGTGAAGACAAAAGGGAGCTGATTCGCTTCGGGGGAGAGGAAGTTACCCTGAAGCCAGAAAAAGATGAGGTGGTGGTTTTTAAGAGATTCTTCAAAGCAGGGTTAAGATTTCCCCTGCATGGGATGATTGCAGATGTTTTAGAGAGATTTGGGATTCACCTTCATCGGTTAACTCCTAACGCCATTGTTAGGCTTAGTGTTTACATCTGGGCACTCCGAAGCCAGGAGGCAGAGCCACTTGCCGAAGGTTTTTGTCGGGCACACGAGCTTCATTACCAGACAAAAGCTAGAGAAGATGGGCTGCATGATAACTTCGGCTGCTACAATTTTGCATATCGAAAAGATGCCAAGTATCCAGTTATCAGCTATCGTGGCCAGCTGGCTGGAAGAGTGAATGGTTTTATGTCAAAGTAGATGAGAAGAAGGAGAAGCTAGTTCAGAGCCCTTTGAGTTTAACCTTCGGAGAAACTAGGCCCCGATGCGTCATGGATCCAGATAGTCCATGCCAGATTGCACTGGGCGAATTTCAGGTTGTTGCAGAGCACATTGGCACCAGGGATCTGGTCCAAGAATTCTTAGCCTTCAGAGTATTCCCAACTTTGAAGGAATGGGACATGCCGAAGCTGAAAGGGGAGAAAAAGAAGAAAGAGCTTGTTCGGCTACCTTATTATTACAAGTTTAAAAAACATTTTAAAGCACCTTGCCAAGAGTGGTTGGACACAATTGAGGTTATGTACAATGAGATCCTTGGCAACTATTCTAAGAAAGAAGATCAGTTAATGACTGCGGCTTTCGGTACTCGTCCGAAGCGAAGAATGAATCGGGTGATGGATGCCTTGAATTTTGATTATCCTGACTATGAGCAATTGGGCAGAGGTGCCGAAGGCCAGAAAAGAAAAAGAGTTGCCAGCATCCTTGACAAAGAAGCTACTAAATTGGCTAAAAAGGACAAAGAAATTTTTGAGAAAAGAAAACTGAGCCCTGAGCGGAAGATAGCTACTTCAAAAAAAAGGAAAGCTACGGCCTCGAAACCAAAAACGTCGGGCCATGAGGGAGAAGCTCCTGCGACGCCTTCTGCTGCCGATGTGGAAGAAATTCTAAAGGTAATAACTGAACCTTTGCCTATCAAGCTAAGTCCGCTGGCGCCACAACTGACGAAGCTTTTTCAGAAGGAAAAGGAGCCTTCGGCAACGGAAAGTCCTGCTAAGCTGAAAAAACGGAGAATTATCCAAGTGGCCGATGTTATTCATCAGACACCGCCACCGGCATCGGCGTCAAAAATACCAATTACTGAAGACGTTGGCGCTGTCGAAGCTGAAGCCGCCGAAGCCGAAGGTGCCAAAGCTGAAACCGCCGAAGATTCTGATCTAGAAACCACACTTGGTGATATTGATAACATGCTTCTAAAAATGGCTGAGGAAGAAGCTGCTGCGGCCGCGGTGGACACAACAATTGAGAAAGGAAAAGAGCAAATTGAAGATACTTTGGAAGAGGAAAACTTCAATTTTCAAGATATACTAGGGCAAGAGTTATTAGAAACTGAAAAGGAAGAACTGAAGAAATATGTTGTATCCTGTGGGTACAAACCAGGGGCTTTGCTGTTTGGCGGAGTCAATGAAGGGAAATTGAGATGCCTTCGGAATCGAACCAAGGCAAAGGTCGTTAGGACTTTCTCGAAGAATGTTGGCCTGCCGAAGATTGAGGCGGACCTCTGCAGGTACCGGCGACAGCATGTCGCCGGTAGCCTATTCTATGCTAATTTTAAGGTAAAACTCTTAACTTTTATTATTTTTTGAATTAAGATGTTTTCTGACGAAGGTTGTTTTGCCAGAGTATATTACTAAGTAAAGTGCTGAGGATGCAACAAGATCTCGAAGACGAGAAAAACGAAGCTACAATTAAAGATCTAGAAAATAAAGTCAAAGATCACGAAGCTGCTTTGGAGAAAAAGGACCTCGTCATCCACTCTATGGAAGGTTCGCTGGCAGAAGCTCAAGCCGAAATTGACAGATTAAACAGTGAATTACTCATAAAATCAGAAAAATCTGAGCAAGAAAAGAAGAATCTTGAAACGAATCTCAAAAACGAAATTGAGAAGAGTTCAAATTTGTAGAAATCATTGAAGGAGCTTCAGGATAAATGTTTAGACTTCGGCAACCGATGCGTCCAGCGGCTGAAGGATGTCTTTTACTCAATTGGAGCCAGCTCTGAGAAGTTTACACCTTCAGTTGAAGACCTGCCAAACACCTTTGAATATATTGAGGGCGAAGTTGATGCGCTTGACGAAGTTATCGCTGGGCATGCCGATTTATGCGCCCTGTTAGCTTCTCGAGGCACAGCTACTACTTTCCTGAAGACTGGTTGCACGCACGGGAAAATTGTTAATAGGCCAAACTTCAGTTTATCACCAGCAGATTTGATTGACATCCCCAGCCTAGCTCGAAGTATAGGAAACAGGTTTATGACTCAAATTTGGATAAATGGCGGGCGAAAAATGGCGGGTGACGAAGCTCGAAGCCACCTTAAGCCAGTGAGAAACTTATACTTGTTACTTTTACCTTCTCCTTGAACTCTACGCTTTTCTCATTCCGTTTTAATATGTACAGGATGATGAAGCTAAAGAATGATGAGCTGAAGCCTTAACAGATGTTCCGAAAGACTTTGCTGCAGAAGATTCTAGAGAAAATTTTGTAACATGATTGTAAAGAAATTTATGTAAATTTGTGCGTACCTCGTAATATATCTTTACCCCTTTGTCCGTGCACGATCTGCTTTGCTGTGGACGAAATTTTCTTTTTGAGCCGAAGGCGAAAAACACCTTCCCTTCTTTTCGTACACAACGAAGCATGAAAATTTCTTCTTTCTGTTTTTTCCCGAAGCTTTATCCTCATAGCCGAAGCATCTGCCTTCTCTGTATGATATGATGATAATGATCCTATGTATGTCTAAATGAATGTTTATGAATGCAAATGTCATGATGTAATGTATCGTGCAAATGAATGTCCAAATACATATTCGAAGCCATAATCATAGCCTTCATTCCCTTAGGAATGACTCAAATCTCTTTGCCGCTTATTTTTCGGCTTCACCGTTTATTTTTCGGTGTATCAGCGCTGACTTTTCGCTGTAAGCCTCCCTTAGGAGCTTCTTCGCCTTCTACTTCGGCGGAATCAGCGTTTATTTTTCGCTGTAAGCCTCCCTTAGGAGCTTCTTCGCCTTCTACTTCGGCGGAATCAGCGTTTATTTTTCGCTGTAAGCTCTGCATTCCCTTAGGAACGACTTTTGAGCTTCTCCCTGTTTTCTTTTCTTTTTTTTCTTTGCACTCGATGGTGCGTTCTCAGCTTTTACATTTACATCTTTGGGGGATATTGCTCTTATAGAGATGAAATAAGAAAAAGAGAAATTACATGATGTGGCCCCATTAAAAACCTTTCTCCCCCTTTGTAAAGGAAAAGGGTGCCATAAGAAAGAATAGAAAAAATTACATCAAGCTAGACATAATATCGCCGAAGCTCATCCGCATTCCATGATCTAGGAATGTCGTTGCCGTCCATATCCTTCAATCTGTAGGAACCGGGTCTTGATGAAGATACTACTAGAAAAGGTCCTTCCAACTTCAGCTGTAGCTTGCCTACTGTGTCTGGGTTGGCCACTCTCCGAAGTACCAAATGTCCTGGCTTAATATTCTTGAGTCGAACCTTTCTATCATGCCATTTTATTGTTTCGGCTTGGTATTTATTGATGTTTTCCACAGCCTGAAGCCTGATCCCTTCTATAGCATCTTTGTCCACAGAATAATCAGCTTCGTCTTCTACCGAAACCACTGTTCTTATTGATCCTGCTTTTGCTTCTTCCGGAGTTATTGCTTCGTCACCAAATAATAACTTGAATGGTGTAAAGCCTGTTGACCTTGATGTCATTGTATTGTGGCTCCACACCACTTTAATTAATTCATCTGGCCATTTTCCTCTGGGCTGATTGAAGATTAATTTCATTATTCCCATCATTATGATGCCATTAGCACTTTCGACCAGTCCATTTGACTCTGGGTGCCTAACCGATGCAAAATGGATCTTCGTGCCAATTTGTCCATAGAACTCTTTAAAAGCTTCAGCATCAAACTGTGTTCCGTTATCCACAGTAATGGCCTTCGGCACTCCGAAGCGACAAACGATATTCTGCCAGAAAAATTTCTGAATGGTAAACGAATTTATTGTGGCTAAAGGCTTCGCCTCAATCCACTTGGAAAATATTCTACTGCTACCACAACATATTTTAAATTTCCTTGTGCTGGTGGTAGCGGGCCTAACAAATCAAGGCCCCACCATTGCAATGGCCAAGTGGGTTGTATTAACTGAGTCAGAGACGAAGGCTGTTTTTGATCTCTTGCGCATTTCTGACAGCCTTCGCACTTTTGGACTAATTCCGCTGCATCCGAAGCTGCCTTTGGCCAATAAAATCCTTGACGAAAAACTTTTCCCAGCAGAGGCCTAGATCCAATATGAGATCCACACAGGCCTGCGTGTATTTCCTTCATCAATTCTATACCTTCGGCTCTGGATAAACATTTGAGTAGTGGAGAACAAACTCCATGCTTGGATAAACATATGGTCGAGCTCTTGCCTCTATTCTCTTGTTATAAGCTTCGTCATCTGAAAGGAAATTACCCTGAAGGAAAGAAATGATCTCAGTTCTCCAATCTTCACTATGAACAGGAGATATATTGAGGACTGCTCTTTCAAGAAGTTCAACCGAAGGTGCTTTTATTGTTTCAAAAAATACTTCCGAAGGTAAGGGCAGCCCCTGTGCTGCTGACTTGGCTAGCAAATCAGCATGTTCATTTTCTCCTCGAGGAATGTTTTTGACAGAAAACCCTTCAAAGGAAGCTTCAATCCTTCGGATCGTGTCTAAATATTTCTCAAGCTTCGGGTCTCTTGCTTTACTACTCTTGTCAATATGGCCAGAAATAATCTGGGAATCGGTTTTAAGAACCGCCCTTCTAATCCCCATTGCCTTTAACTTCCGAAGGCCCAAAAGCAAAGCTTCGTACTCAGCAATATTATTTGTGCAGCTAAAATCAAGTCTTGCTGCGTAGCAAGTTCTAACTTTGGAGGGTGCAACTAACACAGCTGCTGCTCCTGACCTGAAGGTTCCCCAAGAACCATCACAAAATACCATCCATACTTCGGTATCTTTAGTTGTTTCTTCTCCTTGAGCCCCTGGCATCCAATCGGCAATGAAGTCTGCTAACACCTGGGACTATATTGAGGATCTGTGCACATAATCAATGCTAAACTCATTGAGCTCCGCAGCCCACTTTCTAATTCTTCCAGTAGCTTCTCTGTTCCTCATGACATCCTTCAAAGGTTATGACGAAGGAACAATTATATGATATGCTTGAAAATAATGTCGAAGCTTCCTGGATGCCATTAAGACAGCATATAAGACCTTCTCCAATTCTGTATAATTCTTCTTTGATAGACTAAGAACTTCGGAGATGAAGTATATTGGGGCTTGATTTTTGGTTTGTCCCTCAAGTTTTTCTTGAACAAGTGCCACACTCACTACTGAGTGCGAAGCTGCCACGTACAGCAACAGAGGAGCCCCTGGCGCTGGTGGAGTTAACGTCGTTAGGTCTATCAAATACTGCTTCAGCTCTTCGAAGGCTCTCTGCTGAGCTGATCCCCATTGAAATACTTCGGCTGACTTCAGCACTTCGAAGAATGGTAAATTTCTCTCTGCTGATCTAGATATGAATCGATTGAGAGATGCCAGTCTTCCTGTCAGTCGTTGAGCCCCCTTCTTCGTGCTTGGCGGCTCCATCCGAAGAATAGCTTCAATCTTATTTGAATTAGCTTCGATTCCTTTTGTTGAGACCAGACAACCAAGGAATTTCCCCTTCTTTACTCCGAAGACACACTTCTCTGGATTCAGCTTCAGACCAGCTTGTCTGAAATTAGCGAATGTCTCCTGCAGATCAGCAATGTGATTTTCTTGCTTGGTGCTTTTTACTATAATATCATCAACATAGGTTAGCACATTTCTGCCTATCTGAGAATGGAGAACCTTCGCTGTCATTCTGTTGAAGCTTCCTCCAGCATTCTTGAGCCCCTCAGGCATCCGAAGATAACAATATGTTCCACTAGGGGTTATGAAGCTGGTTTTTGGCTCATCCTCCTTCTTCATCCAAATTTGATGATAGACTGAGTAACAGTCTAGCAGACTCATAAGCTCTGACGAAGCTACTGCATCTACCAAAGAATCTATCCTTGGTAATGGAAATTCATCCTTTGGACAAGCCTTATTGAGATCAGTAAAATCAATACACATTTTCCATTTACCATTGGCTTTCTTCACCATAACAGTGTTGGCTAGCCACTCTGGGTATTTCACTTCTCTGATGATCCCAGCGCTAAGAAGTCTTTTTACTTCATTCCGAGCACCTTCAGCTTTGTCGTCAGACATTTTCCGAAGCCTCTGCTTTCTAGGTCTGAAGGATGGGTCAACATTGAGCGAGTGTTCAATGACATCCCTGTTAACACCACAGAGATCATTAGCTGACCATGCAAAGACATCTTTGTTGTTGAACAGAAACCTTATCAAGGTTTTCTCCTGTTCCTCAGACAATTGAGATCCCAGTAGCACCTTCTGCTCTGCGATATCTTCGCATAAAAGCATTGGTTTCGGCTGATCGGCCGAAGCAGCCTTCTCCCTTCTGTACTTGTACTGTTCACAAGCTTCGGCTTCATCTATATTATGGATTGCCTTTGAATCTGTCCAGTTCCCCTCAGCCTTTCTAGCAACTTCTTGACTCCCATAAATAGCAATAGGTCCTTGATCCGAAGGTATCTTCATGCAAAGATATGTTGGATGAAGAATTGCTTCGAAAGCATTGAGTGTTCCGCGACCAATGATTGCATTGTAAGGGTGCTCCATGTCGACAATGTCAAACACAACTTGCTCAGTCCTTGTATTGTTGACAAATCCGAAGGTCACTAGCATGGTGATCTTGCCAAGCGCTACAATTTGTCTTCCTCCGAAGCCACAAAGAGGGTGTGTAGCATCATGAATCTTGTCTTCTGGCTCTTGCATCTGTCTGAAGGCTTTAGCAAATATAATGCCGGTTGCATTGCCTGTATCAACCAAAACATTATGGACTAGAAATCCTTTGATGACACAAGATATGACCATAGCATCATTGTGAGGGTAATCCTTGAGCTGAAGGTCCTCTTGAGAGAAGGTAATTGGGATATGAGACCATTTTGACTTGATGAAGGGTCCCTGTACCCCGACATGTTGTACCCTTCTCTGTGCCTCCTTCTTCTGCTTCTTATTGGCCGGTTCTGAGCACGATCCGCCTGTTATTGGGAGCACCAGCTTCGTAGCCGAAGTAGCGCTAGCTTTGTTGTTGAACGAAGCCATCAGCTCAGAAAGTGGAAGTGAGTTCACCGGAGGTGGGCGCCAATGTTGGGGACTTGTTCTCAAATGCTATGAATTAAGAACAAGGCAACATAAAATGTTAAATGTTAATGCCCTTCGTCCGCTGAAGTATTATCTCCCTTAGGATATAATGAACTTCGGACGAAGACCATAAGCAAAATATCACGAAGGTTTTACCTTCGTGATCAGTTCTATAAAACAATGTAAACAATGCTATAACATGAAACATTAAAGAAATTTATATCAAAAACAAATATTATTATACATATATTTTATTATACAAACTTAAGTATTAAAACATAGTATTTAGGCACATTTATACCGTTGCCTTGGCAAAGAACAATAATTCCAATGTGATGCGTCGATGATTACAGGATTGCGTGAACAGTAAAGGAGTATTGTTCAACTATTTATAGGCACCGGACGCAGCCTGTGAGAAATTACAATCATGCCCCTTACAAAAGATTACAATTATGACTCAGACCCTTATGGACTAAGAAGTCATTTCATCTTTAAGTCGGTCTGAACCTTCGTCTTCAGATACGTTATAGTACCGAAGCTTCATGAGTGGTAGCTTCGGCACTACGTTTAAACGGTGTCGGCGTTTCGAACCCAGGGGGTCCTTGGACCGACGAGTAAATTGTCGCCGCGTGCCCCAGCCCAGATGGGTCGGTGCGAGACGGAGCGCGAAGGGGGGAAGAAGCCGGAGGGAGACAGGCGTGAGAGGTGAAACCCGCGGCCTTCGTGTTTGTCCCGCGCCTAGGTCGGGTGCGCTTGCAGTAGGGGGTTACAAGCGTTCACGCGGGAGGGAGCGAGCGGCCTCACGCGAGCGTCGTCCCGTCCTTCTCCGCGCGGCCAACCCTCTGTAAGAGGGCCCTGGACCTTCCTTTTATAGGCGTAAGGAAAGGATCCAGGTGTACAATGGGGGGGTGTAGCAGTGTGCTAACGTGTCTAGCGGAGGAGAGCTAGTGCCCTAAGTACATGCCATCGTGGCAGCCGGAGAGGTTTTGGCACCCGGTTCGTGTGGTGTCGTGGCCGTCGGAGGAGCGCTAGAGCCTGGCGGAAGGACAGCTGTCGGGGCTGTCGGGTCCTTGCTGACGTCCTCTTGCTTCCGTAAGGGGGCAGAGAGCCGCCGTCGTCGTAGAGCGTGCGGGGCGCCATCATTACTTGTTTAGCGGAGCAAGTCAGATGGGACGCCGGTCTTGTTCCCCGTAGCCTAAGTCAGCTTGGGGTAGGGTAATGATGGCGCCTCATGTGACGTGGTCGGTCTGAGCCCTGGGTTGGGCGAGGTGGAGGCTCCTCCGAGGTCGAGGTCGAGTCTGTCTTCCAAGGCCGAGGTCGAATCCGAGTCCCTGGGTCGGGCGAGGCGGAGACCGTCGGCTGAGGCTAGGGCTGAGTCCGAGCCCTGGGGTCAGGCGAAGCAGAGTTCGTCCTCCTCCGGGGCTGAGCCCGAGTCCGAGCCCTGGGGTCGGGCGAAGCGGAGTTCGTCGTCTTCCGGGGCTGAGCCCGAGTCCGAGCCCTGGGGTCGGGCGAAGCGGAGTTCGTCGTCTTCCGGGGCTGAGCCCAAGTACGAGCCCTAGGGTCGGGCGAAGCGGAGTTCGTCGTCTTCCGGGGCTGAGCCCGAGTCCGAGCCCTGGGGTCAGGCGAAGCGGAGTTCGTCGTCTTCCGAGGCTGAGCCCGAGTCCGAGCCCTAGGGTCGGGCGAAGCGGAGTTCGTCGTCTTCCGGGGCTGAGCCCGAGTCCGAGCCCTGGGGTCGGGTGAAGCGGAGTTCGTCGTCTTCCGGGGCTGAGCCCGAGTCCGAGCCCTAGGGTCGGGCGATGCGGAGTTCGTCGTCTTTCGGGGCTGAGCCTGAGTCCGAGCCCTGGGGTCAGGCGAAGCGGAGTTTCCTATGGCGCCTGAAGCCGGACTTGGCCGTTGTGAGCCTCACTCTGTCGAGTGGCACAGCAGTCGGAGCGGCACAGGCGGCACTGTCCTCTTGTCAGGCCGGTCAGTGGAGCGGCGAAGTGACTACGGTCACTTCGGCTCTGTCGACTGGAGGGCGCGCGTCAAGATAAAGGTGTCAGACCACCTTTGCATTAAATGCCCCTGCGATTCGGTCGGTTGGCGTGGCGATTTGGCCAAGGTTGCTTCTTGGTGAAGACTGGGCCTCGGGCGAGCCGAAGGTGTGTCCATTGCTGGAGGGGGTCCTCGGGCGAGACGTAAATCCTCCGGGGTCGGCTGCCCTTGCCCGAGGCTGGGCTCGGGCGAGGCGTGATCGCGTCCCTCGAATGGACCGATCCTTGACTTAATCGCACCCATCAGGCCTTTGCAGCTTTGTGCTGATGGGGGTTACCAGCTGAGATTTAGGAGTTTTGAGGGTACCCCTAATTATGGTCCCCGACAGTAGCCCTCGAGCCTCGAAGGGAGTGTTAATGCTCGCTTGGAGGCTTTTGTCGCACTTTTTTGCAAGGGGACCAGCCTTTCTCGGTTGCGTTTTGTTCCGGTGGGTGTGCGGGAGCGCACCCGCCGGGTGTAGCCCCCGAGGCCTCGGAGGAGTGGTTTGACTCCTTCGAGGTCTTAATGCATTTCGCAATGCTTCGGTCGGTCTGGTTGTTCCCTCATGCGAGCTGGCCGTAGCCCGGGTGCACGGTCGAGTCCCAAGTTCTCGGGCTGGTATGTTGACGCTGTCAACGGTTTGGCCGGAGCCGGGTTTGCGAGAGCAGCCCCCGAGCCTCCGCACAGGGCGAGAGGACGGTCATGGACAGACTCGACTTTTTTACATACGCCCCTGCGTCGCCTTTCCGCAAGGACCAGGGGGAAAAGCGCCATGTTGCCCTTGGAGGGCGCCGAACATGGTGTCTCCAGTGAGCTGCTGACGGGTAATCCGGGTGGACGCTTGTGCCCCATTTGTTAGGGGTCGGCTAGAGGCCCGGAGGCGCGCTCCAAAAGTACCTGCGGGTGATCTGCCGGACCCGGTCCCCTTTTGACGGGGTTTGAGGGCTCGATGCCTCCCTCTGATCGGATTACGTTACAAGATCGTTCCCGCTGGTCTCGGAAATGTCCTAGGGTACCTCGGGAGCATAGCCCTAGCCTTGGTTATGTATCGAACGTACCCAGGGTCATCCCTCGCTCTGTGTCTGAGGCGGCTGTGAACCCTTCGTGGGCCAGCCTATGAACCCCTGATCAGTAGTGGGCGCAGAGCCCGAGTGGCCTGAGGCGGCCGTTGAACCCTTCCGAGGGGCCGGCCCTCGAACCTCTGACCAGTAGTGGGCGCGGAGCCCGAGCGCTCTGAGGCGGCTGTTGAACCCCTCTGATGGGCCAGCCTTCGAACCTCTGAACAGTAGGGGGGCTCGGGGCCCATTTCCTTCGTGGGGAAGGATCCCTTTCGGGGTATCCCCCTTTCCCGGTCCCTGTTGTAAGAGAGAGAAAGAGGAAAAGGGAAAGAATACGAAATCGAGATGACGTGGCACACCTTTTTTGACGCGGTCATTATGGCGAAGGCGAAGCGTCGCTCGCTTCTCCTGCCAAAGGTGTCGCATGTCCCGCCGCGGAGTTAATGCGACGGGGCGAGTGGTTCGCGGGGCAGCCGTTGCACGTGCGCGAGCCGTTCGAGGAACGGTCATTTCGCTTTGAGATTTGAGTCCCACGGCGGGTTCGGGCGACGCGTTGAACGGGTCTCGCCTGGGTCTTTATATACTCGGGGGAGGGTCCGGTGACAGTTCTTTGCTCTGCTACTTGCCTCCTTCTTAGGTTTTCGCAACCTGAGGGATTAGCCAGAGAAAACGAAACCGCCCACCCAGTCCTTTCCGCCGCCACCTCCTCTGCTTGGTGATGGCCGACCGGGTGACCATTATTCCGCCGCGCGACCCATGGCCTTTCTCCACAGTCACGGCGGATGACCTAGAGGCTCTCGTTGCTGAGGATTTACTTCGCCCTCTCTCTGATGAGAGGCAGCCGGAGTGGATGCCCCCCTTCCCCCCGAGCGGGGCCGCCCCGTCCCCGCCGCCGGGGTATGTCGTGAGCTTCGTCTCCTTCCACGAGCGGGGGTTCGGAGTGCCGGCAAGCCGCTTTATGCGGGCGATTCTGCATGTCTACGGGGTGGAGCTGCACAACCTCAGCCCTAACTCCATCTCGCAAGCCGCCATCTTCGCAGCGGTTTGCGAAGGATACTTGGGGATCGACCCTCACTGGGACTTGTGGACTCATTTCTTCTCCGTGGAGCTTTTGCTTCGCCGATGGAGGAGAGAAGGGTCCACACGGCAGTGCGGGCCGGCGGCTGCATCCTCCAGCTGAGGCAGGTGCGGGCGTCACAGTATATTCCCGTCGTCCTTGCGTCCTCGAATAAAGGGTGGCAGCGCCAGTGGTTCTATCTCCGAAATGACGATGGGAGGCTCCCGTCATTTTCTCAGCGAGTGGTGACCGTCGCCGCCGATGCTTGGCGCTACGGGACCCCACACGATAGACAGAAGAATCTCGAGCCCCTTCTCAAGGCCCTGGAAGTGTTGCGGAAAGGAGGGCTCACCGCTGCGGGAGTGATTGCCGCCATTCATCGCCGGAGGGTGCTTCCCTTGGCGGAGCGGCGGTTGCCGCTTTGGGAGATGACGCCAGAGGCTGACTTGGAGGGCTCGCGGATGTCATCGGATCCCCTTCCCGTCGACGTCCTCCACGGGCGGGTGGTCGTCACGTTGGGAAAACCGGACGCTAGCGCCCATTCTCAGCCCTTGATGCGTCCCGACCGCGGGTGTGTGTCCCTGGTGAGTGTCCGCTCCTTCTTTCTCCTTGCGTCGGATTGCCCTTGGTCCTTACGATCGAGACTTTTCATCTGTCTCCAGGAGGTAGGGTGTCACAAGCCTTCCCGGCCACGGGTCCCAGAGGACGCGGTGGACCGAGCAGCGCGGCGGGTTGCCGCGGAGGAGGAGAAGAAGAAAAAGGACGCGAAGAAGGCTCGGGCCCGCGAGCGGACGCGGGCCCGAGACGCCTTGGAAAAGCTCCGTCGTCGGCAGGAGATGTATGGACTCCCGAGGGAGCCGTCGCCGGAAACGCCTGACAACGACGACGATGATGAAGACGATGACGAAGATGACGACATGGCTGCCCGCCTTGGCCTCAGCCCGAGTTTGAGGCTAGGCCAGGAGTCGTCAAGCCAGCCCCCGAGCGGGCTGGCGCCGTCGGTTCCCGGGGTCGGGACGCCGAGGTCCCGGCCCGAAGAGCGGGGGCAGACCGAGGGGGTACTCGACCCCTCGGCTGGGGAAGTTGAGGTGACCCCGGGGAGTCAGGCCGAGGTGCCTGTTCCCCGAAAACCGTCGTCCGTGCCGGCAGCGCAGGAGGGCGACCCTCAGGTCGCCGTGGCAGCGCCTGGGCAGTCCGTCTCCCGGGCGTCTAGGGTGCCCAAGGCGAGGATGGTACCGAAGCTGGCGGCGAGGCGGACCTCGGTGGTACCTTCGGGGGTCGAGATTCGAGAGACCTCCCCACAGGCACGGTTGATCATGGCCCGGAGTGGGTAAGTACCTTAGAATGTCTTCATCTCAGCTCCTCCTTTGTATGTCCCGACCCTGACTTTCCTTTCCTCCTCAGCAAGCGGAGTCATGGCCTGACCGATCTGGCTCCTCGGAAGGTCCTCAAGGCGGCGTCGGCTTCCACAGCCGGTGCCGCGCCGGGCCTCGCCGTTCAGCTGACCTTCTCGCAAGACGCCCCACAGCGGGGGGCTCAGGCGGCACCAGTTGCCGTGGAGCGAGTTCCCGAGGCCGGCTCTTCTATTGAGGCGGCCGTCGCGCTGGGGGAGGCGGCCGGCGCAGACATGGCCTCGGGCCCACCAGACATGCCACCGGCGCTGGCGCCGGCTGCTGCCGAAGCCGCTGTCGTCCTGGTCGTGGAGCGACCTGTCGCCGCCGACGCTGAGATGGCTGAGGCATCGCTACTTGGTGCCTCGAAGGAGGGGGCGTGGAACCGCGACCCGTCCCGCCGAGCGGCAGCCTTGTCCCTGCGCGGCGGAGCTCCGAGGGGCGGCGCCAGTTGCTCCGGTTCCGGACCCGTGAGGCCTCGGATCCCTTCTTCGTTCTTGACGATGAGCGGGAGGAGCAGTCTTGGGACGAGCTCCGCAAGTGTGCCGAAGCAACGGTGGGGTCGCTCTGGTCATCCTTGGAGGTCTTTTGCAGGGACGTCCCCAAGATCCTCCAGGTAATGATTTCAGGATCTAAAGGATCTGAGCGCCGCCAAGTCGTCGTTCATCCGCCGCGAGGTCGATGTCTGGGGCTCGCTGTGATCCCTGAGGACCTCGCTTGCTAGGGCTACCGCGCGGCTCTCCCAGTAGGGTGCCGAGGTGGCGGACCTTCGGTTGCTCTGTGCCGATCTGGGAGCAGAGGCGGCAGCGGCACGCGCAGAGGTGCAGCGATGGCAATCGGAGTTTGACCAGGTCCCCGATGAGCGGGATCAATCTCGGGGCCGGGCCGTTGAGGCCGAAAGCTGGGCCGGAGCCCTTGCAGCAGACCTAGCCGTAGCCCAAGCCGCATCCTCGGAGCAGCGTGCCCGAGCCGGAGGTATGTCCTGGCTATTTTCGGTTTTCGTTTCAGCTCGTTTCCTCCACTTGTGTTTGAGGCCTTGCGCTTTGGCTGTTCGCAGAGCTCGAGTCTGCCCTTGATGAGTCCACCAAGGCGCTTGCTCAGGCGGCCGAGCAGAAGGAGGCCGACCACGCGGCCATGTCCGAGGCCATCTCGGACTTCTGCCGGGTCTTTGGCTTCGGCGACGTCCCTTCGGGAAGCTCCCCTCAAAGTCGCCTGCAGGCCTTGGGTGACCATGTGCGTGGCAGACTCCGCGAGGCGCTACATCACGGCATCAGGCGGGCCTTCGCCGTGCTTGCTTCCCACTACGTCGTGGATCTGGAGCGGGTCAGCGAGGGGTATTGCCTCCCTGACGAAGATGAAGCCGCCCTGGCTGAAGTCCAGAGGCTCGACGCGGCCGCCGTGGGCCCGAGCGCGGTGCTGGCAACCACTTTCGAGGCAGAGATCCTCCCGCCTGCGCTGTCGTCCGAGGCCGGGGTGGACTTTGCCGAAGGCGGGGACGAAGCCGAGGGCGTGGCTCCTTCTCCGGGCGACGCCTAACTCTGTCGGAGCAGTTTTCCTTGAATGCACATGTGTCTTTTGCGGCCGCTGAGGCCTGAACACTTTATTATCGTAGTATAAAGTCGTGCTCCTTTTCCTTCCATTTTGAGTATCCGGCCCCGTTCGTCGGTAGCAGGGTGGCTTGCCCAAGTAGGAGTCATTTTTCGTGGTAGGTGACGAGTGAGGTATCCGTATCCCAGAGGTGTAGGAGTCCCTCGGCTCAGTCAGCCTTTCCACTTACATGCGCCCCCGTTCGCTTCTTGGGGTCCTGCTACTGATATAGCCGGGGAACGCATAAGCCTTTTTGATGGAAGGCTTCTTTTTTTTCGAGGAAAATTTCGGCGCAGAGGGGGTTCCCCCCTTTTAGCCCCCGAGGGAGGGTCGGGCTTTGCCGAGCCAAGGCTGACCCTTCCTTGATGACTAGACTTTGTGTGTGAACGAGGTGTACGAATAACTTGAAAGCATCTTAAGGGTAGAAGCGACGTAGCTGTCGGATGATCCAAGCGTTGCTGTAGACCTCGCCTTGACTGTTGGCCAGCTTGTACGTCCCGGGCTTCAGAACTTTGGCGACGATGAACGGCCCTTCCCAGGGAGGCGTGAGCTTGTGCCGCCCTCGGGCGTCTTGTCGCAACCGAAGCACCAGGTCACCCACCTGGAGGTCTCGGGACCGAACCCCTCGGGCGTGGTAGCGTCGCAGGGACTGCTGGTACCGCGCCGAGTGTAGTAAGGCCATGTCCCGACCCTCTTGCAGCTGGTCCAGTGAGTCTTCTCTATTAGCTCGACTGCTTTGGTCGGCGTAGGCCCTCGTCCTCGGGGAACCGTATTCTAAGTCTGTGGGCAAGATGGCCTCGGCCCCATAGACTAGAAAGAACGGTGTGAAGCCCGTGGCTCGGCTCGGCGTTGTCCTCAGACTCCAGACCACCGAGGGGAGTTCCTTCATCCATCGCTTGCCGAACTTGTTGAGGTCGTTGTAGATCCGAGGCTTGAGTCCTTGTAGAATCATGCCGTTGGCACGCTCTACTTGCCCATTCGTCATGGGATGAGCCACGGCGACCCAGTCCACCCGGATGTGGTGGTCCTCACAGAAGTCCAGGAACTTTCTGCCGGTGAACTGGGTGCCGTTATCGGTGATGATGGAGTTCGGGACCCCAAAGCGATGGATGATGTTGGTGAAGAACGCCACCGCCTGTTCGGACCTGATGCTGTTTAGGGGTCGGACCTCGATCCACTTGGAGAATTTGTCGATGGCGAACAACAGGTGTGTGTATCCCCCGGGTGCCTTCTGCAAGGGGCCAACTAGGTCCAGACCCCACACAGCAAACGACCAGGTGATGGGTATGGTCTACAGAGCCTGAGCGGGCAGGTGGGTCTGCCTTGCGTAGAACTGACACCCTTCGCAGGTGCGGACAATTCTAGTGGCGTCGGCCACCGCCGTCGGCCAGTAGAAACCTTGTCGGAAGGCGTTTCCAACGAGGGCTCGAGGTGCTGCGTGATGGCCGCAAGCCCCCGAGTGTATCTCTTGTAGGAGCTCCTGGCCTTCGGTGATGGAAATGCATCACTGGAGGATGCCCGAGGGGCTGCGGTGGTAGAGCTCCTTCCCGTCTCCCAGCAAGACGAACGACTTGGCGCGCCGCGCCAACTGTCGAGCTTCGGCTCAGTTGAGGGGTAGCTCTCCTCAGTGGAGATATTGCAGGTACGGGGTCTGTCAGTTTCGATTAGGCGTGGCCCCGCTTCGCTCCTCCTCGACGCGCAGTGCCTCACCCTCGGGGGCCGAGGGTGCCTCGAGCCGAGCCGAGGGTGCCTCGGGCCGAGCTGAGGGTGCCTCGGACTGAGCCGAGGGTGCCTCGGGCTGGGCCGAGGCCTTCTCAGGCTCGGGCGTGTCGTCGGTCTTGACGGAGGGTTGATGCAGGTCTCGGGAGAAGACGTCCGGGGGAACCGTTGTTCGCCCCGAGGCTATTTTAGCCAGCTCGTCCGCAGTCTTGTTGTAGCATCGGGCGATGTGGTTGAGCTCGAGCCCGTAGAACTTGTCTTCCAGGCGCCGAACCTCATCGCAGTAGGCTTCCATCTTCGGGTCGCGGCAGTGGGAGTTCTTCATGACTTGGTCGATGATGAGCTGCGAGTAACCGCGAGCGTCGAGGCGTCGGACCCCTAGCTCGATGGCGATGCGCAACTCGTTGACCAGAGCCTAGTACTCGGCCACATTGTTGGATGCCGAGAAATGGAGGCGTAGCACGTAGCGTAGGTGCTTCCCGAGGGGCGAGATGAAGAGCAGGCCTGCGCCTGCTCCTGTCTTCATCAGCGACCTGTCGAAGAACATGGTCCAGAGTTCCGGCTGGATCGGAGCTGTCGGGAGCTGGGTGTCGACCCATTCAGCCACAAAGTCCACCAAGACCTGGGACTTGATGGCCTTCTGAGGGGCGAACGAGATCGTCTCGCCCATGATTTCCACCGCCCACTTTGCAACTCTACCCGAGGCCTCTCGGCACTAGATGATCTCCTCCAGGGGGAAGGATGACACCACAGTTACCGGGTGAGACTCAAAGTAGTGTCGCAACTTCCGCCGCGTTAGGATCACCGCGTACAGCAGCTTCTGAATTTGTGGGTAGCGGATCTTGGTCTCGGACAGTACCTCACTGATGAAGTAGACTGACCTCTGGACGGGCAATGCATGCCCCTCTTCTCGTCTCTCAACCACGATCGTGGCGCTAACCACCTGAGTGGTCGCGGCGACGTAGATCAAGAGGGCTTCTCCGGCAGCGGGGGGCACCAAGATGGGCGCATTCGTGAGGAGCGCCTTCAGGTTCCCGAGGGCTTCCTCGGCCTCAGGGGTCCAAGTGAAGCACTCGGCCTTCCTTAAGAGGCGGTACAGAGGCAGGCCTCTTTCACCGAGGCGCGAGATGAAACGGCTCAGAGCCGCAAGGCATCCCGTGACTCTCTGTACGCCTTTCAAGTCCTTGATGGGCCCCATGCTGGTGATGGCCGCGATCTTCTCTGGGTTGGCCTCGATGCCCCGCTCGGAGACGATGAACCCCAAGAGCATGCCTTGGGGAACCCCTAAGACACACTTCTCTGGATTGAGCTTCACGCCTTTCGCCTTGAGACATCGGAATGTCGCTTCAAGGTCGGAAAGGAGGTCGGAGGCTTTCCTCGTCTTGACTACGATGTCATCAACGTAGGCCTCGACCGTTCGGCCAATGTGTTCACCGAACACGTGGTTCATGCACCGTTGGTACGTTGCACCCGCATTCCTCAAACCAAACGGCATGGTAACATAGCAGTACATGCCGAAGGGTGTGATGAAATAAGTCGCGAGCTGGTCGGACTCTTTCATCCTGATCTGGTGATACCCCGAGTAGGCATCGAGGAAAGATAGGGTTTCGCACCCAGCCGTGGAATCCACGATTTGATCGATGCGAGGCAGAGGGTAGGGAACTTTCGGACATGCTTTGTTTAGACCAGTGTAGTCTACACACATCCGCCATTTCCCTCCTTTCTTTCTCACAAGCACAGGGTTGGCAAGCCATCCGGGATGGAATACCTCTTTGATGAACCCTGCTGCCATTAGCTTGTGGATCTCCTCGCCTATGGCTCTGCGCTTTTCTTCGTCGAATCGGCGCAGAGGCTGCTTCACGGGTCGGGCTCCAGCTCGGATATCCAGCGAGTGCTCGGCGACATCCCTCGGTATGCCGGGCATGTCCGAGGGACTCCACGCGAAAACGTCGGCGTTTGCGCGGAGAAAGTCGACGAGCACTGCTTCCTATTTGGGATCGAGCTCGGAGCCGATCCGGATCTGCTTGGAGGCGTCATTGCTAGGGTCGAGAGGGACGGATTTAACCGTCTCCGCTGGCTCGAAGTTGTCGGCGTGGCGCTTCACGTCTGGCGCCTCCTTAGAGAGGCTCTCCAGGTCGGCGATGAGGGCCTCGGATTCGGCGAGGGCCTCGGCGTACTCCACGCACTCCACGTCGCATTTGTACGCGTGTCGGTACGTGGGGCCAACGGTGATGACCCCGTTGGGGCCCGACATCTTGAGCTTGAGGTAGGTGTAGTTGGGGACGGCCATGAACTTGGCGTAGCATGGCCTCCCCAGCACTGCGTGGTAGGTTCCTCGAAACCCGACCACTTCGAACGTGAGGGTCTCCCTTCGGAAGTTGGAGGGTGTCCCAAAGCAGACGGGTAGATCGAGTCGTCCGAGGGGCTAGACGCGCTTCCCGGGGATGATCCCGTGGAAAGGCGCAGCGCCTGCCCGGACCGAGGACAGATCGATCCGCGGGAGCTCGAGGGTCTCGGCGTAGATGATGTTGAGGTTGGTGCCTCCGTCCATGAGGACCTTGGTGAGCCTGACGTTGCCGATGACGGGGTCGACAACGAGCGGGTATTTCCCCGATCTCGGCACGCGGTCGGGGTGGTCGTCTTGGTCGAAGGTGATGGGCTTGTTGGACCAGTCTAGGTAGACTGGCACCGCCACCTTTACCGAACAGACCTCCCGACGCTCTTGCTTGTGGTGCCGAGCTGAGGCGTTCGCCACTTGCCCACCGTAGATCATGAAGCAGTCGTGGACCTCGGGGAACTCTCCTGCCTGGTGATCTTCCTTCTTATCGTCATCGTGAGCCCTGCCACCCTCCGCGGGTGGCCCAGCCTTGTGAAAGTGGCGCCGAAGCATGGCGCACTCCTCAAGGGTGTGCTTGACGGGCCCCTGATGATAGGGGCACGGCTCCTTGAGCATCTTGTCGAAGAGGTTGGCACCTCCGGGAGGTTTCCGAGGGTTCTTGTATTCGGCGGCGGCGACAAGGTCCGCGTCGGCGGCGTCGCGTTTCGCTTGCGACTTCTTCTTGCCTTTCTTCTTGGTGCCGCACTTAGTTGACGCCTCGGGGACGTCTTCCGGTGGGCGGCCCTGGGGCTGCTTGTCCTTCCGGAAGATGGCCTCAACCGCCTCCTGGCCAGAGGCGAACTTGATGGCGATGTCCATCAGCTCGCTCGCCCTGGTGGGGGTCTTGCAACCCAGCTTGCTCACCAGGTCACGGCAGGTGGTGCCGGCGAGGAACGCGCCGATGACATCCGAATCGGTAATGTTGGGCAGCTCGGTGCGCTGCTTCGAGAATCGCCGGATGTAGTCCCGGAGAGACTCTCCCGGCTGCTGGCGGCAGCTTCGGAGATCCCAGAAGTTTCCAGGGCGCACGTACGTGCCCTGGAAATTGCCGGCGAAGGCTTGGACCAGGTCGTCCCAGTTGGAGATCTGCCCCGGAGGTAGGTGCTCCAGCCAGGCTCGAGCGGTATCGGAGAGGAACAGGGGGAGGTTGCGGATGATGAGGTTATCATCGTTCGTTCCACCCAGGTGGCAAGCCAGTCGATAGTCCGCGAGCCACAGTTCCGGTCTCGTCTCCCCCGAGTACTTTGTGATAGTAGTCGGGGTTCGGAACCGGGTCGGGAACGACGCTCGTCGTATGGCGCGGCTGAAAGCCTGCGGACCGGGTGGTTCGAGCGAGGGACTCCGATCCTCCCCGCTGTCGTAACGTCCCCCACGCCTGGGGTGGTAGCCTCAGCGCACCCTCTCGTCGAGGTGGGCCCGACGGTTGCGGTGATGGTGCTCGTCGCTGAGGTGACCCGGGGCCGCAGGCGCTGTGTTGCGCGTGCGCCCGGTGTGGACCGAGGCTTCTCGCATGAATCAGGAAGTCACGGCGCAGTTCCGAGGGGTACCCCTGCCTTCGGGAGGCAGAGCTTTCGGCCCGTCGGACCGCGGCGTCCTCCAGGAGATTCTTGAGCTCTTCCTGGATACGCGGCCCCTCGGTGGTAGATGGCTCCGGCATCGCGCGGAGAAGTATCGCCGCTGCAGCTAGGTTCTGGCCGACCCCACTAGAAGTCGGTGGCGGCCTTACCCTGACATCATCGGCGATGCGGTGCTGGAAGCCCTGGGGGAGATGACGCACTTCACCGGCCGGAGGTTGGCCGCCCATTCCTGCCCGATGTCCCGGCGGATCGGCTCAAGTGTTCCTGCTCCCTCGTCGAGCCTGGCCTGCATCTCGCGGATTTGCTCGAGCTGTGGGTCATGACCCCCCACCGGGACGGGGACCACAGCTAGCTCCCGAAGGATGTCAACGCGAGGCACCGGCCTAGGGAGATCACCGTTCTCCGGCATACCAAGATGGTTGCCTTCGTCGGGACCCCCTAGATCGACGTGGAAACATTCACGACTTGGGCTGCAGTCCTCGTCGCCGAGGCTGCGGCTACCGTCGGAACAGTCGGAAAGGCAGTAGTCGCACGCGGTCATAAAGTCCCGCATGGCACTGGGGTTACCAAGTCTGGAGAAATCCCAACTAAAGTCGGGCTCGTCATCTTCCTCGGAACCCAAGGGCCCGTAGGTCGAGACGGCTGTCAGCCGGTCCCAGGGTGACCGCATACGATACCCCAGAGGGTTTGGACTCGCCTCTATGAGAGCGTCCACCGAAGCGAAGTCGCTTGGTGGGTCGAGGCTGAATCCAAAAGGCACGAGATGGGAATCGGTCGGTACCTCTTGGTCGACGGGCGGTGACGAAGTCACGTCAGGGGCTGACTGCACCGTCGTCTCAGGTACGAGGGTGATGCCCAGCAAGTCCTTTGCGAGCGTGCTGGCATCGTCCGTTTGCTTGGAGTTGGCGTGTTGCGGGGAGACGACGCTCGTCTTCGTCTCAGACGCGAGGTCGATGCCCGACGTGCCCCCCGTTGGGGCGCCGGCACCGTCGACTCGCTCGACAGCCGACGAGGTGCCGCCTCCTGCTTGGCCTTGGTTGCCCCGCCTCCTCCTCCGTCGGCGGGGGAGGGGACGGGACAAGCCCGAATGTTGTTCTTCCACCACGTGGCGAAGACGTCGTCGATTCCGCCGCCGGCGGGCGGGTTGTCGGCCGCCATTGTCGCTGTCACGCGGCGGGGGAAGGAGTATCATGTCGTAGCTGCCGTCGAGGGACATGAACTCAAGACTCTCGAAACGGAGCACCGTCCCGGGCTGGAAAGGTTGCTGGAGACTACCCATCTGGAGCTTGACGGGAAGCTGTTCGTCAACACGCAGCAGGCCCCTACCTGGCGCGCCAACTGTCGGCGTTTCGACCCCGGGGGGTCCCTGGACCGACGAGTAAATTGTCGCTGCGTGCCCCAGCCCAGATGGGTCGGCGCGAGTGAGAGCACCTAGAGGGGGGGGTGAATAGGTGATCCTGTAAAAGTTCAAAACTTAGGCCACAAAAACTTGTTAAGGGTTAGCACAAGTATGACCAAGTGGCTAGAGAGAACTCAAAACAAGATAACCACAAGAAAGCAATCACAGAGTTGACACGGTGGTTATCCCGTGGTTCGGCCAAGTACAAAACTTGCCTACTCCACGTTGTGGCGTCCCAACGGACGAGAGTTGCACTCAACTCCTCTCAAGTGATCCAATGATCAACTTGAATACCACGGTGTTTTTCTTTCCTTTGATCTTTTCCCGTTTGCGAGGAATCTCCACAACTTGGAGTCTCTCGCCCTTACAATTGAGTTCACAAAGAAATACGGAGTAAGGTGGGAATGAGCAACGCACACAAGACTCGAAAATCAGAGCAACAACACGCACACAAGTCGCAACAAGAGCTCGCAACGCAACACAAAGAGTTCACAACTCCACAAGAGCTCTATATGCTATCACAATGAAACGAATGCGTGAGATTGATGTCTTGGTGCTTAGAAGAGTTGTAGGAATGCTTGGTGTACTCCTCCATGCGCCAAGGGGTCCCTTTTATAGCCCCAAGGCAGCTAGGAGCCGTTGGGAACAAATCTGGAAGGCCATCTTTGCCTTCTGTCTCGTGGCGCACCGGACAGTCCGGTGCACACCGGACACTGTCCGGTGCCCGATTTGTTTCCATAGAAAGCGAAGCCGACCGTTGCCGACCGTTGCAGATCTGGCGCACCGGACAGTCCGGTGCACACCGGACAGTCCGGTGCTCCCTTCCGACCGTTGGCTCGGCCACGTGTCGCGCGCCGATCGCGCGGCCGACCGTTGGCCCGGCCGACCGTTGCCTCACCGGACAGTTCGGTGCACACCGGACAGTCCGGTGAATTTTAGCCGAAGTCGCCGGAGAAAAACCCGAGAGCGGCTGGTTTGCGCTGCGCTGATCTGGCGCACCGGACACTGTCCGGTGCACACCGGACAGTCCGGTGCCCCAGCCCGAAGCAGCCTTTGGCTGTACACAGCCACTCTCCACTTCTTTTCTTTTCTTCTTTCTCCTGTTTCTAACACTTAGACAAGATGTTAGTACACAAAACTAATGTACTAAGGCTTAGAAACATACCTTTACTTGTGATTTACACTTTGTTCATCCATGAGCATATTTTCACATTTAGGCCCTTGTGTTTGCACTCAATCACCAAAATACTTAGAAATGGCCCAAGGGCACATTTCCCTTTCAATCTCCCCCTTTTTGGTGATTTATGCCAACACAACATAAAGCAAGTGGAACAAGTGCAAAATCACTTCAAATAAAAACTCAAATTGGTTTTGATTCAATTTTGGCATATATGGATCATCCTTTGCCACCACTTGGTTTGTTTTTGCAAATCAAACTCAAATCTCTATCTATAAGTCAAACACACATATTGAAGCATAAAGAGAGTCATTTCAAAAGAATTTGACCACGGATTTCAAAAACTCCCCCTTTTTCCCATAATCAACACTTCTCCCCACAAGAAGCCAACTTTTGAAAATAGAGACAATAAGAGACAATAAAAGCTTTTGACAAAACAAAAACTCTATTCTACTATTTTCAAAATCTCTCAAGTGGTAGCTGATCCATTTATCACTTTGGCATTTATTTTCTCCCCCTTTGGCATCAAGCACCAAAACGGGATCAATCTTGGCCTATTAACCCCATTGCCTCACCAAAGTCGTCAATTAAGAGCAAATGGCAATAAGATTTCATGAGATGAACTTGGAATTCGTTACCCTCTCATCGGAGTGCAGTGGAAGTCTTTCATGATCCAAGTCCACCTTTTCCCTTTCAATCCTCCTTCGAGACTCAATCAAGCAAACTCAAGCAAATGGTTAGTCTCAAAGGGTCAAGTTGTAACACATCTCCCCCTAAACATGTGCATCACTTTGCAACGGACTTGTGAGGTCCAGGGAGTGTTTGTACAACTTGAGCACCATAATAAGCAACAAAATGCAGAATGAACATGATCAAAGGCATAAACACATGTATGCTACAATTCAATCCAAGTTCCGCGAATCTAAGATATTTAGCTCACTACGCAGCCTGCAAAAGGTCTTCTCATCTAGAGGCTTGGTAAAGATATCGGCTAGCTGGTTCTCGGTGCTAACATGAAACACTTCGATATCCCCCTTTTGCTGGTGGTCTCTCAAAAAGTGATGCCGGATGTCTATGTGCTTTGTGCGGCTGTGCTCAACAGGATTCTCCGCCATGCGGATAGCACTCTCATTGTCACATAGGAGTGGGACTTTGCTCAGATTGTAGCCAAAGTCCCGGAGGGTTTGCCTCATCCAAAGTAGTTGCGCGCAACACTGACCTGCGGCAACGTACTCGGCCTCAGCGGTGGATAGGGCAACGGATGTTTGTTTCTTAGAATTCCATGACACCAGGGACCTTCCTAAGAATTGGCACGTCCCCGATGTACTCTTCCTATCGACCTTACATCCAGCATAGTCGAAGTCAGAGTATCCAACTAAGTCAAAGGTAGACCCCTTTGGATACCAGAGCCCGAAGCAAGGCGTAGCAACCAAATATCTAAGAATTCGCTTCACCGCCACTAAGTGACACTCCTTAGGATCGGATTGAAATCTAGCACACATGCATACGCTAAGCATAATATCCGGTCTACTAGCACATAAATAAAGCAAAGAACCTATCATTGACCGGTATGCTTTTTGATCAACGGACTTACCTCCTTTGTTGAGGTCGGTGTGTCCGTCGGTCCCCATCGGAGTCTTTGCGGGCTTGGCGTCCTTCATCCCAAACCGCTTTAGCAGATCTTGCGTGTACTTCGTTTGGGAGATGAAGGTGCCGTCCTTGAGTTGCTTCACTTGGAACCCAAGGAAGTAGTTCAACTCGCCCATCATCGACATCTCGAATTTCTGCGTCATCACCCTGCTAAACTCTTCACAAGACTTTTGGTTAGTAGAACCAAATATTATGTCATCAACATAAATTTGGCACACAAACAAATCACCATCACATGTCTTAGTGAAAAGAGTTGGATCGGCCTTCCCAACCTTGAAAGCATTAGCAAGTAAAAAGTCTCTAAGGCATTCATACCATGCTCTTGGGGCTTGCTTAAGTCCATAGAGCGCCTTAGAGAGCTTACACACATGGTCGGGGTACCGTTCATCCTCGAAGCCAGGGGGTTGCTCCACGTACACCTCCTCCTTGATTGGCCCGTTGAGGAAAGCGCTCTTCACATCCATTTGGAACAACCTGAAAGAATGGTGAGCGGCATATGCTAGCAAGATTCGAATTGACTCTAGCCTAGCCACAGGAGCAAAAGTCTCCTCAAAATCCAAACCTGCGACTTGGGCATAACCTTTTGCCACAAGTCGAGCCTTGTTTCTCGTCACCACCCCGTGCTCGTCCTGTTTGTTGCGGAACACCCACTTGGTTCCCACAACATTTTGCTTCGGACGAGGCACCAGTGTCCAAACTTCATTGCGCTTGAAATTGTTTAACTCCTCTTGCATGGCCAACACCCAGTCCGGATCTAGCAAGGCCTCTTCTACCCTGAAAGGCTCAATAGAAGAGACAAAGGAGTAATGCTCACAAAAATTAACTAATCGAGATCGAGTAGTTACTCCCTTGCTAATGTCACCCAGAATTTGGTCGACGGGATGATCCCTTTGAATCATCGCTCGAACTTGGGTTGGAGGTGCCGGTTGCACTTCTTCCTCCATCACTTGATTATCTTGTGCTCCCCCTTGATCAAGCGCCTCCACTTGAGGTACCTGTTCGTCATCTTTGGTTGGGGGATGCACCATAGTTGAGGAAGAAGGTTGATCTCGTTCATCTTGTTCCTGTGGCCGTACTTCTCCAATCGCCATGGTCCGTATAGCGGCCGTCGGAACATCTTCTTCATCTACATCATCACAATCAACAACTTGCTCTCTTGGAGAGCCATTAGTCTCATCAAATACAACGTCGCTAGAGACTTCAACCAAACCCGATGATTTGTTGAAGACTCTATACGCCTTTGTATTTGAGTCATAACCTAACAAAAACCCTTCTACAGCTTTGGGAGCAAACTTAGAATTTCTACCTTTCTTCACTAGAATGTAGCACTTGCTCCCAAATACACGAAAGTAAGATACATTGGGTTTGTTACCGGTTAGAAGCTCATACGACGTCTTCTTGAGGAGGCGATGAAGGTAGACCCTGTTGATGGCATGGCAAGCAGTGTTCACGGCTTCCGTCCAAAAGCACTCGGGGGTCTTGAATTCTCCTAGCATCGTCCTCGCCATGTCAATGAGCGTCCTGTTCTTCCTCTCTACCACACCATTTTGCTGTGGTGTGTAGGGAGCGGAGAACTCGTGCTTGATCCCTTCTTCTTCAAGGAACTCCTCCACTTGAAGGTTCTTGAATTCGGACCCATTGTCGCTCCTTATCTTCTTCACTTTGAGCTCAAACTCATTTTGAGCCCTCCTGAGGAAGCGCTTGAGGGTCCCTTGGGTTTCAGACTTATCCTGCAAAAAGAACACCCAAGTGAAGCGGGAAAAGTCATCAACAATAACTAGACCATACTTACTTCCCCCTATGCTTAGATAGGCGACGGGTCCGAAGAGGTCCATATGCAGCAGCTCCAGGGGTCTTGAAGTGGTCATCACATTCTTGCTGTGATGCGCTCCTCCCACCTGTTTCCCTGCTTGACAAGCTGCACAAGGTCTATCTTTTTCGAATTGAACATTGGTTAGACCTATCACGTGTTCTCCCTTTAGAAGCTTGTGAAGGTTCTTCATCCCCACATGTGCTAAGCGGCGATGCCACAGCCAGCCCATGCAAGTCTTAGCCATTAAGCATGCATCTAGACCGGCCTCTTCTTTTGCAAAATCAACTAAATAAAGTTTGCCGTCTAATACACCCTTAAAAGCTAGTGAACCATCACTTCTTCTAAAGACAGACACATCTATATTTGTAAACAGACAGTTATATCCCATATTGCACAATTGACTAACAGATAGTAAATTATATCCTAGTGACTCTACTAAAAACACATTAGAGATAGAGTGCTCATTAGAAATTGCAATTTTACCTAACCCTTTTACCTTGCCTTGATTCCCATCACCGAATATGATTGAATCTTGGGAATCCTTATTCTTGACGTAGGAGGTGAACATCTTCTTCTCCCCCGTCATATGGTTTGTGCATCCGCTATCAATAATCCAGCTTGAACCCCCGGATGCATAAACCTGCAAGGCAAATTTAGGCTTGGGTCTTAGGTACCCAACTCATGTTGGGTCCTACAAGGTTAGTGCAAATATCCTTAGGGACCCAAATGCAAGTTTTGTCTCCCTTGCATTTTGCCCCTAACTTCCTAGCAACAATTTTCTTATCCTTTCTACAAATAGCAAAGGAAGCATTTAAAGCATAATAAATTGTGGAAGGTTCATTCACTACTTTCCTAGGAGCATGAATAGCATTCTTTCTAGACACATGATGAATAGTATTTCTCTTAGGAACAACATTTCTCCTAGTAACATTTCTATCATACACATAAGAGGAACTAGGAGCAAACATGGCATGAGAGTCAAAATCATCAAAAGCATTATAACTCCTATAAGCATTTCTAGTTTGTCTCCTATCATAATACATAAAAGCATGGTTCTTTTGCACATTACTAGCCATAGGGGCCTTCCCTTTCTCCTTGGCGGGAATGGGAGCCTTATGGCTTGTTAAGTCCTTAGCTTCTCTCTTGAAGCCAAGTCCATCCTTAATTGAGGGGTGTCTACCAATTGTATAGGCATCCCTTGCAAATTTTAGCTTATCGAAATCATTCTTGCTAGTCTTAAGTTGAGCATTAAGACTAGCCAGTTCATCATTAAGCTTGGAAATTGAAACTAGGTGTTCACTACAAGCATTAATGTCAAAATCTTTACACCTAGTACAAATTTCAACATGTTCTACACAAGAATTGGATTTATTTGCTACTTCTAATTTAGCATTTAAATCATTGTTGACACCTTTCAAAGTAGAAATGGTTTCATGACAAGTAGATAGTTCAAAAGAAAGCATTTCATTTCTTTTAACTTCTAAAGCATAGGATTTTTGTGCCTCAACAAATTTATCATGCTCTTCATACAACAAATCCTCTTGCTTTTCTAAAAGTATATTCTTTTCATTCAAGGCATCAATTAACTCATTAATTTTGTCTATCTTAGATCTATCTAAGCCCTTGAACAAACATGAATAATCTACTTCATCCTCATCACTAGATTCTTCCTCACTTGAAGAAGCATAGGTAGAGTTGCGAGTACATACCTTCTTCTCCCTTGCCATAAGGCATGTGTGACGCTCGTTGGGGAAGAGGGTTGATTTGTTGAAGGCGGTGGCGGCGAGTCCCTCATTGTCGGAGTCGGACGAGGAGCAATCCGAGTCCCACTCTTTGCCTAGATGCGCCTCGCCCTTTGCCTTCTTATAATGCTTCTTCTTTTCCCTCTTGTTTCCCTTTTCCTGGTCACTTTCATTATCAGGACAGTTAGCAATAAAATGACCAAGCTTACCGCATTTGAAGCATGATCGCTTCCCCTTGGTCTTAGTCTTGCTTGGCTGTCCATTGCGACCCTTTAGCACCGTCTTGAAGCGCTTAATGATGAGAGCCATTTCTTCATCATTAAGCCCGGCCGCCTCAATTTGCACCACCTTGCTTGGTAGTGCCTCCTTGCTCCTCGATGCCTTGAGAGCAATGGGTTGAGGCTCGTGGATTGGATCGTTCAACGCGTCATCGACGTACCTTGCCTCCTTGATCATCATCCGCCCGCTTACAAATTTTCCAAGAATTTCTTCGGGCGACATTTTGGTGTACCTGGGATTCTCACGAATATTATTCACCAAATGAGGATCAAGAACAGTAAAGGACCTTAGCATTAGGCGGACGACGTCGTGGTCCGTCCATCGCGTGCTTCCATAGCTCCTTATCTTGTTGACAAGGGTCTTGAGCCGGTTGTATGTTTGAGTTGGCTCCTCGCCCCTTATCATCGCGAACCGTCCAAGCTCGCCCTCCACCAACTCCATTTTGGTGAGCAAGGTAGCGTCATTTCCCTCATGAGAGATCTTGAGGGTATCCCAGATTTGCTTGGCGTTATCCAAGCCACTCACTTTATTATATTCATCCCTGCACAATGAGGCTAGAAGAACAGTAGTAGCTTGTGCATTCTTATGGATTTGCTCATTAATGAATATAGGACTATCCGAACTATTAAAGTGCATTCCACTATCTACAATCTCCCATATGCTAGGATGGAGAGAGAATAGGTGACTACGCATTTTGTGGCTCCAAAATCCGTAGTCCTCCCCATCAAAGTGTGGGGGCTTGCCGAGTGGAATAGAAAGCAAATGTGAATTTGAACTTTGCGGAATACGAGAGTAGTCAAAAGAAAAGTTAGAATTAACCGGTTTCCTTTGTCTGTCGTGGTCGTCGTCCTTTTGGGAAGAAGAGGACTCATCGCTGTCGTAGTAGACGATCTCCTTGATACGTCTTGTCTTCTTCTTCTTCCCATCTCTTCGCTTGTGGCCCGAGCCCGAGTCATTGGACTTGTCATCCCTTGGCTCGTTGACGAAGGACTCCTTCTCCTTGTCGTTGATCACAATTCCCTTCCCCTTAGGATCCATCTCTTCGGGCGGTTAGTCCCTTTCTTGAAGAGAACGGCTCCGATACCAATTGAGAGCACCTAGAGGGGGGGTGAATAGGTGATCCTGTAAAAGTTCAAAACTTAGGCCACAAAAACTTGTTAAGGGTTAGCACAAGTATGACCAAGTGGCTAGAGAGAACTCAAAACAAGATAACCACAAGAAAGCAATCACAGAGTTGACACGGTGGTTATCCCGTGGTTCGGCCAAGTACAAAACTTGCCTACTCCACGTTGTGGCGTCCCAACGGACGAGAGTTGCACTCAACTCCTCTCAAGTGATCCAATGATCAACTTGAATACCACGGTGTTTTTCTTTCCTTTGATCTTTTCCCGTTTGCGAGGAATCTCCACAACTTGGAGTCTCTCGCCCTTACAATTGAGTTCACAAAGAAATACGGAGTAAGGTGGGAATGAGCAACGCACACAAGACTCGAAAATCAGAGCAACAACACGCACACAAGTCGCAACAAGAGCTCGCAACGCAACACAAAGAGTTCACAACTCCACAAGAGCTCTATATGCTATCACAATGAAACGAATGTGTGAGATTGATGTCTTGGTGCTTAGAAGAGTTGTAGGAATGCTTGGTGTACTCCTCCATGCGCCAAGGGGTCCCTTTTATAGCCCCAAGGCAGCTAGGAGCCGTTGGGAACAAATCTGGAAGGCCATCTTTGCCTTCTGTCTCGTGGCGCACCGGACAGTCCGGTGCACACCGGACACTGTCCGGTGCCCGATTTGTTTCCATAGAAAGCGAAGCCGACCGTTGCCGACCGTTGCAGATCTGGCGCACCGGACAGTCCGGTGCACACCGGACAGTCCGGTGCTCCCTTCCGACCGTTGGCTCGGCCACGTGTCGCGCGCCGATCGCGCGGCCGACCGTTGGCCCGGCCGACCGTTGGCTCACCGGACAGTCCGGTGCACACCGGACAGTCCGGTGAATTTTAGCCGAAGTCGCCGGAGAAAAACCCGAGAGCGGCTGGTTTGCGCTGCGCTGATCTGGCGCACCGGACACTGTCCGGTGCACACCGGACAGTCCGGTGCCCCAGCCCGAAGCAGCCTTTGGCTGTACACAGCCACTCTCCACTTCTTTTCTTTTCTTCTTTCTCCTGTTTCTAACACTTAGACAAGATGTTAGTACACAAAACTAATGTACTAAGGCTTAGAAACATACCTTTACTTGTGATTTACACTTTGTTCATCCATGAGCATATTTTCACATTTAGGCCCTTGTGTTTGCACTCAATCACCAAAATACTTAGAAATGGCCCAAGGGCACATTTCCCTTTCAGCGAGACGGAGCGCGAAGGGGGGAAGAAGCCGGAGGGAGACAGGCGTGAGAGGTGAAACCCACGGCCTTCGTGTTTGTCCCGCGCCCAGGTCGGGTGCGCTTGCAGTAGGGGGTTACAAGCGTCCACGCAGGAGGGAGCGAGCGGCCTCACGCGAGCATCGTCCCGTCCTTCTCCGCGTGGCCAACCCTCTGTAAGAGGGCCCTGAACCTTCCTTTTATAGGCGTAAGGAAAGGATCCAGGTGTACAATGGGGGGTGTAGCAGTGTGCTAACGTGTCTAGCGGAGGAGAGCTAGTGCCCTAAGTACATGCCATCGTGGCAGGCGGAGAGGTTTTGGCACCCGGTTCGTGTGGTGTCGTGGCCATCGGAGGAGCGCTGGAGCCTGGCGGAAGGATAGCTGTCGGGGCTGTCGGGTCCTTGCTGACATCCTCTTGCTTTCGTAAGGGGGCTGAGAGCCGCCGTCGTCATAGAGCGTGCGGGGCGCCATCATTACTTGTTTAGCGGAGCGAGTCAGATGGGACGCCAGTCTTGTTCCCCGTAGCCTGAGTCAGCTTGGGGTAGGGTAATGATGGCGCCTCCTGTGATGTGGTCGGTCCGAGCCCTGGGTTGGGCGAGGTGGAGGCTCCTCCGAGGTCGAGGTCGAGTTTGTCTTCCAAGGCCGAGGTCGAATCCGAGTCCCTGGGTCGGGCGAGGCGGAGACCGTCGGCTGAGGCCATAGCTGAGTCCGAGCCCTGGGGTCGGGCGAAGCGGAGTTCGTCGTCCTCCGGGGCTGAGCCCGAGTCCGAGCCCTGGGGTCGGGCGAAGCGGAGTTCGTCGTCTTCAGGGGCTGAGCCCGAGTCCGAGCCCTGGGGTCGGGCGAAGCGGAGTTCGTCGTCTTCCGGGGCTGAGCCCGAGTCCGAGCCCTGGGGTCGGGCGAAGCGGAGTTCGTCGTCTTCCAGGGCTGAGCCCGAGTCCGAGCCCTGGGGTCGGACGAAGCGGAGTTCGTCGTCTTCCGGGGCTGAGCCCGAGTCCGAGCCCTGGGGTCGGGCGAAGCGGAGTTCGTCGTCTTCCGGGGCTGAGCCCGAGTCCGAGCCCTAGGGTCGGGCGAAGCGGAGTTTCCTATGGTGCCTGAAGCCGGACTTGGCCGCTGTCAGCCTCACTCTGTCGAGTGGCACAACAGTCGGAGCGGCGCAGGCGGCGCTGTCCTCTTGTCAGGCCGGTCAGTGGAGCGGCGAAGTGACTACGGTCACTTCGGCTCTGTCGACTGGAGGGCGCGCGTCAGGATAAAGGTGTCAGGCCACCTTTGCATTAAATGCCCCTGCGATTCGGTCGGTTGGCGTGGCGATTTGGCCAAGGTTGCTTTTTGGTGAAGACTGGGCCTCGGGCGAGCCGAAGGTGTGTCCGTTGCTAGAGGGGGTCCTCGGGCGAGACGTAAATCCTCCGGGGTCGGCTGCCCTTGCCCGAGGCTGGGCTCGGGCGAGGCGTGATCGCGTCCCTCGAATGGACCGATCCTTGACTTAATCGCACCCATCAGGCCTTTGCAGCTTTGTGCTGATGGGGGTTACCAGCTGAGATTTAGGAGTCTTGAGGGTACCCCTAATTATGGTCCCCGACAAACGGATTTGCCGAAGATGTTTCTTCCTGCAGGACCTTCGGCGACGAAGCATGGCCCCAACAACGTCCGAACGACACACAGACAAGCGCGACACGCCAGGACTATTAAATAGACGACATGTTTATACTAAACAATTATTAATGAAAGAATATTTAAGTTAATATTAACTATGTTGATATTTATTCATAAAAGCGCAAGTTGAAAACTACAAATTTGATTTAATTGGAACACTAATTTAATAATCGTTGGTCAAACAAACATTTAATAAATTATTTATATATGTGACAGCATGGAATAGCATTTTAACATGTAGAGAACTTTAATACGAATCTAACGTGACTTGAACGGAGCGAATCAGATTTATAACGCAAAAGATATCAAATATTTATATCAATCAAATTTCTGCGTGCAGTTAAACGAAATTATAGGGTCTGTTTTGTAAAAAGTCCTTCTTCCTCCTTCTACAACCACCATGGGCAAGGGGTGGAGGAGGGCTCGGCCGCACCAGGGGGCAGGGGCCGCGGGGGAGGGAGAGAGGGGAGAGAGAAGAGGGGTTAGGTTGCGAAAAAGGAGAAAAACGAAGAACCGTCATGAACGGTAACGGAGAAAGCTTACCGAAGGGGAAGAAGTTCGCCGGATTCAAGAAGAAAACTGTGGATTGACGATGAACTGGAGGTCCGATCAATGAATCGAAAGCATCAAGACGAAGCCATCGACGAGATGGACGCAGCGGTACTCTCGGATTTCGCCAACGACGCACGGATTGAAAGCAATTGCTCGTCAGAGTTGTTGCCGGAGTTGGAATCGTCCTGAACTTCGGCGAGCTATTCCGGAATTGTGATCTAATCAAGGGAAACGGTTTCGAGATTTGGAAAGGGCTCGGCGAGAGGGTTCCAGCCATAAATATATTGCTAGGGTGTGAAGATATTTTATTTTTTTGTAATAAATCAATTTTTTAAAATTAAAATAAATTCCCGAAAAGGCTGAAATCGTGTTTAATGTCCAAAAAATATCTCGAAGGCTCCAAAAAAATTAGAAAAAATCTTAGACATGATTTAGTAACACCCTGAATTTTGGGTTATAACAATTTCTTTGCTCTTTACTCAAAATTCAGCTTTACACGAGAACCAAATCGAATGTACTTCGGAGGCTAAGAGAAACGAAGCTTAGGGCCCTAAAAGGTGAATTTATGTAAGACAATGTTCACCTATTTATAGTAAAGTTTTACAGCTTTATATGAAATTACAAATATGCTCACAAAGTTTACATATATGATACATAAATGTTAAGATGTATCATTGTCTTTCTTCTTCCTATCTTACTGCGTAAGATTTGGACGTCTTCCCCTTCGTCGTTTTATGTACGCAGCCCTTTCTATGCTGAAGTTGTGTTGTAACTTCGCGGCTTGCACCTTCGTCGTACGGCTTTACGCATTCAACCGAAGCATCTTTGCGTGCTACTTCAGGCGAAGGCTATTTTCGTCCATCCTTTTTAAAATATTCGTATATTTTTGTTAGATTTAATATTGCCATTTTATATTTTAGATTTTTAATTATATACATAAACAGACCCAAAAACTATAAACATAGATAGCATAATAGCAAAGAGAAAATTTGGGTTGTAAATCGCCACTCCTCTTCCCACACAGTCATTGAGTTCGTCTGCGGTAAGGCATCCCATGTTCCTCCGCCGCCGTCTCCTCTCCACCGCTGCCGCTGCGACCGCCGCCCGCGGCCCACCGCCGATCCGCGTGTCCCTAACGGAGTCCGCGGGCCGCGGCGTCTTCGCTACCCGCCCAGTATCTTCTGGCGAGCTCCTCCACTCAGCGCAGCCCCTCGTCTCCCACCCCTCCCACTCTCTGCTCCACGAGGTGAGGTGACCGCTCCTCCTGCTCATTGCCCCTTCCAGTGAAACCAACCAACTGAGCTGTTCTGGGCTCAGGTTTGCTACAATTGCCTCAGAAGGAAGCCCGGGGAAGGGCGCGCTTCAAGCGGGGGTGACTACTTCTGCAGCGATGCTTGCAGGGACCACGCCAAGGTGATATACCTTTCTTCCCATTTCCTTAGCGATTCCTGCATATTTGTTTTACCTGTGCATATTCCATCTACAAAGGTCTTTCTAAATGTTACTCTCTAAATTATCTATCATTTGAAGAGTCATTTGCGTAAGAATTGTTTATCTTTCCACTCTTCAACTCCACTCTCCAACAGCTTTTCAACATCTTGATTGCGCTCTAGAGAGTCATTCTCGTTCTATCTTTGGTTAGCAAAAAATATGGAATAGAAGGTGACTATATTTGCATAACTGTTTAAAGAACCTGTTAGAGGTTTTTTTTACCAAAATCTCTATTCATAGCAATTAGGAAGGCTTCAGAGTCCCTTGGAGCAGCCATTAGTTGCCCTCTTCTCTTCACTGACTGTTAGTGGCGATTGAAATCTATCATGTCTACCAGGATTCAAAATTTCGGCAAAATTTCATGAATGTCAGTGGTGGCCGAAAGAAAAATCTGAAATTTTGTAATACACTAATACATGTTTTATCTCTACTATATTTAAGCTTGAGTTTTTCGTGTGTCGCCTCCTCTAGCGATGCTCGCTCGATATAAAGCACTTGGCTTCTAACAATGCGACTCATATCTGTTTGTGTTGTATAAAGGAGAGATATTGTAAATATATATATATATATATATATATATATATATATACTAATAATTTGAAAAATAAAATATATAATCGTGTTTGAATAAATATCTCATTTAAGCAAGGTCTACCTATACGATATATAAAAATTGTAGCAATGTACGGACAACTAACTAGTATAACTCTAGACTCGTGTTTTCTATTGGTTGTGTTGCTTATTCTTCTACTCAGTAGATGTGTAGTCATAAATCATGCTAAAATTTGTTCAGATCCACTTATTTTAGAAAAAGCCTACTTCATGTGCAGTCTCTAAAAAATCAGGAAAATTTTGGCCGAAAGATTTCACGAATTTCGTTAATTTTGAGGGTGATCGAATTTTTTAGTACCAAAATTGAAAACCCTTCTGTCTACACGTGTTCATGATTCAGTAGGTCTTATATAATAGTGTGCTCGAACTTCGAAGTTTGAATACTAGGTGATAGTACATGTTTCCAGTTATCTATTGCGTTTGTGGAAATGCAATGTGGATTCTACCTCATGGATCTTTGAATGTGACATGTTAATTTTCCTTCACATGTCAGAAACATTGAATAATGTTGCTTATTTGCCTGCCATAGAATAAAAGAAAGAAATAATATTCAGAATTTGAGTCTGGATTTTGCTAACGATACGCATGATTTCCACCAATCTAGGGGTTCCATGACATTGAAAAGAATGTAGATTGGTCTTTATTCGATTACCACTGCAGGTATGATAGTTTGCTGTTCATCTTTCTACAGATGTGTGCCTCTTGACTTCTTCATTTTGTGTTTGTTTGTTCTAAAGTTCACGTGATCTGAAGTACCCATACATGGCCAAGCGCCTTGCTTGCATGGTTATATCAGGAGCTGCTAATGCAGATTGCCTTAACATACTTCAGCCAGCTCTGTTGCACCAGGGGACGCTGATTGAGGTAGTGATTCCTCTCTTTCCAGGTCACCCTGAACTCACTTCTTGTATTATTGTTATTATTATGACACCATAATAATACATTAATGACAAAGTTATTTGGTTTGATGCTTATTGTAGCAATGTTATATTACAGATGAAAGAGGAATTTGAGTTGTTGGAATCCACTTTTAGAAAAGCTGGATTTCAGGAAGAAATCACAACCTGTATCCTTTAAATTTTGTTTCCTCTCATTGTGACTACTCTTAGTTTCTTACAACCGAATGTTGAGAAAATTGAGTTTTTCATAGAGTTCTTATCTCAGTCCTCTTCAAATTTGGTTGTCTTTGACAAAATTAGTTTTGACCATAGATTGGTACATCAATGTATTGGCAAGAATACGCATAAATGCTTTTCGTATTGAATTGGTTGCAAGTTCATATGAGGATCTCTTATCCTCAGCGGCAGCCTCTGTATCATGTGATTCATCAGTTGGCAATGCGGTTTATATGCTCCCATCTTTCTACAACCATGACTGCGGTATGCTCTTCACTTATACATTTGGAATGAATGCATTTTCTTATCATCTTCACTACTTGAATTTCGTTTTGCTACCAGTGATTCAGTTGAAAGGTTGACCAACCAAACTCCAGGATTTATCACCACCCTTGTGGTATAGTGCTTGTTCACTATACTACTGAACTTGTCATATCTATATTAGACCATTAGTCTCTATTGTATTGCATAGTGGATGTCTTTGCTAGACTACTTTCGATATAAGGACAAATTTAGCTAAGCTTTTGTATGTATGGTAATGTAATTGTTATGTACGGACAGGCCTATACTAGGCGCAACAGGGCCTCACGATAGGGCCCAAGGCCCATAGTTCATACTTATCTAGATAGCTTAGTTCATACTTATCTAGATAGCTAGCTTTCTTATAAATACTTGTAAGACACCTTGGGATTGTTTAAGCATAAACAAGATTGTTTCCGGCTTCCTTTAGGGAGTCGGGATTCCTCCAGTTCTAGCCCTAGCCGCCACCTCTGGCCCTAGCCGGCCGCCCCTGTGGGCTGCGCCGTCAACTACGGCGTCGGCTCGGCGTTCCTCGCACTTCAAGCCTCGACCCCCAATCTCCCACCGCTATAACCTACGATCAGTAAGGCTAGAGGATTTGGTACATAACAATCTGGTATCAGAGACCTCGACGATCATGAGCACGTCCGCCCCCTCCAAGCCACCATCGCCGGTGCAGCAGCCGCCGCCGTCGTCGGGCCAGTCTGCAGCACTGCCCGCTACCCTGGCCGCGACCCCCATGTCGTCAGGCGCCATGGTGATCGTCCCTCCCGGCGCGTCCGCGGCCGCGATTCCACCGGTGCTCACCCCAGCCCAGATCGCGACGTCGCTGACCGACCTCAGCCACACCATGCGCGACGTGCAGCTCACCCTCAACACCATGCTGACAGGTCAGCTCGCCTACCCTGCCCAGCACGCCGCCCATCCACCACAGCCGCCGCTACCATCCCTACTTGCGCCGCTACCATCCCTACCTGTGCCGCCACCCCCTGCACCTCTGCCACCCCCACGCAACCACCTGCGCCGCTGCCCCAAATATCTCGGCAACCAATTTCCTATCCGTACGACATGTCGATCGACCCAACCTCATCGTCCGTCGCACCACCACAGACCTTCACCCCCATCCAACAGATCTGATTTCCGCTGTCACCTTCTCCAATCCCATCATGGGCACAGGGCACGATAACTGTGCCTCCACCAGTGTACTTCGTGGCATCCCCACGACTGACGATCACGTCATCCTTGCCCAGCAGCGCTACCGGGGTCCTACCGTTGTGATGTACGGTGGAGTCGACGGGCTCATCTGCCAAGATCGGGGGTCCCTGCGCCCACACGTTCCCGCTGCGACGGCGGCGTGGTCGCCCTACCGCACGGCCGTTCATGACGACGACATGGAGATGGCTGCTTACGGGAGCGCCGAGGCTCGCGCGCCTCCACGCTTCTACAAGCTAGAGTTCGCCACGTATGATGGCTCTGAGGACCCATTGAATTGGCTCAATCACTGCGAGCAATTCTTCTGGGGGCAGCGCACGCCGGCGTCCGATTGCACGTGGCTGGCATCGTACCATCTCAAGGGACCGGCACAGACATGGTACTATGCCCTGGAGCAGGATGAGGGCATGCCTCCTTGGGAACGCTTCGCCGAGTTGTGTTGTCTCCGCTTCGGGCCAGCAGTGCGCAGTTCTCGCCTTGCTGAGCTTGGACGGCTACTGTTCCTGTCCACGGTCCAGGAGTACGCAGACCGCTTCCAGGCGCTGCTATGTCAAGCACGGGACATCTCCCCTCCTCAGAAGACGGAGATGTTCGTTGGTGGTCTCCCCGAGCACCTGCGGGTGGACGTCGAGCCGCGCGCCCCGCAGGACCTGTAGACGGCCATGTACTTGGCACGGGCACTCGAGCGGCGCGCAGCGGCCTTGCCTCCATCTCAGCCGCGTGGGGCGCGGCCACCACAATGGTCGCAGGGGACCGGTCGCGCGACACCAGCACCACTCGTTGTCCCGTCAGCTAGTGCGACGACCGCCGGCGACGGCAATACCCGGCACGCCCTTTTCGCCGCTTGTCCCCGGCCGAGCAACAGGAGCGGCGTCGGCAGGGGCTCTGCTTCAACTACGACGAGCCCTACGTCCAGGGGCACGTGTGCCAGCGGCTGTTTTACCTGGAGGTAGACGACTTCCTCGAGGATGCGACCGGCGAGGGTGCTGGGGATCCCTTGGATGAGCCGGTCGTACCTGATGCTACTGGGGCCAGCGCATTGGTGGTCTCGCTGCACGCGCTCGCGGGAATCTGTACGGACAAGACACTGCTTCCGCCTGTCCTAATAAAAGGGGAGCGGCTGTTGGCGCTCATGGACATGGGGTCTACTCACAACTTCCTCAACGGGGACACGATGCGTCGTCTCGGGCTACCTATGGAGGGTGGCGAGCGCCTCCGGGTCACTGTCGCAAATGGGGACCGGCTGCCATGTGCAGGAATAGCCCGCGACGTTCCCATCGTCATCGGCTCCGAGTCATTCTCCATCACGTGCGTCGGGATGCGCCTCGGCTGCTTCGACTTCATCCTCGGCGTGGACTTCTTGGAGACGCTGGGGACCATCCAGTGGAATTTCCGGGAGCTGACCCTATCGTTCCGGCACCAGGGCCGGCGCATCCACTGGCAGGGCGTGCGGGCCTCGCAGCAGCCTGCCCCGCAGCAGCTGGCTGTGGCAGTCTCTGACGCTGCCCAACAGCCCCTCATGGACGTCCTCCTTCAGCAACACGACGCCATCTTCGACAAGCCCACGAGACTGCCTCCGGCTCGCTACTACGACCATCGTATACACCTGCTGCCCGGTACCGCTCCAGTGGCAGTATGGTCGTATTTGTATGCACAGCTACGGAAGGACGAGCTGGAGCGGCAGTGTGAGGCCATGCTAGCTCAAGGCATCATACGGCCCAGTACGTCCCCGTTCTCCGCTCCAGTGCTGCTGGTTCGCAAGGCGGACCGCTCGTGGCGTTTCTGCATTGACTACCGCGCCCTCAATGCCCAGACATCCAAGGACAAGTTCCCGATTCCGGTGGTGGACGAGCTACTCGACGAGTTCCATGGAGCCCGTTTCTTCTCCAAGCTAGACTTACGCTCGGGCTACCACCAGGTGCGGGTGCACACCAATGACATCGCCAAGACGGCATTCTGCACCCACCATGGCCACTACGAGTTCCTGGTCATGTCGTTCGGCCTCTCGAATGCACCTACCACCTTCCAGGCCTTGATGAACGACGTACTCCGCCCATACCTTCGGAGGTTTGTGCTGGTTTTCTTCGACGATATTCTGATTTACAGCACATCGAGGGCGGAGCACCTCCAGCATGTGAGCATCGTCCTCGAGTCACTGCGAGCGCACACCTTCATCTGAAGCGCTCCAAGTGCTCCTTCGGTGCCACGTCAGTGGCCTACCTTGGCCACGTCATCTCGGAGGGCGGGGTCACCATGGACGCGGACAAGGTCGCGACGGTGGCCTCCTGGCCGCTCCCGCGGTCTGCACGAGGACTTTGGGACTTCTTGGGGCTGGCGGGGTACTACCGCAAGTTCATCAAAGACTTCGGCCTCATCGCAGCCCCGCTGACGCGTCTCTTGCGGTGGGACGCGTTCGCCTGGGACGACGACACGCAAGCAGCCTTCAACGCCCTCAAGCACGCCTTGACGACAGGGTCGATGCTCCAGATGCCGGACTTCTCCAAGCTCTTCATCGTCGACTGTGACGCGTCAGGTGCGGGGTTCGGTGCCGTCCTTCAACAGGGCACGGGACCCCTCGCCTACTTCAGCAAGTCGTTTGCAGCCCGCCATCTTAAGTTGGCAGCCTACGAGAGGGAACTCATCGGCCTCGTGCAGGCCGTTCGTCACTGGCGCCCGTACTTATGGGGGCGTCATTTTTCTGTTCGCACTAACCATTACAACCTGAAATTCCTGCTTGATCAGCGCCTGTCTACAGTTACTCAGCATCAGTGGATCAACAAGCTTTTTGGCTTCTACTTCTCGGTGGAGTATAGGCCGGGGCGCCTGAATATCGTAGCGGATGCCATGTCCCGCCGCGACACTGAGGTCGTCGTGGAGGATGCGGCAAATCCGTCATCCTCACGGTAGTGGACCGCTTCTCCAAATATGCCCACTTCATCGCCCTCGGCCACCCCTACACCGTGTCTTCAGTCGCACGGGCGTTCTTCGACGGCATCGTATGCCTACACGGGCTCCTGCTGTCCATTGTCAGTGACCGGGACTGCGTCTTCATCGGACACGTATGGCGGGATCTCTTCAAGATGGCGGGGGTGACACTAAAAATGAGCACTGCCTTCCACTCGCAAACGGATGGGCAGTCGGAGGTGGTCAACAAGATTATTGCGATGTACCTTCGGTGTGTCACCGGCGACCGGCCACGGGCCTGGGTGGACTGGTTGTCATGGGCGGAGTATTGTTATAATACCTCCTACCACACAGCCCTACACGCCACTCCATCCGAGGTGGTCTACGGCCGGCCCCACCGCCTATGCTGGCCTACACGCTAGGACGGCGCGTACCGAGGCCGCCGAGCCATGCTCTGTTCCAAAGATGAGATGTTGGCTGAGGTACGCCAGCGCCTCCTGCAGGCCCAACAACTCGCCAAGAAGTACTACGACACCGAGCATCGGGAGGTACAGTTTCAGGTGGGCGACTGGGTGTGGCTGCGCCTGCTCCATCGCACTACTCAGTCCCTCCACTCCGGCACGAAAGGGAAGCTGGGACCTCGCTACGTCGGGCCTTTCCGTGTCCAAGAACGGATTGGTTCGGTAGCCTACCGCCTATAGTTGCCGGAGAGTGCCCGCATCCATGATGTCTTCCACGTCAGCTTGCTGAAGCAGCACCGGGGGGACCCTCCTGCAGCTCCGGGGACGCTGGAGCCCGTGATGGATGGTCGGCTACTTCCTGTGCCGGCCAAGGTGCTTCGCGCCCAGCCTCGGCGCGGCACATGGCAGGTCCTCGTTCAGTGGCACGGATTTCCTGAAGATGACGCAACTTGGGAGAACCTCGACGACTTCCATGCTGCCTACCCCAACCTACAGCCCGAGGACGAGCTGTTTGAGAAGGCGGGGAGAGATGTTATGTACGGCCAGGCCTATACTAGGCGCAGGATAGGGCCCAAGGCCCATAGTTCATACTTATCTAGATAGCTTAGTTCATACTTATCTAGATAGCTAGCTTTCTTATAAATACTTGTAAGACACCTTGGGATTGTTTAAGCAGAAACAAGATTGTTTCCGACTTCCTTTAGGGAGTCGGGATTCCTCCAGTTCTAGCCCTAGCCGCCACCTCTAGCCCTAGTCGGCCGCCCCTGTGGGCTGCGCCGTCAACTACGGCGCCGGCTCGGCGTTCGTCGCGCTTCAAGCCTCGACCCCCAATCTCCCACCGCTATAACCTACGATCAGTAAGGCTAGAGGATTTGGTACATAACAGTAATAGTGACTGAACTATACTATTTGATGCAATAGCAGGATTTTTTAGGCTGCTTTATATAACCCTTTTTTCATTATGCACTAATGATTCAAATATGCGCTTTTTGTGTTGACTATCAGATCCGAATGCTCACATTGTTTGGCTGCAAAACGCGGACGCGAAATTGAAGGCTCTCCGCGACATTGAAGAAGGTATGGAGAAATGCAGTGATACCTTTATGGCTACACAGTTCTGTTATACTGGCAACCCTGTGCACAGTTAAAAACAAAAACTGAAGTCATAGATGCCAACAAAAACTGTTGTATTGAGCTGTTGCATGTGTTATAGGCGAGGAGCTGTGCATCTGCTACATCGATGCTAGCATGGATGCCGACGCTAGACAGAAGATTCTTGCTGATGGATTTGGCTTCGAGTGCCGTTGCCTTCGGTGCTTGTCTGGAGACTAGAAACCATGTCTACTTTCTTCCTGAGCATGAGTTTGTCTTCGATTGTAGCGGATTGAAGCGGTTGGTGCTGAGTACCATCAGAATCTTAAGTTGCAATCTTCTGTACACTAGTTACAGCCACGCCAATTGAGTTGTGGTTAAGCATTACTTTGCCTTTTGCACTTCCCTACCACGACATGCTAGAAATGTTGTGGTGTAAATGTTGTAGCCGTTTTTGTTTAGCTTCTTGTTCAGTCCTTAGTGTCAGAAATAAAATTTCGATAATACTCGGATCATTTGAATACCGGAAACCTTGTAGCTGTAGTTGGGGTAGCATTACATATATTATACTCTTGACTCTCTCCGTTTTTTTTACTTGTCGTGTTTTAGTATAAAAATGAACTATGGAGCGATAAATTTGAGAATGGACGCTATTTTTTTGCGACAGTCACAGAGGTAGTATCTACTAAAAGCAAGGTAGCGTCATATGGAGCTGGGTGCCTGGCCTGCGTATGCATAAAAGCACTTGGAAGTACGACCCGATATAATATTACTAACAAAACAGGTAGGTGAATTTGAGTTCAAGAGATTTTTCATGATCGATATCTAATATTGCCATCCTCTTTGTGCTGTTTTTGCTGCTTCTCTTCAGCAATAACATGTTCTTTTTGGCAAATTTCCGGGCAACCTACCTATGCTATATAGTTGTCTTGTATATAATGCACAAATGACTTTTCAATTTTGATTCCAAGCTCACTTCACATTGAGGTCTCAGCTAACCAGAGGATAAATTCAAGGCAGAGTGATAGTTGTCTTTATAAGTGCATCTTGTATTCTTGTATGAGTTAGATTATGTTTTTCAAAAACTCGGTCGATAGGTGAAAACTGCTCCCACGATATTATATTAAGAAAAAGTTCAATCGAAATCTCGGGCTCCGAGAAAGGTCATGAAAACTGGTCCCCCATGTAGTATAAGGGTTCACTCCCTATAGGCCAGATCTTTACTCGTGCTTTGAGTTCTCAACTCCTACACGAGAATCCGTTTTTCATAGGTTAATTCATCTCGTGTGCACACAACCAGGGGAACCTCGGCCTGAAATTCGCTTCACTAAGATTCAAACTTAAGATATGCTACTCATACCACTTAACCAACTTAGCTAGAGATCCTTTCGCGTTAGATTATGTTTTTCTCTTATGTAATTTTAGTTTTATTGCTAGCATTTTGCTTTTGCCTGTCTTGCATGATATTTTTTCTAGAAAAAATGTTATTTTATTTGAGTATACTCCTAAGTACTCCCTCTGTTCTTTTTTGTTTGTCACGGTTTAGTTCAAAATTGAAATAGCAGGCAACAAATATTTGAGAACGGAGGTAGTATAATATAACTGTGTTGCACTAGATAATCTGATAGTGTTGCAAGATCAAGCAAACTGAAGCAATCAGAAGAAAGCCATGCATAAAGAGGTGTATAAGGCATCACATGTTTATTCTCTGTTCCCCATTTGATTTGAAGTTGGCACCGCTTGCATGACTCAGTTAGTTCATACTAATATCTAGAGTATTTGGAAGAATAACATAGTTCCTAGCTAAGTATGAAAAGGGAAATCGTCTTTCTAGTAAAGTTTTTCCATCTTTTCCTTTTCTTCCTGAGAGGGTGTAAAATTGTATTTCGTATCTCTTCTCGCCAGTCAAGTTTTTTCATCTGAATCAGGAATCAGTAGTGTGCCGTGATGCTAGGTTTCAATCTTGTTGGGCTGTTAGTAGTAAGTTTTAACTGTCATTCAATATTGTACTGAACAATCTTGTTGGGCCATACGTCCGTGCCACTTTTAAACCCATCGGTTAGATGTCGCGGCTTTCGTTGAGTTCAGAGAAGATCGTCGTGCCAGATACATGGGGAGCAAACATTGTTCATTTAATTGACAGGAGTATTAACATGACAAAAATAAGATGCGAACAGCTTGACTGTAACGTGGTTGGTGCTACATGAGAAGGGTGGCCAACACTCGTGTACCAAGGGCATGGACAACCAAACAGAGGAGGAGCTAGCAGAATTCCAATTCTTGCAACACTCGAGACCACAGAAGCTACAACGAGCAACCACACAAGACACAAACACAAAACTAGCTGACACACAAGACAGAACTGAGGCAACTCTACGCTGAAAGCGTAAACTCGACGTCCCAAAGCCCAAGGGAGGCACCACTGGGTGGGTTGGGTAGACAAGCGGATCTTTTGACAGCTTGGGGTTAAGTTAGCGAGCACCTCTTGCAATGACAAATGCAGCTTCCACATTTTCTTACTGTTGCTGGTCGGTTAAGTTCCACATTTTCTTACTGTTGCTGGTCGGTTAAGTTACCATATAGATCCAACAAAAATTGTTACTGGCCAGCATCACTATTCCAACATTGGGCAAAATCCAAAAATGGCCTGGCAGATAACTCAAAGGAAATAATCAGGTGTCCTCCGCGTCACGTCTGGTTCACCTCTCCTAGGAGCTGGCTCAAACTGCAGGAAAGAATCCAATGTGACTTCAACGGCCAAGAAAAGGAAAGAAAAGAGGCATTTCCTTGTGATTCTGATTTTCAAGCATGTGAAATTACCAATCTTCTGTAATGCTACATGTACTAAAGAAACAAAACGAATAATAATAAGAAGAAAAATATGTAACCTGAAACATTGAAGAACCAGTTACCTGAATAAATGTGTGATTCCTGCAGTCATCGACCTCGAGGATGGACGCCATGTTGCCGCACCGGTAACAGTAGTTAGGTGCGCTGAATATGGTCACCACCTTTTGTTCCTGTGGATATGGATTAAGAAACCATAGTACCATATCAAGTAAATTGAGTGCTATATGCTAATCCACTCTGAGAAGTGAAAACTTACATGTGCCCAGTTGTATCCCTCCATAACCAACTGGTGAGCCCGAGCTACGAGTTTAAGATTGTTGGTGTGATTAAACTGCTCCGATATGTCCTGGAAATGGAAACCACACAGATGAGGACAAGACTGAAGAAAGATCATGGCAATAAGTAGAAGGTATGGTGTATCAAGTACTTGGCCAAAAGTGTATCCAGCACCACGTGGAGATATGCCCCAGCCACATCTATCGTCTGGATCAGACCACAGAAGGTCGCACATAGGTCCCTCATGAGGGACCTCTTGGACACGGTCTAAACTGCGAACGTTATCAAGATTCTCAATGGATGGAGATAAACCACCATGGAGGCAGAAAATTTCTGATTCCACCTTCAAGCAGAGAAGAAATGCAACGTGAAAAAAGATCTCTGAACGGAAAAAAAAAACAAACGTCCATTAAATTAAGCCATGGAGCTGACAGAGTAGAAATCATAGCATAAAGATTTAAACATCAAACAGAATATGACAGATGGGTGCTTCAGCACACCACCTCCTTAGCAGCATTTCTTCTATCCTTTTGAGATAATTAAGCCTTAAGTTAATAAATAGCACATGTGTGAATGATGAAATAAGCTTAATCTTGCAGCACTTCAATGTCTAATACATGAATGATAGTGCCATCAACAAAAGACAGGTGCAGAATTAAGTTGGCAAATAAGCACATGTAGAAAGTAGCTTTAATAGAGTACTTTAATAGATATGATGGATCAATTTCATAAAAGAAAGACAACTGCATGAGTCGAGGTACTAAGGGTTTAAAAAGAAAAGAAAAGGTTGCCTAAAGCTGAGCGAACGAACCAATGCTGTCAACGGAAAATAATCAAAAAGATCAGTGAAGATCTTCCAGACATTTGCACTGCCATATCTGTTTTCAAGAATCAAAGACAGTACAACAGAGTCAGACAAAAAGAATCAAGCTAAACACATTGTAGTCAATAACGATAACCAGGAGAGCTGAAATAAGAAGCTTTCGAGTTTATCCAGAATATGACTAGAAGAACAGCATGATGAATCTGAATCAGAGCACTACAATAATAATCGAGGAGATTTGAACCTCCCTGACTAATGTTATGGGACATGATTAAAGCCCTGTTTGGTTTGAGGGACTAAAGATTAGTCCCTTCATTTTAGTCTTATTTAGTCTCTAAATTGCCAAACAGTGGGACTTTTTTTTTTGAGAACGCGCAGGAGAACTTCGCATCTTATATATTAAAGAGGAAAGGAAACATTACAAAAGAGGAGATGTTGCAGAGCAAATCTCCCAAAGACCCACATTATCCCGAAGGGAATTACATAGTAGAACTGAAACTAGACCCGACCTCGCCCAGGGCAGCAACTAAGCCCATACTACCGATCTCCTTAGCTCCTGCTAAAACCCAGCAAGCACACTCATCTGAGAAACACCTAAAAATCCTGGGCAAGGAAGGAGACTCCCCATGAAACACTGCTCTGTTTCTCTGGAGCCATAGGCACCAAGCCCCCAGGATGATCAGAGAGTTCCTTTTTTCCTTTTTTTCCTGGTCTTGATAACTCTAAGGCTCACCTTTCTCCTCATCAGCAGTCGGAGTGAGATGCCCCAAGCCAATAGCAGCAAGAATTGTATGCCAAAATTGCCGGGCAAAAATGCACGCAGTAAGGAGGTGCTGAATTGTCTCTTGGGCTTGATCACACATTGGGCAAACATCTGGGTGTGGCAATCCCCTCAACTGTAATCTGTCAGCTGTCCAACATTTGTTTCTTATTGCCAACCAAAGGAAAAACTTGCATTTAGGAGGGGCCCAGGTCTTCCACAATCTCTTCCAAGGCTCAAAGACAGTAGAACCTAATAAAAGGACTTTGTAGCAGGATTTAGAGGAGAACAACCCTGATGCCTCATGTCTCCAAACATGGTGGTCTTCCTCCTGGGTAAGCTGCACATCTCCTAAAGTATCCCATAAGAAAAGAAATTGCTGAATTCCAATCAAGGAAGGGGGGGGGGGTTGATATGTGCAATCCATTGCCTGTTTTCAAGAGCCTGATCCACTGTCATAGAGGTAAGAGCTCGCTTAGCCACCTTGGACACCACTTCTGATGCAAGATCTCTGATGGAGCATCCATTAAGCCACTTATCTGTCCAGAACAATGTATTAGAGCCATTTCCCACATGAGAAATCAGAGATGCTGCAAAAAGGTCTTTAACATGCTGCTGAATGGGGATGGACAAGCCATGCCAAGGCCTATCCCGATCTGTTTTTTGAAGCCAAAGCCATTTGGCTTGAAGGGCCCAACACATGTGTTGTAAATTAGGGATCCCAAGCCCACCATACTTCAAAGGTCTTGTGACTGAATCCCAGGCCACAAGGCAGCTGCCTCCATTCACCTCTTTTCTCCCTCTCCACACAAATCCTTTTCTGATTACAGTGGGACTAAAACAGGAACTAAACTTCTTTAGTCTCTAGTCCCTAAAAGGGTGACTAAAAGGGATTAAACCATATTAAATTCACCTTTTGCCCCTCATTTATTTCAGTTGCACTAATTGCAAGAGAATGCTAAGGGGTATTTTTGTCTTCTTATGATTCACTAGGTGGATGCCCATGCGTTGCTATAGAGTGATCATGTTATGACAAGATATATTGAAATTAAAAAAATATAATTTCCATTTTATGTTTTTGTTATCATCTTTTAAAGTTCTTCGTTTTGTTTCCTTGTAACAAACCTATTTGGTGGACCTACATGTGCTTGTACTCAGATGCAATACATGATATCATGTATTATAAATTTCTGCTTGTTATTTTTCTACCTTAGCACAAGGTGGTTGCTGATCATTGCCCAATTTGGTTACTTTAGGTTACAAAAGCAGATTACTTGAGTGGTCGATAAACATTGCATTTTAATGTACATGGTGGATTTGTTCAATGTGTAAGACTTATGTAAAAATTCTTAACTTTAAAATATGATAACAAAAACATAAAATGAAAATTAGAATTTTTTAAATTTCAATATATCTTATCATAACATGTTCACTCCGTAGCAACGCACGGACGTTCACCTAGTAAATAGATGAAAGCTCCTTAGTACAACAAGAAAGAACAATAGTGCTATTGGTTAGAAGGGGCAGGTTTTGTTGGCTGTGTGTTGGCCAGAGTTCGATCCCTATAAGCGTCCCTTTTTTGGCCATTTTATCGGCTGGTAGAAGAACCATGGGAATGGAAAAGGGAGGGAATGGGAATGGCAGTGGGCGCGAGAGAGAGGACGGGGAATGGGAAAGAAAGGGAATGGGAACGGCAGCCAGCGCCTGAGAGAGGACGGGGAATGGGAATGAAAAGGGGAGAACAGAGAATGTGAATGGCTGAACAGGGAATAGCAGAACCAGGAATGGCAGGCTACTCTTGCAGCCTTAATAAGTAGTAGAGATTTAATATGCTCTGGATACTTTTAGTCCCTATAAACAAACAGGGTAGGGAATAAACTTTAGTCCCCTAACTAAACTTTAGTCCCTGGACTAAAGGAACCAAATAGGCCCTAATAGGGTGTTTCAAACATACTAGACAACAAAAAATACTCTAAAAGCTCCATGGCAAATACACTCTGCAGAGAAAATGTAACTATTACAGTGGAGAACTGAAATTAACACTAGGTTGGCAGTCTCTTATCATGGAGGCAGCCCACACGACTACACGAGCTCAAAACCAAGCACTTCCAAGTGTGGTACCTCCCTAAGATTTCTGGCTAGCTTGTTCCAAGCTGGCATGGGTTAAGTACAACACAAAACACCCCTGAACAATGACAGGAGGCCATCCTATCCGCCATGTTGGGGGGTGGGGTATAATACAAAAATGATGCCCCAGGCGTTGCTGCAGGGATCATGGATGGTTTGGAATGAAAATTAGATGGCTTATTTCGCTGATGTGGCCAGCTAAACGCATGTTAGTCGATGATGACATGGATAATAACTGCATGCTAGTGGACTGCTGATGTGGATAGCTTGCATGTAGAGATAGATATGCATCCTTAGAGAACCTCCAAGAGTCTTTCTTAAATCACTCTAAATCATTATTTGGAAAGCTAAAAAATCGCTCTCTATATATCTTTCCACCCTCCAACAGCTTCTATATATCTTGTGCGCACCCTAGAGAGCCAACCCTGCTCTCCATCCTTGACTAGCGAGAAATCCAGAATAGAGGACGGCAATATTTGGAGATCTAATTAAAGTTGTTGGAGGACATTTTTTCACCAAAATTTTTGTTCCTGTCAATAAAGAAGGGTATAAAGAGGCTCTTGGAAGCTCTTACAGTATTCAACTATGGTAAGATATCTAAGTTGCCATAGTCTTATGATCACCTTGGAGCAACTAAGTAGCTTAAGGTTAGGTGCCCTAAATCTCTGCCACGCTTTCCTAAATCATGGGCAGTCTTCTAGTATGAACGTGATGTTGTAGTACACAGGCTATACAAGAAATAAGAGTAGATGATTAGGTGATTTTCAAGCACCTAAATAACTCACTTTCGTAGGCATTCATCATAGAAGCCATACACCTGTGTGATCTGCAAGAATTCAAAATCCCTCAAATGAAATACAGAATTGAAGTGAGATTTACAACAAAGTGCAGGCATGATTATATGCATTCATGAGAGAATATAGCTAAACAAAGGTAACACAATGAGAACATTTGTAATTAGCTAATGAAGAATTTCAATAGAGACATAAATAAGAGTAGGCAGGATTCTGTATGCAAACAAATCAGACAGTAGCTAAAGAACGGTAACACTAATAAACAAAATGAGAAGGTATGTATTTTAACTAGTGAAAGAACAAATAAATTCATAGGAGTAAATAATTTCATAGGTGTTGTGGAGTTACAGTACCTGCCTACTTTCATGGTTTCCACGAAGAATTGTAATGCGTTGCGGGTACCGCACCTTAAGTGCAACTAAAAGCTGCACGATGGGGACTATATCATGTCAACAAATAATGACAAACGGAAAAGTCATTAAGATAACAATAGAATCAACAGATATGTTATTTTCTTAAATAATCCTATTTTGGTAATTATTACTAGAATTGGTACACATTTGGTTTAGTTCAAAATATTCTACAAGAACTTCATTCCATTTGTATCGGCAGGGTGCACCGATCAAACATATCCATGGCACCCTTGCAACAAATTGCTAATGCCAAACTTCAGGGTAAATTTGGAGTGAAAAATGGCACTAGCCAAATCATCTGCAACTTATGTTCTGCTCTTGTTCTTGTTTCTAGATAACAAAAACAATAGAACAAAAAGAAACAATTTACAGCCATTTACTATATAAAGGAAATAGAGAAAATCACACTAACAGAAAAGTGGCAAAGAGAGAAGAGAAAAACACTCTATGGAGAGTGGGAAAAAAATTAGAGTGACACCAACAGCGGTGATTTGGGAGTGTCCACATGACAACATTGATTTATCAATTATGCATGCTAGAGTTAGACTATAAATCTCCCTGCAATTCAAGAAAACACTGCACATATAACTTGTGAATTTGACAGTTAAATGTTTTAGATAGAAAATTGAAAATAAGCATGGAATGAAACCAACACAGGCACACAGCAGCGAATGAAAACTAAACATGGGAATGTTGGCCTTCTATTACCATCAAGAAAAAGTCAAAAAAAAAACTAATGCAACTATCAGGCTACATCTTACCGTTACTGTCTCAACAGAGTAATAGCCACGATCCACATAATCACCCATAAACAAATAATTTGTATCTGGACACTAGTAAACAACAAAGAATGGTCTATCAGCTCTTGGAGAATGAAATGAATAGCATCAAAAGTGCAAAGAGATATAATGCACAAAGATTATGCAGTGCACTGAGTACCTTCCCACCAATCCGGAAAAGTTCTAAAAGATCATGGAATTGGCCATGAATATCACCACAAATCGTCACAGGGCTTTTAACTGGCTATACATATGTAGCATAAAAAGGCCAAGTTAAAACATAGCTTCTGCTGGAACATAATACAGCATAGTTGCATGCATGTTAAATGTACATAAAGCTTGCATCCTTTGCCTGTGGCCACAGATAAAATTCTACTGGCGCATCAAACTTCACACCAGAAACTAACAGTTCATCAAATGGAATAAAGAAGTGTAAACACATCAGATCATCCTTTTGATTGTAGCTATATATACACACAGCGCTCATAAGGGGGTCAAAACTTACCAAAAGAAACTTGAAACATATACTAAACAAACATGCAAATAACAAAATCATCATTATTAGCTTGAAAGTGCATGCCAACCAGCACATAGAGTGTTGACTGTATATTCCACAGGTGGAAGGTATACCAGTACCCTTAGGCTACTTTTGCAGTCCATATCCCCATCGGGATCCTGGCCTTTTCCCGGGGCGGGAAGACCGCGCGGAAATTGGTCACGGACCAGATTGCTTCGCTGTATGGAAGTCCATGCGGAGGGGGAGGGAAATCCTATCCACGTATTTCCCCGGGCGCCGTCTCGTGCTGAGACGCCAGGCACGGTTCACCGTCTGCTCAGGTCGCTGCCTCCATATCTCAGCGTGAGGCGCTGCGCCACCGATGTCCGTTCCCCACAGGCCACCGCCTCGACATCCCTTCGACGACCTCTCACATTCGACGACTCCCCATGGCAGGGATTCCACGGGCCATCACCGCCTCGCTTTCCCGCGGATTCTCTCCACCGTCGTCATCTCGGATAGCGGCACGCCGGCACAAGCTACAGCGCCTCCACAGGTGAGTTCTCCAAACGCATATCCTTCCCGTTTCTTGATCCGCTAGGGTTTGACTGTTCATACGGTTGTTCACTTTTGACGTGGAATAATACAAGATCAAACACCATCCTCGACAAATATTCATAGGTCGCTACTTTTTCTTGTGATTTTTATAGTCTACCATTGAAGAACAAGAACAAATCTTTACATTTCTCATGATTGGAAATAGTCCGGGCCTAGCCCAAGCATGATTGCTTGTCTTCTATTTGACGTTGAATAGTTGGTCGCCGCCAGTCTCAGTGTCTGTTTATGGGACACTGCATGCTGCTACTCGTAGTGCCGTGCCTTTGATGCAGCCGTGTTGACATTTTCCGGCTGCTACCATTACTGGTACTACTGATATAGTAAACTGGATTTTTATCAACCCAAGAGTCATCTCTTGACTCATTCGCTTTAAAGAGAGAGCTGCAGCAAGTTATGGTTACCAACCTGTTCATTTACTTGTTGGGACTCCTGGCCAAATACTTGATCTTACCAGGAGAGCATTTGTGTGCTGAAAGATTATTCAATGATTGTCATGGTGAGGTATAATTAGAAATAATTACATGTTTTTTCTTGTGTTGCATATATTTTATTAATAGCTTAGTCACTGGAGTGTGTTCTTTTCGCAAAGTTTCTTTTCCCATTTGGTTTACACTAAATCATGTCACTTTAGTAATGTGTTCCCTCGCTGAAAGAAAATAATCTGAAATGCTTTTGTATCTCTTTTCATGAATCTTACTGTGATGTTGACCGCCCTTCTGATTATGTTCCTGATGCTAACCATTGGTCTTAATAATGCACACTTGTTCACACACTGCTCAAATAACATTCTAGAACCATGTTCTTGGAATACTTAGGGTCTTAATATCTACTATTGTTGCTTCTGCAATGACCTGATGCAGATGTTGCATCATTTTTTATGTTAATATTTTTATTACCAGTCAAAATTGCAAGTTGTGCAAATACATTATTTGGAATATCATGCAGGCAGACAAGCTATTAGCTCCAGAGTTTCAGCCTTCTGTGGAGGCACTTGTTCATTTCCTTCCACCTAGTCGGCAACAGCAACCTTTCCTGTTAATGTCAAGGGATTCAAAGAGAAATATCTTCCTAGACCTTATGTGATTAATCTAAGGGTTAATCATGTCTGTGCCATTATAATTTTCCATGTTTTGATATGTGCCACTGAACTTTTTAAGCTTACAAATGTGCCATTAAACTTCCAGTCAAATATGAAATAGACCATTTTATACGGTTTTGTCTGAATCAGACCATCCACCAGTGATGTATTTTCGTATTTCTTTGTACCCTTGCTTGAACGAACACTGATTTTGCGATGAACGCATCACGACTTGTATTCTCCTGGCTGCTGGAGCTGCACTTCCTACCAGAGCTGCGCTTGCTCTTGAAGTGCTAAATCAAGAACCCGCTGAAGAAATCGATGGCCCATGAATGAAAAGGCTGAAGAAACAACTCAACAGAGCACCATGCTAGCATCTGAGGAGACAACGCCAAGATATCACAAGGGAGCCACCTGTAGATATTCAATCACAGAACCAGGAACCAGTAGATAAAAAAGAAGCTACTGTAGAAGAAAGATAGGTTGCTGAAAGCTGAAACAGTTGTTACTGAAGCACCAGTGCAACAAAGCACCAGATCAACATAATCTAGGTGTTGCAAATAACACAGTGCGAGAAGACACCGAAAGCTCCTGCGGGTGGCACAGCTCCGGCAGGAGGCACAACTCCGGTGGTGGCTACTAGGGTTAAAGGAGGCGCAGGTATGGAGAGACGAATGGGTATACATAAATTGTGTTGCATTTGTCTAATAAAAACAGGCATTCGTCAAAGCAAGGGTAAATACGAAAATATGTTCACTGGTGCAAGGTCTGATTTAGACAACCGTATAAAATGGTCTATTTCAGATTTGATTAGAAGTTTAATGGCATATTTGCAAGCTTAAGAAGTTTAGTGGCACATATCAAAACATGAAAAATTATAATGGCACAAACATAATTAACCCTTAATCTAATCAATGAAATAACCCTGAAAGGAATCACACAATACTATGCTTTTGTGGAAGACAGAAAGTTCATTGCCTGTATATACTTTTCTCAAGGTACAGCAAACATTAACTCTATGTTTTCTGTTTCATCCATATAAGTCTAAACTGACATATTTCCTGTTTTTTTTGTGTTTTTGCCAGCTTCAAATTGATCAATCCGTTATATGAAGGTTTCTTTATAAGAGTATCATGGCTCTCTTTGTTGCAGGTCTGTTTACCTGAAGAATTGATATCCAGGCTGTTAATGTGATCAATAATTTTGACTTTCCTAAGACATCTGAGACATTTACACAGAGTGCTTTTTTTTATCTTTTCTTCTCGAGAAGCTGATTGTTTTATAACCTTCCTGAATTTAAAATTTTTGTGTTGCCATGTTCCTAGGTTAACTAAGTGTCACAGAGATGTGTATGTTGCGTTGGATATGTGGGCACACAAGATTGGACCGAGTAAGAAACGATGACATACGCAATCGGCTAGGAGTAACGTCAATTGAAGAAAAGGTTATTCAACACCGGTTGAGATGGTTTGGGCATGTCCACCGGAGACCCCCAGAGGCACCGGTGCACAGAGGCATCATAAGACGGGATCATAGTTATTAAAGTGATAAGGCGAGGTAGGCGACCGACCCCCTTTTTAACTTTTAAGCAGTAAAGCGTAAGGCGACGCCTTACTATATAGTAATATAGTGCCTTAATTGTATAGTAATATAAAAGATTAGACCAAATATTATTTATATAACACTAATTCAAAATTAATAAGTAAGCTATAACAATTCTAAGGCCAAGTAGGCCTACTTCAACCTAGTAGAAGAGAGAAATAAGAAAAAAGAAAAAAAACACAACAAGGCCCAACTAACCCAGCCCAACAGTTTTAGGTTAAAACTACTACAGCCACAGCTCTCCCTCCAATCCCATGCAGCCGCCAACTGCTGCTCTCTCTCCCCTACAGCTCCTTCTCTCTCCCTCCCCTCCCGTGCAGCCGCCAGCCGCTGCTCTCTCCCCCACAGCTCTGTTCTCCCCCACAGCTCCTTCTCTCCTTCCCCGCAGCTCCTCTCTCCCTAACTGGACATCTGGGGCTGCGTGCCGCCGCCTCAATGCTCTAACATTAGGTCAAGGCGTCCACAGAGTGACACCTTAACCGTGTCAAGGCGCCAGGGCAACGCCTTAGCAGATGAAGCGGATGCCTTAGGCTAACGAGTAAGGCGACCTAGACGCTTTACATCTGACCCTCGGCTTACCGCTTAAGCGACGCTTAAATGACGCCTTAACAAGTATGGACAGGACAATAATGTGAAGAGAGGTAGAGGGCAGCCAAACTTGACATGGGAGGAGGCAATCAAAAGGGACTTGAAGGAATGGAATATCCCAAAGAAGCTGTGTTTGGATAGAAGTGCTTGGAAATAAGCTATCCACGTGCCCGAACCGTGATTAGGCTTTTTCCCTTTTAGTGCTCACAAAAGTTGTCCCCTCCCCTTTCTCTCTCTCTTCTTGGTAACTTCTTGTTGGGTTTCAACTCTAGCCTACCCCAACTTGCTTGGGACTAAAAGGCTATGTTGATGTTGATGTTGGCATGTTCCTAGGTTGGCCGTTTCTGAGAGATATGGGCACCTTGGTTTGGCAGTGAACTTGATCACTTATGAGTTATGAAGACCATTTCAACTGGTAAGCCTGCATTAATAAGGTGGTCTATTTCTCTAGTCTTGCGTCAAGATTCATGATCCTTTTTCCCTTTGTTTTGTAAGTATAAGATTAAGAAAGAATTTGGAACACAAATTAAGACAATCATGGTTCTTAAGGCGGTATGGCGAGACAAATTTTCCACCGCCTGGATGCCTAAGCGACGCCTAGGCGAGGTGGGCGAGCAAGGAGCCGTGGATTGTTTGAGCGCCTAGACACCTAGGCGACGCCTTTAAAACACTGAAGACAATAACCCCACAGATTGACCTGGATCAACAGTTTCAGGAGCATCAAAAATGTTTTATTTTTTGAGAAACTCATCAGGCAAATACATCTCTACATAGCAACTCATCAAATGAGTTCTACAACTAAGGCGCCATAGTTGATGTTAGTTTCATGATATATACTTTGTTTAGAACTGGTTAAGATCCTGCTTCAATAGGGGGCTTTGTGTTACCAAGGATTTAATTCAAACCTGAAAAACTCTAAAAAATTTCCCTATCAAAATGAGAGGACTATTTTGAAATTTTGGAGGAATCCCTCATTTAGTCCAGAGTGGGATTCTTCTTACAAAAAATAAATACACTGAAGGCATGCAAAAAAATGGAGAATTATGGCCAGAAATAGAACTTGCTTTAGATGTTGTTGAGCATCAGATTTAGCACCTGGACGGTTGGACGGTCCAACCATGTGGCCTGGACGGTCCGTGGGATAGTCCGGACGGTCCGCAATTAGATTCATTCAGGATGGAATCCTTATCCCTTGTGTGATTATCTTAACAAATCTCACGAGAAAACTGTTGGAGACCGCCTAGGAACGGGTCCAGACCTCCCCCTATATATATGAAGGGGTACGAGCGATTGAAACACACAAACAAACAATCAATCTATCAACCCAAATCTACCTTATGCACTAGGAGTAGGGAGTAATTTAGCCTTAGTTGTAGTTCCTCAACCTCCATCTTCACCCCTCCCTGTCTCGACGTCATCTAGAGACGTTTTGGGTGGCCCGACGGCACCAAGACAACCCTAGGATCTTTTCTCCCCGACGGGGTCCCTCCTAAGAGGCGAGATTCAAATTCTGCAGGAGATTCATGAAGCCCTCCGCGCCCTCGCGGATTGTTCGCGTGCCCACAGAGAAGAGCGGAGGTCCCTGTACAGAGTCGCGGACAGTCCGGTGATCCATCACGGACGATTCGCTCTCCCGCAGAGAGATTCCCCAAGGTCTCGTTCCCCGTAAGCGAGATCTAGGGATCGTTAGTGTTTGGCCCGAAAAGGCGCCAATATATGTTAATTACTTCTTTTCAGCGTTGCCATAGAAAACGCATGTATTATACTTCAACATCAACAAAGCCTTTTAGTCCTAAGCAAGTTGGGGTGCTAGAGTTGAAACCCAACAAGAAGTCACCAAAAAAGAGAAGAGAAAGGGGAGGGGGGAAAAGCTTTTGAGAGCACTAAAAGGGAAAAGGCCTAATCACGATTCGGGCACGTGGATATCTTCTTTCCAAGCACTTCTATCCAAACACAACTCCATTGGGATATTCCATTCCTTCAAGTCCCTTTTGATTGCCTCCTCCCATGTCAAGTTTGGTCGTCCTCTACCTCTCTTCACATTATTGTCTCGTCTTATGATGCCTCTGTGCACCGGTACCTCTAGGGGTCTCCGGTGGACATGCCCAAACCATCTCAACTGGTGTTGAGTAAGCTTTTCTTCAATTAGCACTACTCCTAGCCGATCCCGTATGTCATCGTTTCTCACTCTGTCCAATCTTGTGTGCCCACATATCCAACGCAACATACACATCTTTGTGACACTTAGTTGTTGGATGTGTGTCTCTTAGTAGGCCAACACTCAGCCCCATATAACATAGCAAGTCTAATCGTCGTCATGTAGAACTTGCCTTTCAACTTCCGTGGCACTTTCTTGTCGCATAGGACTCCCGATGCTTGACACCATTTCCTCGACCCCGCTTTGATCCTATGGCTAACATCTTCATCAATATCACCATCTCTCTATAACATCGATCCCAAATAACGGAAGGTGTCCTTCTTTGATACTACCTGGCCTCCCAAGCTTACATCTCCATCCTCACTAATTGTAGTACCAAAGTCACATCTCATATACTCGGTTTTGGTCCTGCTAATTCTAAATCCTTTTGACTCTAGGGCCTGACACCATAACTCTAGCTTTCTATTTACTCCTTCCCGGCTTTCATCTACTAGAACTACATCGTCAGCGAAAAGCATACACCAAGAGATATCTCCTTGTATATCCCTCGTGACCCCATCTATCACTAAGGCAAATAAATAAGGGCTCAAAGCTGAACCTTGATGTAGTCCTATGTTAATCGGGAAAACATTTGTATCAACATCAATTGTTCGGACGCTAGTCACAACCTTGTCATACATGTCCTTAATGAGTGTAACATACTTTGTTGGGACTTTATGCTTATCCAATGACCACCACATGAGATTCCTAGGTATTTTATCATGCCTTTTCCAAGTCGATAAAAATCATGTGCAAGTCCTTCTGCTCCTTATACCACTCCATGACCTGTCTTATTAAGAAAATTGCTTCCATGGTTGACCTTCCAGGCATGAATCTAAATTGGTTCATGGTGATATGCGTCATTCCTCTCAGGCGATGCTCAATAACTCTCCCATAGCTTCATAGTGTGGCTCATGAGCTTAATCCCTCGATAGTTGGTACAACTTTGAATATCTCCCTTGTTCTTGAAGGTTGGTACTAATGTACTCCACTCATCGGGCATCTTGTTTGATCAAAAAATATGGTTGAACAACTTGGTTAGCCAAACAATAGCAATATCCCCAACGCATTTCCACACCTCTATTGGGATACCATCTGGGCCCATCGCCTTGCCCCCTTTCATCCTCTTTAAATATTCTTTGACCTCTGATTCTTGGATCCTGCGTACAAAGCATCTATTTAAATCATCAGAGGAGTCATCCAATTGGGTGTCCAGTCTCATTCTCACCATTGAAAAGATTGTCAAAATACCTCTGCCACCTCTGTTTGATATCTTGTCCTTTCACCTAGAGTTGATCCATCTCATCCTTAATGCATTTAACTTGGTTGAGGTCCCTCGTCTTCCTTTCCTGAATCCTAGCCATCTTATAGACATCCTTCTCCCCTTCCTTTGTACTTAGTCTTCGGTAAATGTCATCACAGGCTCGACGCTTTGCCTCACTCACAACTCGCTTTGCAGTCTTCTTTGACACCTTATACCTCTCTATGTTGACCGCGCTCCTGTCATGGAACAAGCTCCTGTAACATTCTTTCTTCTCCTTTATTGCCTTTTGAACGTCCTCGGTCCACCACCAAGTATCCTTATGTTCACCTCTGCTCCCTTTGGTCACTCCAAACACCTCTGACGCCACCTTCCTAATGCAAGTTGCCATCTTCACCCACATGTTTGCATCTTCTTCTTCGGACCAAGCGCCGCCCTCCACAAAAACTCTTTCCCTAAAAACTTCGAATGTCTCCCTTTGAGTTTCCACCACTTCGTCCTCGCAATTTTGGCTTGTTTATCCCTATGGGTACGGATCCGAAAACAGTAGTCAACCACCACAAGATTATGTTGGAGCACAACACCCTCTCCAGGTATCACCTTACAATCCGAACATGCTTGTTTATTTTCTCTCCTTGTGAGAACGAAGTCGATCTAGCTCAAACGATAACCACTGCTAAAAGTCACCAAATGAGGATCTCTCTTTCCAAAGAAAGTGTTGGCTATCACTAGGTTGTAGGTTACAGCAAAGTCCAAAATACCTCTTTCTTGATTCCTACTACCATACTCAAAACCTCCATGAGCCAGCTCATAGCCTGCATTTGTTGAACCTACATGACCATTGAGATCTCCTCCTATGAAAAGCTTCTCATTGGTGGGTACTGCTCTGACCATAACATCTAAGTCTTCCCAGAACTTCCTCTTCTCGCTCTCACTGAGACCAACCTGAGGGCCATACGCACTTATAATGTTCAAGACTACATCCCCAAAACTAGTTTGACTAGAATAATCCTATCTCCCTACCTTTTGACATCCACCACTCCATCCTTGAGGGTCTTATCAATCAGGACACCTACTACATTTTTGTTTGCCACTGTTCCTGAGTAACAAAGTTTGGAACTAGTGTTCTTCACCTCCTTCACTTTTTCCCCTTCCATTTTGTCTCCTGGACACATAGGATATTAACACGCCTCCTGCTCGTTGCATCGACTAACTCTTTTAGCTTACCTGTAAGGGACCCTACATTCCAACTACCTACACGGATCCTAGTCGGCCAAACTAGCTTTCTTACCCTCGCACCCGTTGAGACAGATGTGAAGACCCTTGCACATTTGTCACTACACCCGGGCGCCGATGTAGCGCGCCACTAAGGAAGCGACGACCCGATGCTTGCTCACTTGACACCGCATCCAGATCACGACACGGTGCGCCACCAAGAGGGTGGCGGCCTGGCCCTTGCCCATTTAACACCATACCCGGGTTCCGCCCCAACGGTTTTCTATTGGGTTTCATCTCCATTTGAGTGGCTAAGTTTTTATAGCTGGCTCGCCACGCCTAACGCAACCCTCCTCCTTGTACCTGGACTTGGGACCAGACTATGATGCACCAACATATGTTGAGACAACATAGGCGGAGTTGCATGTATTATACTTAGTCACCAAAAAATATTGTCCTTTGTTACCATAATCTATAGATTGTGTCAGGTAATTTATTAAAAAAATGGGTACAACTGTACAAATTAGCTCTGTGTGTATTGTATAATATGTAGAATGGAGCTTATGTTTGTACTGAAAGAATCCTTGAATGGCTTATGTTTGTACTAAAAGAATCTTTGCTCACGGAGTTGAGCTTAGCTTACTTTAGGTATGTCTCTAGCTGCTAATGTTTTTCCTTGTGTTTACTTGTAGAGCTCTTGGTGGAAGCAATGTATAATTTGACAAGCTTATGCAATGCAGTTTGTTCTCTCAAACACTGCTTATGAAAAGGAGTTAAACCATAATTTATTCTAGTGCCAAATTTCTTGGTCAAAATTTGATTTACTTTTTATTATTTGTCTAGATGTGTGGATGGAGATGAGTAGATGACTACCTGACCTGGTGACGAATGTATTATCTTCGTTGGACATTTGGTGCTACTTGAATTAAATTTTGCATGAATTGGATTGTATCCAGAATAATTTGTCATTTTATTGATGCATGTTTTCTTATGCACTCACTTTCTTATTTCACTTGCATTTTATGTTTTTTATCAAACACATGTACCATTTGATGATCCTTCATGCATACAGTATGTCCAACCTACCAGTTACAGACAACACGTGATTATCTCCCTAGGGAAACTTCCAAATAGCAACAGGAAGTTACCCGATGCGGGGATATCCCACAGCAGGTGGAGAGGGGTTGTGTTGTCCAAAAAAATCCCTCCCACCTGATCACTTCCCTGGGTTAATTACCCTGTGGCTGCCAAAGTAACCGTTAAGGTATTAAACTCCAAACAGGTCAAGTTCTTTCATGGGACGCCCAAGAAAAGGGCACAAAAGTTTCGATTCTTCCTGCATATAATGTTGGTTCCCTCTATACATATACATAAATACTAAAATAGCATGCCGATTACAAATTACAAATAGATAACTGAGGATGATGTTACTCAAACTAAGTACAGAATGCATTCATTACATTCTCCAACCAACCTTAGGCCCCAAAACCATTGATATTATGATAAGCAGTGAACAGACAAACATAGTAGCACCAAAAACAAAAAGTCAAGCTGAGTAACTGTGTGAGAGATCTGCCGTACCTGAACATTGCTTTCCTCCATTAATATCTCCTTGGCCTTCTCACACAGTGTTTTAACCTGCCAATGCTCCAGGCAGTTAAAAAGTCATTCCAAGCATACCACCGGTACCAAACAGCAGCGCGGGCCATAAAGTAGCAAGAATGCCGATGCAATGACAAGTACAGGTACAGCCACAATAAATTCAGGTTTAGCAGTACGGAAACACAGAGCAGTGCTGGATTCGGTATCGATGGACGATGGCATAAGCTGCTATAGCATATTCTGATCCAGAAACCATAGGAGCACAAAAGGCTGCAAGATTTATTCCACACTCCATGTCGTAAATACATGAGAGATCTACAGCAACCGGTGAAACCAGGACCAAAGAAAGGTGTCACCTTTCCCGAAAACGAACTAACCCTAAAGAAACTCCCCCGCCGAAACCAGCCGTCATGAGCCTCCCAGATCTCGCCACGAACCTATAATGCAGGCGAATCGAATAAGACAGATGGAAGGGGATTGGGTGGCACGCCTCACCTCCGTCTCTGGGAGCGGGCGGCACTCCATGAGCTGTTCGATCTGCGCATCAAGACCACCGCATCCCCCGCCGCCACGCGAACTCGCGAGGTCCTCCATCCCTTCCACGGCTGCCGGCGCAGCACCTGATCTACCTAACTCTGGCGGAAACTTGTCGCCGGCGTGAGCGCGAGGGGTAGGGAGCTCGCGGAGGGGCGCGGGAGGAGAAAAGTGGGGCGGCACGGAGGAAAGGGTGTAGTGAAGAGGAAGAGGGCGGGAGAATGTGGGGCCTGCAAGTCAGTGGCTCACGGTATCAACGGGACCAAGTGACAGTGAGAAACGTAGATTTGCCGGGCTTGTTCGGTTGGCACGGAATTAGCCCCTGTTTGTTTCAGTTTTTTGGAGCTTCTGGTCACCAAAAGCTGCTGTAGACTGTCAAACGTTCAGCTTTCTAGTCAGCTTCTATAAAATTCGTTTGACTAAAAACCATTCAAAAACAACATAAACACATAATCGGTTGAGTCGTTGCAATAGTAGAAATCCGTCACTTTCTAGATCCTGAGTCCTATGAACACCTTTATCTTCCTCCGCACGTAATCCTAATGATACTCAGATTCTCTACACAGCCAGATTCTCCCCACAGACAGATTCTCAGAAAAGCTGGTCAGAAAAAAGCTGAACCAAACAGGCCCTTAATTTCCTAGGTGGAATCTCTACTAACCATTAAGGGGGCATTGTAGACTGCCCCCGCTCGTACCAGCACGCGCACGCCCGCAACGCCCGTCGCGCGCCCACGGGCTCCCAACCGCCTCGCGTCCGCCGCGCGCCCACGCTACCCCAACCGCCGCCGCGAAACAGCCGCGCCCCCGCAACAGCCGTCGTCCACCGCGCGCCCACGAGCCCTCACCCGCCGCCGCGAAACAACCGCGCGCTCGCGCCCGCAACGGCCGCACGACCAGCCGCAACTCCGCTTCCCCGCCGCACGACGCTTCCCCGCCGAACTCCGCTGCATCTCCCCCACGCCCGCGGCATCTCCTGCTCGCCTGCCGCCGCTTCTCCAGCCGCGATGCACGCCCGCGCCAAGCAATCCCCCGCCGTACTCCTCCCCATCCGTGAATCGCGCGCAGCACTCTGAAACCGCAAATCCCGCAACCATGCGCACGCCAAGCGCCCGCACGAAACAATCCCCCGCCGCGAATCCCGCCCGCACACCCCACGGCATGCCGCCACCTCTCAGCAACCGCCACCAACACCCGCGCTTCGCCCCAAGCTCAAAACCCCGCGCGTCCCGGCCTCGACCTAACCGCAAAACACCGCCATCGTCAATCCATCGTCAAATAGCGGCTCTGAGCACCTTTGTTCCCCTGATCAATCCCCGCCCCGCCCAGTTTGTTGCCCCGCACCGCCTGAAAGGAAGGACAAAGGAGAAGGAGCTTGCCCCGCCACCGGATATAGGAACGATATCTGCTATTGCTCAACCGCGCAGGGCTCGACGAAGGTATGATCCACTCTCCAATGAAGTCTGGTATTATTATGTTTGTTTATACTCAGTTCGCTACGAGGTTTTGATTTTAATTGTAGACTGTGTATTGTTTTGCTTGATTCTGAGCACTTAAGTCTCATGTGGATTGCATTTTCGGATTATGTAGACACGGTAAAACACATTTTACAAATGCCATTAGGTAGTGAATGTCATAGGAACTTTAATGATTTCAGCATAGTCACCCCTGTGAGCTGATAACAGAGCAACAATCGAATCCCCACAACTTGGTAACTTGAAGGTAATTGACTCAACAGTCAAATTGCAAGCCCAAGTTATGCTATTCACAAAATATATCATGCCACCCATATATAATCCTCAGAAGACTGTTTGGGCAATAATGGTCTGACCAATTCCAATTGCTACCTCTGCAACCAACTATTGTAGTTATTGGGGTGAGATCATTGTGGGAAGGAAGGATGTGGGTATTCACTTCACTTCATTAAGAATATGATTTGACTCGACAATGGACACCTGTAAACATAACCATCAGCTCATAAACATTATGAACATAACACAATGACACAATTTTGCTTTCCAATGTCAATGATGCTACTATGCCAGGATAGTTGCATTGAGTAGTGGATATTGTTTTTGGAGCCAAACCGCATCCCTAGCCCACCGCATTGCAACAAAGGGAAGTAACAGGCCATTGTCCCAGCAGCTAGCTGTTCAATTTAACTTGCTCTCATATTGAATAAGATTTTGCCTAATTGTGTTGGAACAGTCAGATTGAATAAGAGATGAACAAAATCTTCTTTGTTTGTATGATGATCGTACGTACATGAATGGAATAGTTCCAGGAGGGAGGCCACACGGAGTCTGATCTCGATACTAGCTGCAACCCTTTGCTCCTGGTCATCGGTCGCCTAAGAGGCTTGTCGTAGTACGTGGCCACCTGTATAAATGGTGTATTTATCTTTTTTTATTTTTCATGGACTGCTCGGTTTCATAAGTAAACGTGATCATTTGCAAAAGCCATGCACAGAGAGCGTGACATCTGCGTGGGGTCTCACCAAACCATGGTTTCTAGATGAAATTTGCATGATTTCTTAGTCACTACCTACATTCTTTTTGCCTAGGTACTGCTCAATGGCGCTTATGCAGCAAACTAAAACTTTCTTTCAGTGTTCTGTAGCCAACTTTGGAGCACTCTAACATGTAACTTGTTGAGTATTGCTTAGTAATCATTGTTGAGCGGCTGCACCACGGTAGGCTGCATACTCTTCTGCATAGCGTTGCTTGTCGACCTGGTTTTGCTCCACATATGGTTGTCTATCCGCTACAAAATTTATATGGGCAGAAATGGTTATAACAGATGCTCTCCAAGTCTGTTTTTTTCTCTAAGCAAACATGCATGATCACCAGGAAGTTACTGTGTGGAAGACAATGCACTCTAAGTAGTATGTTAGAGCTGGATTAGTCAGTTATGTACATTAGGTTCTCTTTTCTGTTCTTATAAGCAGCAACATTTCAGTTTACATTTATTCGAGTGAGTAATGGAGCTGGTAGGTCAACTTATCAAGCTCTCATTCTATATAGATACTTCCAATTAATTGAAATATTTTTACCTGCTATTTTGTCTATTTTCCCTTTATTTCATTTTACAATATTTTGAAACAAAATCAAACGCGTAGCAAAATTCCAATGATTTGGACTGTTTCATTAATCTGTGTGCTATTACCATGGTCGAATGTAGTTTTTATGGTTAAGCTATAGTCTTGATTCAGATTCACTTCTATTTGTTTCATCATATTCTGGTACCTGTCATCTTTTGCCACCTATTTCCGAGCTTCTTTGCAATCTCTGTGATCGCCAGTTCTATATTGCTGCTCTTGATATTCTGCAATGGGGAAGTCACTTTTAACTTCGTGACCTGTATGACTATTGTTTGTTTGATCTGCAAAATTCTAGGCTAAGTGCCTCATCTAGACTAACAAAAAAACCATGCATTCTGTTGCAACCTAGCGTGTTCTGCATACAATCGAGTAGAGAAAGTAGAAGAGCTATAACCAAATGGAAAGTGAAATTCCAAGTTGTTGGGTTCTGATTCTGAAAGAAACACAAACCAGAAGCTGGATAAATGATAGATGAAAAGCTTCTCCAACTAATCATATTCAGTTTTCTCAATATGGCCTTCTGAAATTCAGGGTTATAACTAACTTACAGCTCGCTCAGCCTTTGAGAAGTACATGAATGGAGCTATAGTTCTCTTAGTAGCATTGGGATCTGTCTTCTTCTCTACCTTATTTTTTTAGAACCTTCATCTGGCCCACTCTTCAGCTTCTTCTTCACAGGCGGCTTTGAGCTACTAGCTTCCTTCTTGAAAGGTTTCTGGAAGACGTTTGTTACCACAATGCATCATGTAGCTCCCTTCTGGAACCATTGTTATGCCACCAGGATCACCGCCACTAACCATCTCATGCAAAGTCATAGATTCATGATTTGTGTCATATATTGTGATAAGCTGCAACTTCTCATATAAGCTGCAACTTCTAATTCATGTAGTACTTCGCAAAGGCTACAAAAAAAATCATCACATATTCTGGAAGAAGATAACCTGTATTATGGCCTTCCCTATTGTTGGATCATGTGAATTTTTATGGCACCATAACAGCAGCAAAATTTTCCTTTTCTGCTTTTTTGCTCTAGAAGGGGATAAGCCGCCAGATTTATTTATTAATTCAGTTAACTGTATCATGATGTTTGCAGCAGAAATTAATACCATCAGATATTAGTCTATATCATGATTTTAAATTTAGCCTAAATTAGTTCAGTTAACTATATCATGATGTTTGCAACCAGAGTATTGGACTGTCGTTGGGCTTCATATATTCAGTTTCAATCACTAAAACTATTGGTCTGATTATTCTGCATTTGTTCATTGGCTATGATGCAAGCTACACCAGAGTATTGGACTGTCGTTGCAGAGTTATTTTCAATGAATTATTGAATTGACAAGTTTGTGCGATTTCTGGTACATTTCAGATTGTGCGGATTTGGTAAAGGGAACCAAGGACAGGCATTTGAGGGTTAAGGGACCTGACAGGATCCGTACTAAGGTTCTCCACATCACCACTCGTGTGTCCCCTTACGGTGAAGGTATCAAGTTGTCTGCTGGTTGGCTTTGTTTAATTTTACTGCTTGATTTTTTAGTGCTTTCATTAATCGGAATACATAATATATTGATTTGTTCACTATTCACTAATTTATAAATTTGTAAGCATTAAAGTGCTCGTAGTTCACACAATATTATGCTATTGTTAATTTTATTTTGGATTCCATCTTTTCTTAAAATGATTTTTCTTACTACTATAACATGTAAAACCACTGTATCTATCTTGCACCATGGGAGGTGATTTTTGTTATTTACGTTATTATCTACTCCCTGTGTTCCTAATTATTGGTTACTTTGGCTTTTCTATAGTATAATATTCCAAACTTGTGTGTATTTTGGGTATTTATTGGGGTAGTGTAAAGTTTATATGCATACTTCTTGTATATAGAGGTTGATGCTATTTATCTAATGATAGTGGTAAGGCTTAGCTAATAGTATGCTTTGTGTACGGTGAGTTGCATCTGTTCACAATTCTCTTTCTCACATACTTCCTGTGTTCATGCTGCATTGCTGCTGAACATCAGCATCGGTCAATAACTCCTTGAATGATGTTACATCCTGCATACGTGGTGTACCTTTTACGAAAGGACGATTGAAGAGAGCAGACAGACAGCTATGCAAATCCTCCCTTTGCCATGTTTCCCGTTAATTTGCTCCCCCTCTACGGTCATCTATGTTTCATGTCGTCGTCTGCCCTGACCATTTCAGCCCTAGGAGGACTGCTATCATTGTCTGTCCCACTATGCGTGCTCTTGTGCTCAGCTCTCGTGCCTTCGGGATGGTAGTATTGCGGGTCGGCGGGGAAGGAGAGCGTCGCGACGACGTCGCTGATCCCCGGCCGGCTGGCAGCGTCCTCCTGCAGGCACATGGACGCTGGTTGGAGTCGGTGCTGTAGCCCAGCAGCTTGACGAGGTTCGGGTGGTGCAGGAGGCTGAGCATCAGCACCTCGACGAGGAACTCGTCGTTGCCCTGGAGACCGTCCCTGTTCAGATGCTTCACGGCGATAACCTCTTCGGTGTCCTTGAGGAGCCCTTTGTACACCCGTCCGAAGTCGCCTTCTCCGAGCAGGTTCTGCGAGCTGAACCCGTCCGTCGCGGCGCCCAGCTGACTGAACGTCAGCGCCCTACTGGGCATGTTTTGGTTGCTAACCCCTAGGCTCTCCTCTGCATGCGATGCATTGCATTAGCCTCTGCATGCGATGCATTTAATTTGAGTGCCTGGGTAATCGGATCGGATCTGTAATATATACCTGACTTGGCCGAAATGTCATTGACGAGGTCCACCAGCCCGCCGCTCTCCTTCCTGGCCTTCATCTTCTGCATGCCATCCACCTATGCATGATTTGCAGACTCGTGAACTACAAGCTTTAATCACATTCACACCTATAGTCTAAAATAAGTGCTCAACCAACCAACCCACACTGCTCATACGTCGTGCTATATCAATGCATTAGAGCATTTTACAATTTAGTTTAAAATATTTTCAAATGATGAAAGGTTTTGATGGAGCCAGCCGTATTGAACCGTGAAAGAGTTGCATTGGACAAGAAAAACAGGATGCCTATGTAAGTTATATTATAAACAATAGTTAACACACGATTTTGCTATCAAATTTATATGAACGTTATTTAGTCGCATGTTTAATATAGCTTCAGGTTGTTCGACGACTATAGCGATGAAGATTTTTATGGGGTACAACGGAAGTATAGTATTGTCACTCGAGTTGAAGTTAAATTCCCGATTGAACCACGTTATCGTGACAGGCAACATTACATTCTGTCTGACATCAATGTAAGACAACCCCTCTTTAGGTTTCATTTAGATAACTATATATAATGTTCGTACCACAATCTATTTTGTGCTGAAATCAAATTAGGGAGCCAAGATCGAGGCCATTGCAACTCGGTATGAGATAGTCAAATACTTCAACAGTTTGCTCCATGAAAAGCATGTCTACAAGATGCACAACGTATGGTTTGGTCTTAATCCGGGTGCATTTAATTTTCGACATCTAAATGGTACCATGGAGTTGTATTTCACCCAACAAACTGTCGTAGAGCCATACACTGTCCCGGTTCAAATGCCGCCATTTCCAAAACATATATTCTTGAACCTTGATGATATTGCCGAGCTGCCAAACATGACTTTAGTTGGTAAGCATATATCGATCTACTAAATCTATTAAAAATTCCTTTACACAAAATTGAGTATTAATCCATATTTAATTGTGCTTTTTGTAGACATTATGGCTATTGTAGTCCACTTGGATACAATGCATCGCACAATGTGGGGTACATTCAGGAAGATTGTTATAATGGATGCTAGGTATATTCCATTAATATATTACCAATATGATGTTAAATCTATTAGTACTAATAGATTCTTCACAAAATCAATGGCACAAGGTGGTCTTTACATACCATTAAAGTTTGGGGCGATTTACTAAACAAAAATGCACTCCGCTGGGCGTTGGCTAATGAGAATTATAGCATCATAATTGGGACCATGTTTCGGCGGTTCAGAAAACAAGGTACAACATATGTTTACGCCTTGCTAACACATTATTCACTATTTTTTCTTTTATAATGATTCATATTGAATATTAAATATGCTATTCTAGAGTGTCTCGAATCAACTGACCATACAACAATACACTTCAAACCGTTCCATCACAACACCCATTATTTTGAACGTAAGTATTTTCTAAGATTACCTACATCAAAATTATGTACTTGTTTTCATTATATTGTGAACTGAGTATACATGTGATTAAATGTTGCACTCATTGCAGCAATTCAAAAGGCTTTGGTGGCGCGGAACGATCGTCAGTTTGCCGTTAGATATCTTGACGACCAAAGGCGTAGATAGAGTCTGTAACTTTTGCAAATCTGAATTTTATGATGGAATACATGTACTGTTATTGATGCAACTTACATGTGTCAATATTTGTAAAACATTTTGTTCTACTGGGACATATCAATGCATAAGTGGAACATCAAATCGTTTAGCCCGTATGTTTTCCATTTACAACACTATATTGGTTTAATGTTGTGTCATTTTTTTACATTAAAATCGTAACTTCGCTCGTGAAATTACGTCAAATATACATATCAAATCCGGAACAATTTTAATGTACATTCGGTATACCGAAGCCCATCTATAGGAGCTAGGCATGCTCCAGGAAGATATTCCACATCACCAGAGTTATGAAAACAATTACTTAGCGCGTCACCCATATCCATCTATGCAGTTCAAACTTGGAATATAATACACTATCTTATACAGACACCAACATCGTTCTCTTATCACCTCTCTCTAGGTCTTATCTCTTTACTCTCGGTTATGATGCTTGTTTCTATAACCTCTATTACCAAGGGCATCTTTTTTGATCTTCTATTCGCTTGGTTTATTGCAGTCATATCATTTCACCCTTAGTTCTTGCAGCATATTATTTTTATGCTCATGTTTTCTCGAGTACTGTTCTTGTTATAGATCAGATGGGACATAATGCCGGTCGCAAACCACTCACAGACATCTCTAGCAATATCATTAGAGGTAAAGGTCAATACACAAACTGACCATACATCGTCGAAACATAGTAAGTAGGGAACACTAACACACAAACTTACATTATAGGTGATCAAAATGAATTGCTCGGACCAATGCTCGATGCTAAGGAGCGTAAGAGAAAAAGGGATAGGGAAAGATATGCAGCGATGTCCGTTGAACAAAAAAAAGAGAAGAATAGGAAGCGTCGTGAAGCACGTCAACGAAACAAGGGATACAATGTGATACCCACTGTGTCAGGAGGTGATGAAAAATGTCCAATTTTAATTAATAAATCTACGCATAAACCTACAATTGGAAAGTAATTGTGTTCATATTTTATAGGTGACCAAAATGAACAGCTTAGGTTGTATAATCAGACACCAAGGCGGAAAGAGGGAAAGTTAGAGTACATAAGAAAACGTAGAGCACTGAAGCTAGCACTTTGAATCAGGGGTCCATCGCCATGGAGGTCCCAACATATACCTCTGAGGTTGTACACTCTATAGCAGATGTATCGGAACCTGATTCATCCTCTGATAATGCATGCGACTGGGTTATCCCTGAATACAACAGTACACCTTTCATGCCAGCTTCAACACAAACTGAGGATGTCGGTTCACCCGATATGTCTACTGAGCCACTAAGACGTAAACATCATGTTCTGCCTGGTGAAAGACAAGCTATCTTAGCCCGTCAAAACAAGAAATTTGAAGCAAACATTGCACGTAACGTGGCTACTTTGACTGAGGATACTATCAGTGACGTCGGACAAATGGATGATTCGACACAACCCGGTTCAACTATAGAGATCAACAACACTGGTAATTATACTAACCAATTGTAAATGGATCTTGCATGACGACGATAAAATGTAGTCCGACTAAACGCGTGTTTCCATCAGTACAATATAGGAATACACGCCAAAGTGTGATCGTGGCAACAAATGGGAGTGCAAACATGGTCGAACAAAGAAGTGGGTTGGAGCAAAGCCAGTCGATCCCAAGGTTCATTTCCAATGGTAATTGTTAAAAATCTTTATTGAGGTTATATATTTTCTCAACCCTGAATGCCATGTCTTTTACTTGGATTGTATTTTCACGATCCAGTTGATGACGATGATGAGGGTGTCATATTCGGAGAGGATAATGATGAGAACGAGGGATATCTATTCGCTGGTAATTGTACTTATGTCAATTTCTATTACAATACCAATGCGTATCTAAATTCAAATGTCTTAATCGTTCTTTTCCAAAAAAATATCAGATGAGTACACTAACGAGGACTTCGAGATAGATGGTACTCAAGATCAATCTGTTGTCACTGATGTGCCTGACCCGTACGACAAGGTCTACAGTAACATCCCTGAAGAAACACATATGCTGAAGCACGTTCCCGACTGTGGTTATTGCACTGCGAAGAAGTTTGAGTATGAGCCGCCTGGGTTTTGCTGTCGAGGTGGGAAGGTTGAGCTAGCCCCACTAGAGACCCCTCCCCAGCTCAGGAGGTTGTGGGATAGTGCAGACTCTGATGCTAGGCACTTTCGTGATAACATCAGGTTTTTTAATGGGCATTTTTCTTTCACTTCCCTGTACTGTTGCCTCGACAGTATGACAACTAATATGAGGGATTCTGGTATATACACATTCCGTGCACAAGGCATGATGTACCATAATATCAAGTCATTCGGTAGTGAATGTGGGGCAGAGCATAAACACCTGGAGCTTTACTTTTACGATGATGATCCCAGTCTCGAGCATCGATACCGTAAGTGTCGTGAAGATCAGATTCAGAAAGACCAAGAGGTTATTAAACAAATAGTTGGCATACTTCGTGGAAATCCGTACTCTGAGCACCTTAGGAGCATGGGTCATGTTGAGAACCTTGCTGACTATCACATCGCATTGAACCTTGACCAGACGTTGAACCAGAAGACATATAACACACCTCTCACTTCGGAGGTGGCCGCTGTCTGGATCGAGGGGAGCGAACGGCGAGGCCAGTTCAGCAAGAGTGTTATGCTACATGGGAAGGATAGGTCAAGCCACGGCATCCGCTCATACCATGGATGCTACGATGCGCTATCATATCCACTGTTCTTCCCTAGAGGTGAGCTTGGATGGCATGCAAATATCCCAAAGGTTGGTGTATCCATGGATGAAGTGGATGCATACCGGGCGACGCATAGGGCAAGTAATGGAAATGATGAAGATGCGGGTTAGTTGTTTCTTTGTAATTTCTAAGTTGTTCACATTATTAAATATGTTTTCGACATCACTACATAATCGATTCTTGCGTATGCAGAACCTCCTACCCATCTATGTGTGTCCGTGCGTGATTACTACTGCTACAAATTTCAGATACGTCCAGGGGTATTCAATCCGATACTTCATGGTAAACGACTTTTCCAGCAGTTCGCGGTCGACACATACATTAAGATTGAGAGCTCCCGTTTAGATTTCATACGTAAGAACCAGGATCGGTTAAGGGCAGACCTATACCAGGGCTTGGTGGATAGCATGATAGATGGAGATGTTAGAGGAGAGAAGGTTGGAAAGCGAACTGTGTTGTCACCGTCGTTTATTGGCGGTCCTCGTGACATGAGACGTCGATATATGGATGCTATGGCTTTGGTGCGGAAGTTTGGTAAACCAGACATCTTTCTTACCATGACATGTAACCCTAACTGGGATGAGATAGGGAGAGAGCTTCTACCTGGACAGACACCGCAAGATCGTCCTGATCTTGTAGTGCGTGTCTTTCATGCGAAACTACAGGAGCTAAAGCATAGGTTGACTAAACAGGATATACTCGGTAAAGTCCGAGCCTACGTCTACGTCGTGGAATTTTAGAAACGAGGTTTGCCACATGCCAATTTTCTACTCATCATGCAAAGGAAGTACAAGCTCACGTGCCCTGAACAGTATGACCTTTTGATCTCAGCTGAGATCTCGTCCAACAAGTACCCTGAACTGCGAAAGATGGTTATCAAGCATATGATGCATGGCCCGTGCGGGTCGCTAAACCCTAACTGCCCATGCACTAAGGGTCGTGCATCGTGCAAGAATCAATACCCCCGGCATTTCCATGAGGCAACCATGCAAGGGAAGGATTCATATCCTAATTACAGACGTTGTGACGATGGGCGTAAGGAAAAGGTTCGAGGATGTGAATTGGACAATAGATGGGTTGTCCCTTACAACCCTTACCTCCTTCGGCTCTTCAACTGTCACATCAATGTTGAGGCGTGTGGGAGCATCAAGGCTGTTAAGTACCTGTTCAAGTACATATACAAAGGCCATGATCGTGCGTCTGTTGTTATGAGAGATGCGAGTAAGGAAAATGGTGATGTAGATGAGATCCATCAGTATAGAGATGCAAGGTGGGTGACTCCTCCGAAAGCCTTGTGGAGGATATATGGATTTGAGCTTAGTCAGAACTCTCCATCTGTGATGCAGCTGCAACTCCATCTTCCAAACATGCACATGGTGACGTTTCACGAGCGACAAATGGTCGAGCGAGTCGTCAACCGTCCAGGTGCTGATAGGTCAATGATTATAGCATATTTTGAGGCGAATAAGCTGTACGAGGAGGCTCGGGGCATCCTGTATCGTGACTTCCCTGAGTGGTACACTTGGCAGCAGGGCAAAGTGTGGCAAAGGAGGAAACAGAATACGGGTGGACAAGTCGGTAGAATCGTCTCTGCTCTACCATCTGAGGGGGAGCGCTTCTATCTTCGGCTCCTCCTAAATCATGTTACTGGTGCTACCTCCTATGAGGATCTAAGGACAGTAGACGGTGACACACTACCATCGTTTCGTGAGGCAGCACAAAGAAGGGGATTACTTGAAGCAGACAACACAATAGATGAGTGTCTCAATGAAGCTGCTCTTTACCAAATGCCATCAGCGCTACGGAGGTTGTTTGCAATGATACTGGTTTTCTGCGAGCCGAATGATGTGGCCGAATTGTGGCAGAGACACCTTGACACAATGTCCGAGGATTATCATCGTATTACTCAAAGCAAAACCCATTTGCAGCAGATGGTCCTGATTGACATTAGAAACATGCTGCAGTCAATGGGTAAAGACATAAAGACATTCCCTCTACCTGCTATCATCGATAGATATGACGATTCACAAGGTATTGATAGAGAGATTTACGAGGAGGAAATTATCGAGGCGACGGCAGAAGATGTTGCTTTGCAAGAAACCCTAAATGAGGAGCAGAAGTCTGCCTATGAAAAGATCTTATCTGTTGTTGACACCAGTAATGGCGGTGTGTTCTTTGTGGATGGGCCTGGTGGTACTGGAAAGACTTATCTGTATAAGGCATTGCTTGCGGTGCTACGTAGTCAGGACAAGATTGCAGTTGCAACAGCTACATCTGGGGTTGCGGCTTCCATAATGCCTGGTGGGAGAACTGCCCATTCACGCTTCAAGATACCACTTACTATTGATGATGGTGCTATATGTACCTTCACGAAACAAAGTGGGACATCAAAGTTGCTACAGAAAGCGTCGCTCATTATTTGAGACGAGGCATCAATGGCTAAGAGACAATCAATTGAAGCGTTGGACAACATCATGCGTGATATCATGGGACGCCCTGATCTGCCCTTTGGTGGGAAGACTATTGTGTTTGGGGGAGATTTCAGACAAGTACTCCCTGTTGTACGTAAAGGGTCAAGGGCTCAGATAGTTGTTGCCTCTCTACGGAGTTCTTACCTATGGGAATCAATGTGCCACCTAAAGCTTGTTCGCAACATGAGAGCAAAGAGCGACCCATGGTTTGCAGAATATTTGTTGCGTGTCGGTGGTGGAACTGAGGAAGTGAACAACGATGGTGATGTTCGTCTTCCAGATGAGGTATGTGTGCCATATACCGGTGATGACCGCGACCTTGACAGATTGATAGATGACATTTACCCCAGTCTAAACGAAAACATGTCTAATACAAGCTACATCACTTCAAGAGCAATATTGACTACTTGGAACGACTGGGTTGATATGATAAATATGAGGATGATCGATCGTTTCCAACGGGAGCAGATGATGTACCATAGCTTTGCCACCGCGGTGGACGATCCTAATAACTATTATCCATCGGAATTCCTAAACATGCTGACTCCTAATGGACTACCCCCGCATGTTCTGAAGCTCAAAATTGGGTGCCCAATCATGTTGCTTAGGAATATAGACCCTGCTAACGGACTTTGCAACGGTACACGATTGGTGGTACGTGGTTTCCAAAAAAATAGTATCGATGCTGAAATTGTCCTTGGTCAGCATGCTGGAATGCGGGTTTTCTTGCCTCGTATACCCCTGTGCCCTTCTGATGACGAGATGTTCCCTTTCCATTTTAAAAGGAAGCAGTTTCCGGTAAGACTAAGTTTCGCCATGACTGTTAACAAGTCTCAGGGACAGACGATTCCTAATGTTGCTGTGTACTTGCCCGAACCAGTATTCTCTCATGGCCAGCTATATGTTGCTCTCTCAAGGGCCACAACTCGATTGAATGTGAAGGTACTTGTAATTCCAGTCACTGATGATAAAATGAAGAAGGGGGTGGAAAAGAAGTCAACAATAAATGGCGTAACATACACAAAGAATATTGTCTATAAGGAGGTCCTTACGCCGTAGCTGGACTGTGAATTTATTTCTGTTGGTATAATGTCTGTGAACTCGGCCAACACTGTATGTGAACACTATATTTCTAAAGATGTGTGTGCTGGTATCGGATGTCGTGAGCATCTTGCAGAACATGTGCGCATTCGTGCGAGCGGCCTCATGGCGGCGCCGTCCTCACCGTCGCGGCGATCCGCGTCCTCGTCCTCCCGGACCCGCGCCTGCGCCCGCTTCTCCGCGTCCTCATCCTCGGGCAGCAGCGACACCCTGCGTGTACACCTCGTCTGTCGTCCGCCTATATGGAACAAGACAGGTTTCTCTTGTCAGCCAATAGCTCGAGCACATTGCGCTCGCAGACCCCCCCCCCCGCGCACGCCGCACGAGCTCACGTCGAGGGTGACGTCAACGACGAGGCAGAGCACGTGTGGCGTGAAAAAGGTGCTTTGCTCTACCAACCTGTTTCATCTTCCCATGGGAAGCAATTATTGGAGAACCTTTAAGCGAGTTAATTAGTGGAAGAACAACAGCCCAATAATCTACACAAGCACATGTCGCAAAATATCTGCAATTTATCACGATATGAAGATTCAAAAGTTAGCACAATGCTACATAGAACTAAGAATAAGTAGCCAAACATAAATTTCAGGTCATCATGTATTTACACCATTATTTTCTTCCCACTATTATGCACAAGGAAATCAACAAACTGAGATGACTTCTTTGATGCTTCACATATCATATACTGCACCAAAACAAGGTTATGATTTTGTAGGAACAACTAGAATTCAAGAAAATCAGAACACAGTTATCATAAAAACAAGAAGTATATTGATTTAACCTCCAACCGAATCCCTAATGGTGTTATGGATGGACCAAGCTCTTGTTGTCCAGCAACTTTGCTTGTGGACTTTGCCTTTGTCTTAACCTCAACCGAATCCAAACTGTTTTCTTGACTTCTGTTTGAAATCTGGGGAAACAATCTTCTCCTTTTCAAACTCCTTTCCTTTTCAAGATATCTAATATACCGTTCCCCAAGAAGGTTACATAAACACATGACAGCTCCTCTTATCTTTCCGTTTGTTTTCAATAGTAGTGCCATCCTTCTAAGACATGTATGTGGTGGAGCTGGAAGATCAGAGATAGACTTCCAAGGTACACGATAATATCTTGCCCCAAGTACTGCACACACTCTAATGTATGTCATCAGCAGTTTTCTACAAATAATAATAAAATAGTCAGGACCATCGTGCATGATTGTCAACTTAAGTATTGAGGTTTACAAATACCTTTAAGTTTAGGCTGTTCTTCTCCCCTGTCACAACTTTCAGTACAATCAAAATCCATTCTGTACTCATCTTTCTCATTCTTTAATGAGAACTCAACCAGGATCAGGGGGGCAAACTGTTTTGGCTCAAAAGGTTTTGTACAAGTCTCAGAACTTGGTTTTGTCTTCTGAATGAGGTCAAACTGTTTTGGCTGAATGAGGAGCAGGCGGATGATCGCTCCACTCCGATCCAATCGGTCGTTAGCATGGGTTTCGCTCGCATCCACATCTACCGTTAGAGGAAGAAGGCAGGGAGCCTTGCACCGACGATCGACCACTGCTTCCGCCTCTATGGTGAAACGCGGCCTCTCGCGTGGAGGGGGGGATGGCAAAGTGCCAAAGTGCTAGAGGCAGGCAGCTCAAAGAAAATCCCACACTGGTATTGACGACTGACCCTCATCGCCATTCTGATGGTCAATCTGGGCGGTTGGCTCCACAAACTGCAATGCATGCATATCACCAGGATATCCCTGAACGAGCGTACAGACCATTTAATTCATATTTCAGTAAATGCATGGCATGCCGTCACTCTACAGTGGGCAAGAACTTCAAATGCAAAGAAACGCCTCTGCAATTTTTTCTTGAATAATTTTATAAGCTAGCAACTGAATAATTTTCTTGAAGATTTCAGTTGCATGGCATGCCGTCACTCTGCAGTTTATAAGCTAGCAACTGAATAATTTTATAAGCTAGCAACTGAGTAAATGCATGGCATGCCGTCACTCTGCAGTTTATAGGCTAGCAACTGAATACTTTTCTTGAAGATTTCAGTTGCTCGGTCCTTGAAGAGTAAAGAAAAAATCAAATAATTACTACATAGCAGTAATTTACCTGAATTAAGTTATGAGGTATTCAGGAAAGTGTTAAACGTGTAATCTATCTTCAAAAAGAGAAGAAATGCTACCATGTAGAACATGGACCCTACTCTCAGGGTGTGTTTGAAATGTAGGAAAGAGGAATACAGGAACTGCATTTTCAGAATTGGACTGCTCGGTTCTGTCTGCTCGGTTTTCAGAAACATACAGGAACTGCATTTTCAGAAACTTGCTACTTCAGAAATTACTGACCAGGGACTAACTGAAGCTAACTGAACTAGGACTAGGGAATAACTGAATATAACTGAACTGAAGCTAACTGAACTAGGACTAGGCAAAAAGGTAGCATCTCTGTATCACCAAGGCACCGCCGATCACAGACCGAATCCCTCCCCCCTCTGGTCCATCCCACACGTAGAGCAGCCGGTATTTCTTCGATCCGTGCTTGCGCTTTTTTTCTTTGTAAAGATTTCGTTTCCCTCCCTTTTAACTGTTGTCGAGAAGTTTCGACAAGAGTGGTGTGAGTGTTGAAGAGCTCCTCAACATGATGGATCCGGCCTTGCTTGACGACGTCATACGTCGGCTACTGGAGGTGAAGAATATCAAGCCTGGGAAGAACGCGCAGTTGTCGGAGTCGGAGATCAAGCAGCTATGCGCTGCCGCCAAGGAGATCTTCCTGCACCAGCCCAACCTGCTGGAGCTCGAGGCGCCCATCAAAATCTGCGGTATTTGCCCCCCTTCTCCCGTGGCTCCTGAGTAGTTTCTTCGTGCCGCTAGCACCCAAGACGACGTCTTGGGGAGGTCAACGGGGTATCGCGCCGTTTGGTCTTTTGCCTTTTGGGGGTCTTGCTCATGTCCTAAACCCGATCTTCAAGAACCGGTTGAGGGCTGAAATATGGGTGTGCATATGTTGGTTGCTGTTTCCCGTTTGTAGTGATTATCAGGCATACTTGGAATAGAGACCCTCTGATTGTATTTGCCGAAAGGAAGCCACTGATTTTTTTATAATCGATCGGATGGTCCTATTATATATTTTGCGTGTATCCTCCCTCAACTACTCATGCTAACTCTTGAGGTATCAATGCTAAATGATCACTGCACTTGTATGATGAGATGCAATATCAAGATCACATTTTGTCAGAATGTTGAAGTGAACTCCTCCCAGGCTGTCTTGTAGTCTGTAGATCTTGAAGACGTCACACGCTGGGCTGGGTCACCCCATCTTTTGTTCGTCTTCTCTTCCTCTTCCCAGAGCCGCATTGCTTGCCAATGCAATGGCCTGGTCGGAGACACCAGGCCGACCAGGCCCCCAGATCATCTCCAGCCTGGCTGGCAAACCTTCCAATGTGACGACCTTTTTGTCTGTGGTTTTCACTTAAAACCTAAACCGTGTGTTTTTAAGTCCTATAATAAGGCTGAACTTGATTGTTATTAATATCTATTGACAGGGCATAATTTGATCGTCGTGTTGACAGGTTTTCATGCTGTGGCATTATTGTATTTGATGAACTCGTGCTCCACTGTTGTGTCGGTCATACAAAAAATGATAATACTTTCTTTCATGCTACATAAAAGTAAATCATTCAATTAATAAATTGTCAATTAAAAAGAATCTCAACAGTATTTGAGTACCTGTAATGATATATGCAGTGATTCTGGTTAATCTGAGTATGAGTTACCCTGAAATTCCTTTAGCGGAGCTTCCTGATGAATATCAATCTCACATATTTTCTTCTGAACAGGTGATGTCCATGGCCAGTACTCTGATCTCCTGAGGCTATTCGATTCTGGAACACCTATCAATTGAACAAGTCAGCTTTTTGTAGGCCAACCTCCTGTACCATACAACATAGCAGGTTTAATCGTTGTCCTATAAAACTTGGCCTTTTTGGTACCCTCTTGCCATATAGAACATCATATTTTATATCATTTTATTTGCAATATTAATTTTTCATTATTATGTTATCACTAATGCATGTAAAATTGTTTAGCTGGTTATAGTAGAAACATTTGAATCGTGTATCAAATAATACATAGTAACAATGATTATAGGTTTTTGTCTCCTGTGGATGGAATCTAAAGAGGATAATGTTGCACTTACAATCATCCAAAGAGATAATACATTATCTATAGATGAATCTCTACTAATGTCCTTGTCTCATAACAAGCCAAAAAAAAATCAGTGACTACTACAATAGTTCCGAAAGGTATGATAACTTCCATACTACTGTATGCATCAATTTGTATTGTTTTTATTGTAAGTGATTTATGTTTGATCTCATGACTGTTTCGTTCGTAGATTATATTTGCACGCAGGGTGATCTTGCACTCATCAATTGGATTAAAGAAATCCCTTGTGAACCAAGGGTAGAAGTCATGCTTATTGATGATGCTTTTGTGGAAAAGAAGTGGATGGAATGCCTATTTCAACCGGACGCATATCTAGGTGATGAGGTAATTCATGATAATTCAACTAGCTAGGAGCACCACACTTCCAAGATACTCACCCTGGAATTTTAAACCATAACTTACATACTTGCAGGTGATAGACTGTTACATAAATTTAATAAAAGCTCAAGAGCATCTAAAATGCCGATCTGGAGGTCATGTACACATAGAAAATGCTTTTCAGTTCAACTTTCTAAAGCGAGACGGTGATGTTGAAACTAAAACAGATGAGTTATATCCAAGTAAAGACATGGCACAAATATCTAGCGCTGAAAGAAGGGTTTTACTTTATCTAGACCATGACATGGTAAATACGAGATTGCAATCTACATGGTTAGTGTTTACATGTATTATTATGCAAAATTTATAATTGACTTGTAGGTGTTTATTCCAATAAATATCTGAGAAATGCACTGGTATCTTGCCGTGATCAATGCAAGAAATATGGAGATACAAGTGCTCGACTCACTTGGTACATCATCCGGTCGCAATGACCTCATTGACACTGTGAGTTTATACAAACTCAACAATTACGAATCCCTTATTAACTTAAAATCTCAACTTCTAATTCTATGTTTTTATAATAATAATAAAGATAAAAGGACTCCAAAGACAAATTGATATGGTATCTCAGCGTAAGGAGTTAAAAGATCATAGGTGGCCAGACCTCCGAGTTGCTTCTTGGCCACTTAGAGAAATAGAAATGGAATATGCAAAGCAAACAGATAGGTACACCATATATTCTTATGTGTTGCTATTAATATTCATTGCTGTTAATCTTGACATTTTATCATCTGGTTCATGTAGCTCCTCGTGTGGCCTCTTTCTATTAAACTATATCGAATACTGGACAGGGGATGAACTATCTGATAATTTTACCCAGATATATTATTACTACTATGACATTATGCGTGCATCATGGACGCCGTGAATTGTGGTAGAGCTTTCTTTCAGGCTACAGACTTGTTTGCATCCCTACTGTTCCAAGTCGTGCTCGCTTTTGTTGTTTGTTGTACGACCGACGATTTTTTATGATTGGTTCAGTCGTTTTGCTTTGCATACACTGTGAACATAACTGCAATCTGCATATTTATCACATGCACAGATTTTCTTGTTGGCAGTTTGCACTTTCTGATGGGTCTCTTTTTTAACAATACATTACATGTGGCTATAACATGAATATCTGTTTGCTGTCTTCTGTTATTATTATGTCAATCCAATTGATACATATAATTGCTAAATAAATTGTTTCTTATTTGCAGGACGACATGTCACACTTTAGGAAAAAATTGGCTGCTATATTACTATCTTCAGATATAAACAAGAGAAAGGGGTGTCTGTTATACAAGTATGACAAAGAAGTCGATGCTGGATGCTCCTCTGATGTTCAGATATTAGATAGTCCCACAAATCCTAAGAAGAGGAAACTACTTTGTGTATCTGAAGAAAACAAAGTATTGATGGAAGATGATGATGGCCCCATCACTCAAGCAGACTTAGAAAGGTGGTTTGTTCATGATTGGGACAAAAGAACTCCTATAAAAATCCCGACCGATGAGTGCACTAATGAGTTCTTACTGAGTGGCCTTTCCACAAAGGACATGCCAGTGACCAAAGCCGATTTAATAGATGTTCTATGTGATTACATCATGACAATCCAAGATGATACGACATTAGAGTAAGTGCTCATTGTTTTATCTATTTTATATGTACCAACTACGTAAAGTTTTGATATATACTTTTGTCATGTTGTATTACAGGATGACATGGGTGCGAAGTTTCAACCCTTTTAAGATAGAAATATCTGTCAAAGACCTGCAGAACGTATTAAGGGTAAATCTAGATATGACTCTAAAATGTTTTGACATGGCTGTTCGATTGTTGGCCATTAAAGAGTCACATATGTCGAAAGATGAAATGATAAAGGATAAAAAACATTATATGGACATGCGCTTCTGGTAAGTTTGTTTCCAATCAATAATGTAGTAATATATTGTATCTATACATATAATCCTCATGTGGACATGTATATATATTTATCTAGAGAATGGTTGGTTTTGGTAAACTTCCAAAGTACCATCAGGATCCTACAGTAGAAGAGTTAGCCAAAACACTCGACTGTTGGCCTTCATTGAACTATTATATCACTGGTTGTAAATATGTAAGTATGTGTTCATTTCGAATGTATTTATAAAAGGCACTTCGTTGCAATCCTAATGACTGGTATTTTGTAGGTTCTTATGCCATGGAAATTCAACAGATGCTACACACTTTTCATAATCGATCATGGTAAAAAGCACGTAACTTTTATAGACTTTACACCCACTCAAGATTGGTGTAAACACATGCCATACAAGAGGTTTGCAGAAGCAATTATCATGGCCTCCAAGAAATATAAGATTGCCTACAATAAGAAACGTTCTGGATGGGCAGATGATATTTTTAAGTGGGAACATACAATTCGGTCTGGTCTTCCATTGGACTTAAAAGGGTATTTTCTCAATAACATGTTCTCAACAGTTTAAATTTTTTCTATGATAACCATTGTATATAATATAGTTGGCCAAACATTATTCTGTAGGGCTAATACAAGCTACTTCGTTCTACAAGCTATGGTCATGTGGGGGACTGGTAGAGGAATGGAATTTAATAGGGTGAGTGGAGTACGTTTGGTTCATGTTCAAACATACATTTCAGTTACATAATATAAATTTGACGTTTTGTTCTCTTATGTCTTTGTGTGTAGGATACAAATATTCTTCGAAGGAACTTTGTAATTGATCTATTAAGTTACGAGGAGAATTCATGCCGCTATGCTATCCCTCCAAACATACAACAACGACTTATCAGTATCGCTAAAAAAGATTAGATTAATGTACGGTTGTCGACATATTTGACTATTATTAGAAATTGTAAGACAAGTTGATTCGTGCAATACCGATGGTGCATCAACAATAGGCATGTAGAACTACATATTTTCCATGTCCTCTTTTTCTCGTGTATTATTTTCCAAGTCCGAAGAACATCTGCCATGATATACACTTTCTTGTGCAGGCCACTTTTTTGTGTGCTTGCAATTGCAACTCTATTGCCTTTTCGTCCTGTGGAGAGGTTAGTCCACCTAATGTTTTCAGGTCCCAGTGAATGCACAGGTTGTGGGTTTGTTTTCTTTCCTAAACATTATAACACATTTGTAACATTTTTATATAATATTATAACACATTTGTACATGAGTTATCGTGATATTGTATCTTCCCGTTGCAACGCACGGGCATCCACCTAGTTAATCCACAAGAGGATTCAATGGATCCGCTGCTAGCACTCCTTCCCTGGATGATTTAATTCCCTGTTTTTTGTTCGGTTAGCCCTAGGTAGCAGCTGCGTGTTGCAAAGCAACTTATATAATACAATTGGACAAGTTCAAACTTCAAATAACTCATATACCATACAAAGCAAATTGGATGTTTTTCAGCCCACATAATTAAATGGAAATCAAAATTTTCAACCTGTCAAGCACTACATGATTAATTGAAACCTTCAGTTCTGCACTTCTGCATGGGTGCCAATCTAGCCAATAGACGTGTTATTACTTATGCAGTTTGCACATGATTTAAATAGATGAAAACAAAATAACAAAGCAGAGTTAGTGCTTGCAGTCAGCTTGTCCAACTCCCATACTTGCTTTGCACTTTTCCTCCTAGCAAACTAGTACCAGCTTTTACATGTCCTCATCACAACAAGTATTGACCATGAATCAAAATACAGACATCACTCACAGCTCACAGTTCCAGGCCATGATTACAACTTAGCACCAAGTTGACCAAGGCTTCAAGTTTAGAACTTTATATAGTAACAGTAGAAGTGCCTTGATGATGTAAAGCCTGCAAATATACATGGGGGACAATGATCAGATTCTCCACCAACAGAACTCACTAGCGCTTTGGGTTGACGACAATCATATAAAGGAACCAAGTTATGTTGACAGAAAATTATTTTGAATAATACCAACAATCATATAAAAGAACTAAGTTATGCTGACAAAAGCAACATAAATACCAAGAAACTATATGGCATAAATTTTCTGAAACTTCAATTCGGTAATTTTGAGAAATCGTACATGACCTTATGCAGTCACGCCTCTTCCGGTAAAGGACTGCAACGATGAAGTCGTTGTGACTTGTGACCAGATAAACATATACATATATGACAGGGAAACAAAAATGTGTACTAACACTTTAAACATATTAGCTAATAGGAAGTCTAGTTTGGCTCCATCATAAGATGGATAATTCATGTTTAGAAAATATAAACCGGTTACAACAGGTTCTTAATGCAACTAAAGCATCATAGGTAGATAAGGTTGGCACACACAAGTTTAAAATCAACAAAAGAATTTGAAAAAAAACAATTTACATCTGGTTGTGAGGTACTCTCCATCCACCAAGAAACACAACTAAGGTATCCTCACTGGTCAATCTAACTGAAGTTGGCCAAGAAATACGACATGTAAAGTCCATGTGACGGGAAATATATTGGATGCAAACTGACTTGGGAACTAAAAAGAACTTGAATCTTTTGTATTTAGATCCAAAGAACCCCTTGCCATTTTTCAAAATGGTTGTTAAGAAAACCTTGAAAATTCTTGTCCATTATATCCTATTGTTACTTGATTTTTGAAACCGATGTATAAATAATCAGAGCAAACTTTACTGATTTCCAACCACCCCAAATGTAATAGGTTAAGGTTCATCTTTGATACTACCAAGAACTTGCCAGTATATCATTCTTCTGCATCTACTGTATTGTTTACTAATAACCATAAACTATCTATCATCGAGTATTCATCAAAGTATGAAATCAGAGTGACATCAGGAGTTCGTCGTTCCTCACACCACAGGCAATAGCAGATGCATATAAAAGGTTGTTGGATTTGGTTGCTGTCACTCATCAAAGATCACCGTTACTGACACAAATCAAGAACCCTAGAACTGGCACATAAGAAAAAGGAGAAGGTAGAGGAGGGTGACGACTACCAGTGAGAAGACAGCCGTCGGATGCGAATGGGACCACCAGGTCGCTGTCGCTGTTGGATTTGGCCGGAGGCAAGGGAGACTCACGGAATCGGAGGGGAGGCTGGAGGCGACGGAGTCATGCGGAACGGAGTGCGAGCGAGGGAGGGCTAGATCTGTGCTGCAGCCCCCATATCCGCTCGTGCGCAACCCTGCCGTCGCCGCTCGTGCGCAGCCCCGCCATCACGCCGCCTTGCGTTGTCACCGATGCTCGCTCGGCGTCGTGCTCTGTGGATTCTTTCCACGCCTTTCGGATGGGGCTGCTTCCCGGGCCAGGGACATGGTAGAAGCCGGGAATCGACCGGGGATGAATCCTCGAGTGGGTTAATCGAACACATCTTCTACCATGGGTGGGGAAGAATTCCAAACCAGGTCGATCCACGTGGTTTTGTTCCTGTTCCTCGCCGTTCTTAGCCAAAACGAAGAGGCCCTAAATGGTTTTACACCGGATGAGCTCCAAAGTAGCCCGCTAGAATCCTCGAGCGAACACCTAAATGGTCTCGCGGGATCCGAACTCAGCCAAAGCAACGGAACCACCATGTTGACGGTTGTTGCGTACCTGACGTCTCTTTAAGTAGTGAATGGTGGCTACCTCAAGCTCCTCGTCGTCAACATCCATGTGTTGAGCCATGCGCATGAGACGATTGTACTCGAGAAA